>NC_072404.2:128871000-129195500 GCF_028858775.2 Pan troglodytes | reverse complement strand
ACCTCTTTTTTAAAGAGGAGGAGGGAATAAGCTTCTTACAGACCTCCTGTAATCTGTGGAATACATTTTTATTTAAATTGTATACTGCAAAACAGAACTTTTAGAACTGGTAATATTTTTTAAAGATTATTATCAAAATAAAAAATACAAATTTGAAACACTATTGTGGACATTTTTACCCTGAAAATGTGTGCCCAGTGTCCTTCCAAATTATCCAGAGATCCTGCGAACCCAGTTTGAGGAACTCTACTGAAAAGCTTGACCAATTCTCTTCCTGGTGAGGTACTCATTATTATGCAAAAATGTAGTAACAGCTCACCTTGAATTTTGTTTTGGTTTTCAATTTTAAAAGAACAGTGCTTCTAAGAGCCAAATAAATGGACAGAGAGAATCATGGATCCACAAGGAACCTTTCTAGTAAAGAACTGTGGCCTTTAATGTATAAAGCTATAATTTAGAATTTTCTTTATTTACTTTCTTTACTCCCTTGTGTTCATAATAAAAACCCTATGATTTTGCCTTCTAAGAGTGTGAACTTCACCACTGGTGCAAATTGCCAGTCAGCTTTTGCTCCCCTTTTTAGCCCTGCCATGGAAGAACTGGCAGATGACAATCTAGGATTACTGCATGCTGTTTAGACAAATTATTTGCCCATGTAACATTGGCTAAGGAACTCATGGTTTTAAAGTGGGAGCATTTACTGAAGTAACAGGGGAAAACAAAAACAAACCAAAAAAAACATAAGAAGAAGTTGATTTTGCTTATGGTAAGTGAAACAAACAAACAAACAAAAACCTGCTTTTTCAAATAAAAGTGCCATATTTGTCTTAGTAGTATCAACTTTAATCAATACTCAGCATTGCTTTTTGCTTATCTGTGTACAATATATGCATAATGTATTTGAAAGTTTACTAGGATAAACTGTATAACATGTCATAGGAATACTTAGAACAGACGAACAAGAGGAAATGTCTTACGGACCTTTACCTACTCGTACAGATGTCACTCCTTTACAAAATAAATTTTTCTGATAAGGTGCTGAATAAATTAATAAAGGTAGCCATTTAATATTTGTAAGCTAATGCTTAATAATTTATAATTTTTAAAAACTCAAGTATAACCTATGCTATTTACAGAAATCTGGACATATGAGAAAAAAAGAAAGAAAACTATGCAGAAGTGTATCCAGCACCTAGGACTTTTTGTCAAAGAAGACGTAGCAGCTGTGAGGGGGCTGCAGGTAGGGCAGGAGGAGAACCTGACTGCAGGGAAGTAAAAACAACTAAAATATATATTCTGTTCAGGATTGTAAATACCAAGAATGCACACCTGAAGGAATTCTTGAGCTGTAAAAACTTGAAAGATTTGTGGGTTTTAGACTGTCGATATTAAAAACAAATATGATAGTATGAAATAGTTAGTGGATATTTCTCCCCCCGCACAAGCACTTTGGTCACACTTTCATGATCCACGTATATAGTATGTGATCCGTAATTCTAGATTAACTAAAATACAAGAAACTTCTGTCCTTAACTCCAATGGGAAGTACACGTGTAAGCTTTTCTCCTCTGAAGAGAAAGGTAAAATCAGTGTCCTTTAAGGCAGCAGTGGTTTTAATGAGGATGAGTCATATCACTTAGGGAGGCAAACCTATTTATTTTTATTACACAACACTTTTAACTGGGGCCATTTTAAAAAGGCCAAATGACAGGGCCAAGATTAGATGTGTCCTCAGTAGACAGCTGGCATGCTCCTGCCAGAATGAGGATTTAGAGGAGTGAGGCTGGTAATAGAGGAGTGAGGCTGGTAAGAAATAGCCAACAATTTGGGGAAGGGGAAAGTGGAGAAAAATTAACTCCCTAAAGAAAGTAACAAATAAAAATAAAAAATAAAAACAGGTCACAGTAATTTCCCTCAGGACTGAAACATGTGACATGAGCTTTTGCATTAAGTTAGAAATTTCAGAGTAAGATGCACTAGAAAAGAATGCAAAACCATGGGAAACAATGTTCCTATTGTATTTGGGAAGGCTCAAATAAATAGTTCCTGTGTCTTTTTCCAAACCAACCAGCTAAATGATGTGCTATTTATTTAAAAGAACTTGCTTCTAGGAAAAAGGGATTAGGCATGTTTTCCCATTTAACAATCAATTACAGTAGAGAATTTAAAAACTAATCAACTAAGGTGCATACGGTACAAAGAAACTTCCTTACACTGCAGCAAAAAAGTGTTCCAAGACTCACCAAGTGACAGTATTTATTGGACACATGACATCACTTAGGCAAATTCATTGTTGACCCTTTCCAAAAGTTATGATGCTGTTTGTAGCTTCTAAAACTGACAGTCCTGTCTACATTTAGCCTTTTCAAGTATGTCACGCTCCTGCATTTAAACCAAGCAATAAGTTATTGCATAAGTATGCATTTGGGTTTAGGGATCTTTTAATGAACACATTTTGCTCTTCTTTTAGAAGCAGTATAAAACTCTTGTTCAAGACTAAAATAAGTAAATAGCTCTCCAGAAGTAAATGGTGTACTTCTCTGAGATATGCGGATTCAAAAAAAGTCAAAGGTTTTATGCACCAAGTAATTATGGAAGGAATCAACTGCATCTTCTTGATCTCATCTATAGAAGCTGCAGGGAAGCTGAAGTTGTATTTTATAGCCATGCACCTTTAGAAAGAGATGGGGCTCTTCCAGGGGATCCTTAGGGATACAGAGGAAAGAAATGATACATCAGTATTGTCAACAAGTGATTATATATATATATATATATCAGTTATGTTATATATATATCATATATATGATATGTATATCAGTATGTTATTTTTTATATATATAGAAGAACTCAACAATTGTTTGTTGAATTGATAAGAAATGACTTTTAATATGGCAGCTATGAAAATTTCTGCGCAGCACAAAACATTGCCACAGAGAGTAAAAGTTAACTACAAAAAAAAAAAGAAAGTTTTCTAGTAGATTGAAACTTGTGTAGTTGTGAGATCTCAAGGATTTGGAGGCAGATTGGGGGAATAAAACGGCAAAAAACAACTTAATGTAATTTTTTTCTGATTTAAACATTAAGAGATGAGGACTTTATAATATATTATCTTGCTATGTGATTATTCCTCAATTCAGGAATAATTAAAAACAGTAGTTTCTTTGATGATACATACCTTGTATATTCTTTTATATATTTAAATGTGCATCTTTTTATATACTTTTTTTAGCGAATGAAATGAGTCTATACATTTAAAAAATTAAATAAAAACAATACTATTCATTCCTTACAGATTGATTCTCTGCTATATGAATAGTATAAATTAAGGAATATATGAAAAGACTAAGATGTTTGCGAATATACAACTATTTAATAAATAAAGCAAAGAGCATATAGCACAGTAAGGGTTGATTTACATTTGAGGATAAATTTCCTAAAAATGAACTCCTTAAAAGGAATTTCAAGGTTACTTTGTGTGGGGAAAGATGGTTCTCAGGCTGTCTCTCAATTAGCAAGAGAGAAAATGAAATGAAGTTTAATTATTGTACGTTAAAAAATAGTTTTGTAGGTTGGCTGCTGAGAGAGGAGTTGGTAGAACCCAGAGAAAACACAGAGTAAGGAAGGATAAGTGAAGAGTGTAAGTGAATAGAAGGACAAGAAGAGAGGCTTAGGGAGAATTTCTGTGAGGGAGAAGGGTAGGGGACATGGAGGAACAAGGTAGCTCATCTTCAGCTAGATATCATTTATTATGTAGTCATAAAAAAAATAAACCTGATCTTTGTTGTCAGACTTTCAGAGTTTGGTACAGACATCACCTTTTTTTAATTGCAATTTAAAAATATTTTGATGTACACTATACAGTCAGGAAACTATATTTCTAACGTATATTGTTTCGACACTCAAAAACATTCTATCCTGGAATTTTCAATAATATACAAATGTGAGATTCATATAATTAAGTTAGCATCAGACTTAAACAATTAACCCATAGTCATTTTTATTTTATAAGCGACGCCTCATCTCCTGCTGCCTGTCTGCTTTCTACTATTTTGAAGTGAATGCCAACATCATACCATTTTATCCATAGATATTTGTATCTCTCTTTAAAATACAAGGACTTAAGGACAAACCAAAACCACAATACCATTGTCATATGTAAATTATACATAAGTTTTACCACCTTTTTCTGGTAGAATTTTATTAAGTAAGTGATTTCACTGATGGAATAATAAAATATAAAATAGGAATGGCATGGATATATATATTTCATATAATATATAATATAATATAATATAATATAATATAATATAATATAGGAATGGCAAGAAGTGAGACATGGAGCAGAAATGGACAACTCAGGAAAGCTGAAATTTAAGGTGAAACATTTAAGCTCAGAGAGAATTCCCATATTTATAGGAACACCAAAGTTTCCTCTCTGGTAAGCTGACTAAAACCACTTTTATTTGAGGATCTCAGCAAAAGAGTATTTCAGAGTGCTGGAGGCCTGAGACTTGGGTACACCCAAGCAGTCAACCACTGGATTACATATGATTGTGAGCAATATAGATGTTCACAGCACTTCTCCATGGACTAATCTTATCAATTCAGAGGTGCATTTTGTTAGACCATACATTTAAATTGTACCTAAATGTCAATGTATTAAAAAGGAAGAGGCATTTGGTAACATAAAACACCTTTTAAAAAATATAATTAAAACACTTAGTTACTTGATATGTAAGTTAGACTATTCTTTGATCAGGATTAAGCAAGTTAACTCTGTGGTGTTAATTCTATGACTGCTGATTCGGCTTTCTGTTGGATCCAAGCTAATTAAGTGGTAGATCTGCAGTTACGAAATTCTTCTGCCTAACTGGTCTTAAGTGTGTTTATTAATTATATAGACACAATTTTTTTTAGAGTTTTCCCTAGACTGATGCACGTACAGGCACACACACACACTATATATAGCATAGGCACACCTATAACCATACTGTTCATGATGAAGATAATACAAAAGAACCTGAGCTTCAAATTTTTATTTAAATAGTATAATTTTTCCTTGATGCCCATGATAATCATACATCAAATGACGGTAATGCAAAACAGAACCTACTAGAACTTACCTTGAAGGATACATGAAGGGTCAGTTATCATCTCAACACATCCTGTATAACAATCTTTCTCCCTCTTTGGTCCATTAACCAAAGGGCACGTTAACTCCTAAAAACAGATTTTGAAGAATTCCAACCGTGAATGGTTAATGCCCATTAAGTTGGAGGCTGCACCGTGTAAAGAGCGTGGCTTCAATTTCTCTTCTCACTAGAGTCAAATAGATTTCTCTTTCTCTGAGTTTTGGTGCCTTTGTTGAATGAAGTTGGTAAGTTGACACTACTATCTTGAAGGATCTTTGTGAGTACAAAATAAGACTACCAGAGTAAAGTTCCTGTCAGTTGCTGGCTACATAATAGTTGTTCAGTAAACACTATTTCTGTCTACCCTCCAAGCTTGTTTTGTGCCATAGATTCACAGGCTAATGATGCAGAATGAATCATGTACTTGTCTTAAGATTCTAGGGAAGAAAAGCTTTTCCTTGGGTAAGGTTAGTGCCTGTCAATTATTGTCCCAATAACCTGAACTGCATCTCTTAACCTTTTCCAGTTTATTAAAAAACCTCCTTAGATTGCCAAAACGAACTGAGATATTTACTGACTCTTCTAAAGCATGAGTTATCAAGTTAATTTACGAGCTCAAGTGTTTCAGAGTACATTTGCCAGTGAGATTAGAAACATCTCCACTAACCATCAGAACTTCTTATATTGTTACCTGGCTGAATACTTAGACACTGCTAGGAAAAATAGGGGAAATTAATGAGGTGAAAATAAAAATATCAGTGAAGATTTCTCTTCTGAAGAATGCATAAATTGATGTTCCTTTCAAGCCTTCAGGAAGCTCTGGTTGATTCTGCATTATGATGTCTGCTTATGAGATACAATAAAATGCTTATCATCCACTGTGTACTACAAAGCCATTTGTGAGTTATGAGTGATGAACATTGGATCTGAGTTGATCTGGAGATTGCCTGGACAATATATATAAAGAAAAAACAAAATTTTGATGAAATAAATTGAGAAGTGAGCATGGATATTTAACTTTGGGTAATGTTTGTTTAGCAATAGTTATCAGCACATATTTTTAAATGATGGAGCTAATTACAAATGAATCCCTTCTCATTAAATTAGGTTTTGAAGGACCTTTACTTAAAATCCTCTTGTTAGTAGTTAAACAGTGGTCTTCATTTTATCCATTTCATTGATCACCATGGAATTAACCCCTCAAATTAGTCTGGATCAGTGTGGATTTACATTATAAACTACAAAAGTTTGTCCACAGGGATGGCAGACATGGCAAAAGAAATTAACACTTCAAAACACTACCAATTTAGTGACCTACTTTTAGGGAAGATTAACCTATAGCGAGGATGTGAAACTAAATTAAATTCCAGTTAAATACAAATATTTTTCTTCACATACTGAGTCATCTGCTTCAGACCCCACAGGGTGCAGTGTTACCTTGCTTGGTGAACTGCATAATTATTTATAGATTTTTCTCAACACTAAGCTTACCCCTTATCTAACTTTACACAGGCAGTCTAGTTAGTGACTCTTACAGAGATACCCTGCTGCATAATATGGTCCCACATGGTAGGTCAGGGCCCAGCTGCCCCTTTTTCCATTCTTTGTTGTTGGTTTGAAAATATCAGGACAATGACTGCATGCCACATTGGTTTTATAATTTCTAATCTAATGTCTCTACAGGGGACTCTAATTCCATATAATGTGTATAAAACAAAGAGATAAATGTTACTTATTATTGAGAATGGAGGTTCAAGGACCTATTGTGAAGCTTTCTACTTATTGATGGAGTTCTAAAACTAGGTTATAAAAAAAAGTCCTTTCTTGATGAAGCATTAGTGATAAATAGCAAGCCTTCAGGAAGCTAAACTACTTAACACTTAAAGACACTTTCATTTGAAGCATTTTAATGATACGAACTAATAATGGAATGCAAATTGTATTTCTTAGTGGGTATAATATTCATTCTACAATGAAACTGAATCAGTGCTATTTGGATGAAATCTTTAAGTTTGTAAAAGTAACAACGTGTGTGTGTGTGTGTGTGTGTGTGTGTGTGTGTTTTAAAGAGAATAATTTTTGACTTGTATGATGCATATGGTTGACTTAAGGCCAACTAGATATGTTTCTCTTGCTTAGGAATAGAGGAAAAGGCTGGGTGCAGTGGCTCACACCTGTAATCCCAGCACTTTGGGAGGCCAAGGTGGGCGGATCACGAGTCAAGAGATCGAGACCATCCTGGTCAACATGGTGAAACCCCATCTCTACTAAAAATACAAAAATTAGCTGGGCATGGTGGTGCGCACCTGTAGTCCCAGCTACTCAGGAGGCTGAGGTGGGAAGATAGCTTGAGCCCAGGAGTTCAATACTAGCCTAGGCAAAAAAGGGAGATTCCATCTCGATAAATAATTTTTAAAAAATCAGCCAGGCATGGTGGCATGTGCCTGCAGTCCAAGATATTTGAGAGGTTGAGGCAGAAGGATCATTTGAGGTTAGGAAGTCAAGGTTGTAGTGAGCCATGATCACACCACTGCACTCCAGCCTGGGTGACAGAGCAAGGCCCCATCCAAATAAAAAGAAAAGGAAAAGAAAAACTTCACAGAAATATACTGGTGGTAAGAGCATTTTCTTACTATTCAATGTAGAAATAAGTGGAAAAAGAGAAAGAGTTGATCATGGTGTCATGTAAGGTAAGGCCTTCCGGCACTGGACAGAATGAGATAAAGTCCAGATTCAGTTGCCAATTGCCTTTGTTACCCTTAAAATAGCCTTAAGAAAATTCCTTATACGTAACTGCTATGTATAAAGTTTGAGGGACAGATACCAAAATGTCAGTGTATTAATTTGCAATTAGAACTGGGGCAATCATATGGACTTGAATAGTTTATTTTCTTGATTAGCATATTCTCTCTCCATTATCAAGCTACTTGGGAAACTAAATCACAATCAGGAAAATGCTATTTGAGAACAGAAAGAGTTAAATAAATTAAATATGCAATGGCCTCATTCAAAGGTGGTGTCACACACCCTTCTCACGAAGAGGCTTGCCAGTGGGAGTGGAAATTAGTAAAGTCCATCAGCTATCATCATCTCCATCCACCTCCATTGAAGGGATAGCCTTGCTGTATGGATTAGAAACAGCTGACAGCTGAAGGCTGCATCTTCATCCACACTAAGAAGTGTTTGAATGGGCTGCTAATAGGCACCTCTATGACTCTCTTTTTATGTCCATGCTGACCAGTTGCCTTCCTGATGGCCACAGTCCTTTTGAAGGGATATGTGTGCATGCATGTGTGTAAGCATGTGTGTGTGTAATTGGATTAGAGTTAAACCCAAATGTATGGTCTATGAATTGCCCTGTCTCTTTCCATTAACTGAACATCTCTTCTCTGATCCATTACTTTTTGCTTTTACAATTTACTTCTCTGTCACAAACTCATTTACGTCCAAGTTCTCTGAGGAACATTTCCGTGTAGCTAGCTTCATACTTATTAAGAAATGTTATTATACACTTTATTTCACTAAAAAAAATAAGTGGCCTTGCCTTGACATAACAATTCTGACAAACTAGTAAAACTGTTCTACCTCTTCAAGTCATGAAGTCTTTATGGTAGAGCTAAATAAATTTCCATAGGATAATGCAATGATTTAATATAATAAATATTTGAGGTTTTTGTGATTGTATCTATCTACTTAATGGTATATAGCATCTGATCACCCCCCATGTAAATCCTATGTTAAGTATCATGTGAGCTGACATGACATGAGGCAAAGTAAATTTGAGATATATTCCTAAGTTTAGGCTCTGTATTATCTCCACTTAGTCCATGTCTTGGTTTGTTTTGGATACTATGTTATTGGTATTACAGCATTATTATGAAAGCAGACAGATATGTGCCTCTTGTCTTACTTCACATGAGAAAATGATGTTTTAAGCAATAGAAATAAACTGTCCTATCTAATCTTTTTTTTATAAACTATGCTCCTTGGTTTTGCTTGAAAGTATCCCCTGGATAATACAGAGTAATGCTGTGTGAGTGAGGGCTTGGGCATAGTACTCTGAATTACCTTATGATGTTTGCTCTTAGAGGAATAGCTCTGCTTTCTAATTTCTATTAAAAATCAATTTAGTTTCTAAAAAAGGTACTCTAATTTAAAAATTTCTCAAGACATTAGCCAACCCCTTTGCTAATAAATGATTCCTATGGGCAGTAGCAGCACTTTAGAAGCTACCTTTTTAAAGCCACAATGCTGGATGGCAATAGAGTGCTTTCTGGCATCCCCTCTAGTAGAGTAGACATATTCCTGGAGTGTGAGTCAACAGACCTAGATTATAAACCAGATAACTGTGTTTCAAACAAGTTATTTAATCCTTAGCTATTGGCCACTCTTCTGGGTGGAATTGTGCCCTCTCTGCTAAATTCATATGTTGAATTCTTAAGCCCCAGTACCTCAAAATATTATCTTACTTAGATATAGGGTCTTTTTTTTTTCATTTTTTTGAGACAGGGTCTCACACTGTCACCCAGGCTGGAATGCAGTGGGGCAATCTCAGCTCACTGCAACCTACACTTCCCAGGCTCAAGCAGTCCTTCTACCTCAGCCTTCTGAATAGCTGGGATTATGGGCACACACCACCACACCCAGCAAATTTTTGTATTTTTTTGTAGAGACAGGGTTTTGCCATGTTGTCCAGGCTGGTCTTGAACTCAGGTGATCCTCCCAACTTGGCCTCCCAAAGTTCTGGGATTACAGGTGTGAGCCACCGTGCCAGGCTGAGGTAGAGTTTTTACAGAGATAAGTTAAAATGAGGTCAGTAGATTGGGCCCTTATCCAAAAAGACTTGTACCTTTAAAAATGGGAAATTTTGAGACAGACACACATATAGGGAAAATATGATGTAAACATAAACCTGGTGAACTACAAGTCAAGGAGAGAGGCCTGGATCACATCTTTCCCTGACAGCCCTCAGTAGAAACCAACCTTACCAACACCTTGATTAGGATCTCCAGTTTCCAGGATTCTGAAACAATAAGTTTCTATTGTTGAAGTCACTCTGTGGTATTTGTTATTGCCACCCTAGCAAACTAATACAGCCTCTTATGCCAAAAAGTGATAATGAGATCTTTATGTTACAGCCCTTTCAGATGATCATTACTTCTCTTCTGGATTATTTAAATTACTCTTTAGTTCATCTCTATGCTGTTGTAATCATATTTCAGAAATACAGATCTGATCTTGTCAATGTCCTGCTTATAGTCCTTCAATAAAACACCTACAGAATAAGTTCATACTCCCCAAGGCACCAAAGGCCTTTCATGCTCTATTCTAAATCTACCTATTCAGGTAGCCTCTCTACTCCCAAATGCTATGGTCGCCCATACTCCCATTTCCTCCCTAGAGAGTCCTGCTTTTTCCTTTAGTTTGGGAGGTCAAGACCAAGGGCAAGGGAAATGAGGGAAAAGAATTCTGGACAATGCTGGAGAAGATTGAAAGGGAGAGGGGATGAGAAATGGGAAGAAGAAAGACAAGATGGCAAATATTTGTTAATTCACATAGTTTCTATGTGAATTAAGAATGTAAATATTTGTTGATTAAGGTTTTAGTCCAAACAAATTAGAAGGTTTATATATTCAAAGTTTTTATTTTGTTTAGTCTTGCCAAAATTTTCCCAAACCTCTAGTGGCATAAATGATTGCTCTGCAAAACATCTTTAAAGTTAAAATTGTAGGGTTTTATATACGGAGACAGATACCTTAGTGAAGCTTTTCTGTATAACCAGGAAAGACAAGTCAGCTTTGCTCAGTGTCGGCATAGTACACTATCACTATACACTATTGATATAGTTTGGATATTTGTCTGTATCCAAATCTCATACTGAAATGTCATCCCCAGTGTTGGAGATGGGGCCTGATAAGAAGTGTTCGAGTCATGGGAGCAGATCCCTCATGGCTTGGTTCTGTCCTCATGATACTAGTGAGTTCTCACGAGATCTGATTGTTTAAGGGACATGTGATGTCCCTACTCCCACTTCACCTTCCATCATAAGTAAAAGCTCCCTGAGGCCTCCCCATAAGCTGAGCAGATACTGGCACCAGACTTCCTTTACAGCCTCTAGAACTGTGAGCCAGTTTAACCTCTTTTCTTTATAAATTACCCAGTCTCAGGTATTTTTTTATAGCAATGCAGAAACAATATAACACAACAGTATAGTACTTGACACTTGATAGATAACAAAAGAAGACAAAACAAAAAGCAGTATGTTGAATCCCCTTGAGCTCTTTACAACTTGGTTTCTTCTCCTGAAATTTGTCTTTGTTCTTCTCCAGAGGTATTTTGGTCAAAATATAAATAATATAAAACTATCGATTTATACCATTTTGGAAATAGATTTATATATATATACTATATTTTTTAATAATACAGCATTGTTCTGTACAAGCTAGACATTCCAGAATTGCTTAGAAGAATAAAAAACTATCATTAAACAGAAGTCCTTGCTACTGCTCACCTATGGGAATGTCTACAAGTGAAGCTGCCTAATTGCAAATCAACCCCTGCCCTTTGGGGCTCATATTTGAAAACACTATTGTTTTCCCTTTCTATAGCAGCCTCAAATCTGCCACTTGTGGATGACTGCCTACCTTTCTAGATAACCTTTATCACCACCATCAGTCAGGGTACACCAAAACAAATTTTGTATGTCGCGTCCCAAACACACCTTCCAAATGAATCTAGCCATTCTCCTGTGATCCAATAACCAATATTGACAGAAACTGGATTTTAATACATGAATATAATAACCAAAGTTTACTTAGGAGGAGAAATAGCTTGTTTTCACAACCTCTCAGGTCCTTTATTAGTAGTATTTTTGTGACAATGCATACGGGCTTTTAGGAGCTCCAATTAATATGTAATTACATTAAATTGAAAAGATAATCAGCAACAAAGAAGGACTTAGGGAATAGGCCAAAGTGTGGACTGGAGAAGATAAAAAGGGTGGAGGCTGTAAATGAAGAATGGAAAAACAAAAATGGCGAGGCTCATAATTCACACAGGTGCTATGTGTATTATTCTTAACTGCTCAAATGAAAATGGAATCAGGGGGAGGAATTGTTATATTGAAGCAAAAACCTTCCAAACTTTAGCAGCTTAATTGGTGGCGTTATGAACATTCTAAAATGTTTTAACATTACTGTTCCAAATTCTATGAAATAGAGCCATTTTAGTGCTTCTAGACCCTATTATTTTAAGTTTTAACATTTTTTCCTGAACTAAGTGAGGAAGATTAAGGTAAGGTAATTTGGCTCCTGGGTCAGCCTTGGCATTCTTCACCCTGCCCAGATGTATATGATTACATTTTCTATTATGCGAGCCATGGGGACATATGGAATTTTCATCAAAAAGTGATGAAAGAAAACATCTTTAGGAAAGCTAAAATATTGCCTAACTTAGGAAACAACCTTCTTAGACTGGAAATATTTTTTCTGCTTGGCTATCCAGCAGTCTAAGTATAGTATGTGTGTGAAGAGTGTTGAGGGATTAAGTACATTTGGAGAACAGGCACACAAACAAACCAGAACTATGTAACTTACAAAATTGGGTCAAATACTAGATTGTTTATGGTTTATACAAAAAAAAAAAAAGAAAAATAAAGAAACAAATGATAGATGTGGAAATGGGTAATTTTACTTGTGTAAAACTTTGGCAATTGACAAAGATACAGCCAAAAAGTAGAACTACTCACTCATTCTCCAGTATTCCTGAATTTAACCCTTGATTAATTGGAAAACAGGCTGAAGCCTGTGCAGCTGTTCTCCCATCTGCACTTTAATTAAAGAAAAGTTAGGCATAAATTCCCTCCTCTACTAATGATTTAGGAATATAAAATGATAGCAACTAGCAGGCCTCACAGTGCCATTAGAGTTCAGCCTTGCCCACTCTATCAGTGCTTTGGGAGCTGAGTACCCAGCATATAAACTTTGGTCATATGAACAGTCGCCACATTCTCATAAAATGTTTGCTTGCCTTTTGAGAATTTCAGCGTATGCTGAATTAAACATCCATACTCATACTCTTAAGAATTACAAAGCATGGAATTTGGTTAAAAAAAAAACAATGAATGGGTCAGGACAGCTTTAAGAATATTTTAACAACACATTCTTTTCTTTTTCAATCCCTCTATCAGCCAGGAATATTTTTTCCTGAAAGTAAAACACAACTAGAAGTTGTGTCAATGTAGTATCCATTTAGCAAAACTGTCTGGGACCAAAGTGATGATGATCTTATTTTCTAGGAAATAGTCTTCTTTGAGAATACATTTTATACTAAAGCTGCTTTTCAAGGTAGAGTTAGTTCATGACATTCAATAGGAAATTTGTCTGGATATAAAAGCATTCAAGAAATCCAGACTTTTTCCTTTGAAATCAAGTGTTTTCCTAGGAAGGAGACAGTCATTTAAGTACAAGAATGTGGCTGAAGAACTATTTATCTTGGCAATTACGATTATGCTCTTATGTTAGTTACGAGCACCAAGCACATTATCATTTGCATTTATTTATTAAAATCACCTAATTAAGAAATCTATTTTCAGCACTTTGATATGCAGGCACCATTTCTAAATAGAGTGTTGGGTCTTTCAAATGGAAATATTTTTCTCATGTGCAGACCACTCTATTCCATTGCTCCTGAAATGATAAAGTAATTAGAAGTCCAGACGAATATAAATATTAGAATGTGCATTAAAGTAAGCACTTACTTCCAATTGACGTGTACTCAAAAATAGTTTCTATTTTTTCAGCAAATTTTTTTTCTTAGCTAAGAAGCAAAATGCTAGAAAATAAATAACTGTAGCTAGAAAATATGTAAATAATGTACCAAGAAATGTAGACAGGGTTGAAAACCTATTGGAAAAATGCAGATTTAAAGATAATAACCAATAATGATGATGATAATAGAGGAATAAATAATTTTCAAAAGAAGAGTAAAGATAGGTCACATAAAGTTTTTTTTTTTTTAGTTAGGGTCTCACTTTATTGCCCAGATTGGATTGCAGTGGCGCAATCTTGGCTCACTGCAATGTCTGCCTCCTAGGATCAAGCAATTCTCCTGCCTCAGCCTCCTAAGTAGCTGGGATTACAGGCATGTGCCACTACGCCAGGCTCATTTCTGTATTTTTAGTAGAGACGGGGTTTCACCATATTGGCCATGCTGGTCTTGAACTCCTGGCCTCAAGTGATCTGCCCGCCTCAGCCTCCCAAAGGGCTGGGATTACAGGCATGAGCCACCGAGCCTGGCCAAGGAATTTTGATAGTAATAAAGTTGCACTGAAGAAACAATTATCCTGTGTTTTCATCCTGTATTTGTCTTTATTGTATTAAATTTTAGTGACAGTTCCCCCTTCAGTGCTCTGCCATGTGCTTATGCTCTTATACTCTGAGTTTAAATGTTTGAATTAATTTTTTATTGATAGCAAGCAATGCCTATAACCATATATAGGTCTTCTTCACTGATAATTAATGCATACAAAGGGTGCATCTGTTTTGATCTAAACATGATTTTGAAACTCTTGGTTCATGATTATGGCTCGCTTTTCTATTCAAATGTCTTTTTATTAGTGATAAAGTTCTCATTGCCATGTCTCTTGAAGAAAACTCAAGGCACAAAATATGAAACAATACAAAATATGGAAGTTTAGTAGAATCCACTCTTTATGTGAAAGTGGTTTGCTTTAAAAAGAAATAGTTAAGAATTTGAGAGTAACATTAAAGGAATAAATTACAAAGTACAGTGATTTCCTCAGCACAAAGTGAAATAGAAATTTAGTATTTTCTGGTAAATTTGATATATATAGGCAGAAATACTTGCAAATCTCACTCCTTAAAATGTGTACCCAATAACTGGCTTTAGACTGTATTTGAAATTGTTCTTTTTATCTCACTTTACTCACCGGCTAAAATATTATCCTAGAGAAAATTTCACAAGAAGGGTTTTCAGAATATAAATACTTATAGTATAGACACTGATTTTTTTTTTCTTGAGGAAAGTTCTGCAAGTCATGTAAATAGCAAAACAGCAGTGGTGTGTGTGGGTATATGTGTGTGTATATTTATATATATATAATTATATTATATATAATTAATATATTATATATTATATTATATTATATATAATATAATATTATATATAATTATATAATATAATATTATATTATATATAATATTATATTATATAATTATATAATATAATATTGTATTATATATAATATTATATTATATATAATTATATAATATAATTATATAATATTATATTATATATAATTATATAATATAATATTATATATAATTATGTAATATTATATTATATATAATTATATAATATTATAATTATATAATATTATATATATATAATTTCCAAAACAGATCATTAACAAATCTAAAGGCCTTTTAAAAATGCTTAATATATTATATCTATAATCACTGTGAAATGCTAGATTCCACATCAGAACCCTGTTTTTCTTGTCAGTGTTCTCAGTCATTGAGCCCTCTTTTGTGAAATACAGTGTACACAGCTCAGTCTTGTTTTCATCTGACAGCACTGCTCATTCTGTCTCCATTACCTTGGTAGCATCTTTCCCTTTCCTTCTCTGGCCTGTTTGTGTCTTAACAGTGCAAGTCTTGCCCTTTTTTTCTTTCACACAACTCACTCCTCCTTAATAATCTCATCACTTCTACTACCAGCTCTAAACTGGTAACTACCAACTCATCTTCTATCTGGAATAGAAGACAGCAAAGTTTTTCTGTAAAGGGCCAGAGTGTAGATTGTTTAGCCTTAACAGGCCATACTGTCTCAGTCACAACTACTCACTCTGGCTATTGTGGTGTGAAAGCAACCACAGACAATACAGAAAAGAATGAGCATGGCTGTGTTCCAATAAAAGTGTTTTTATGGACACTGAAATCTGAATTTCGTGAAACTTTCACATGTGGTGATGTATGTTATGGGTTGAATCATGTCCCCTCAAAATTCATATGTTGCAGTCCTAACTTTAAGTGCCTTAGAATGTGACAGTATTTGGAAACAGTCTTTAATGAGATAATTAAATCAAAATGAGATCATTATGGTGGACCCTAATCCAATATAACTGGCGTCCTGTATAAGAAGAGGAAGTAGGACACAGATGACTATAGAAGGAAAATCTTATGAATACGAAGGGCACAAATGGCTACCAACAAGCCCAGGGCAGAGGCCTCAGAAGAAAGCACCGTCAACCTCCAGCCTCCAGAACTGTGAGAAAGTAAATTTCTGTGGTTTAAGACACTCAGTAGGTGGTATTTTACTATACCATCCCTAGGAAATGAATGCAACATATTGGTCTTCTTTTGTTTTTTTTTTTCTATCCTTTAAATATGATAAAACTCTTCTAAGTTCACAGGCCATACACAAACAGGCAACGGGCGAGATGGGGCCTGCTGGACCTCATTTGCTGACCTTGATCTAGGAATCCTTTCCAAGCTTCATTTTTTATAAAGCAGACTATTCAACAGCTTTAATTCTGCAGATTCCTCATATTTAAACTCTCCCAAGCAAGTTTATAATGATTTGACTTTCTCCCCCTTTTGTGTTTTCTACCTTGGTTAGCAGAACAACCGTCTACTCAGTCACCCACACCTTACACCTGGTAATTAATTATCCTAGATTCCTCCGTTTCCTTCACTTCTCACATCTGATAAATTACCAACCCTAGTTTTACCTCTGTATGACATCTTCTATCCCTTAGTCTATTGTACCACTCTGCATATTTATCCTGATCTTTAGTTTTACTTCATCTACCCCACTGTTCACATTACTGCCAGACCAACTTTCTAAAATCTGCATCTACTGGCATTACTCCTCTGCTGAAAACCTTTCATAGCTTCTCTGGTATCCGAAACCAATGTCTGAACACGATGCACATTGTTTTCCATGTGGTCTTACTTCATCAAATTCATTCCTCGTTGAACCTCTCTTTCAACAGCCATTCAAATGAAATACTTGCTGTTATATTTCCAGGGAGGGCCACAGGTTACCCACCTCCTTGCCTTTCTGCATGCTGCTGTCTTTATAATGCTCTCCTAGGGAAATAGAATGATGGAAACTACTTTTCATCTTCAGTTCTTACTCAAAGCTTGGCAAAAGGTAGGCTTTAATGAATACATTAGTTAATGAGCAGTGATCAAAAGATAATCAAAAGGGCTATGTGAGAGATGCTAACGTACATATACATTAGCACATACAAATGTATGAGAAGCTAATATGAATGTACGTGTGTGTGTTTAGGCATACAAGTTTACACACACATAATCTCTCTTTCTAGTCTAGCCAGCAATCATGTAACAGGTGTGGCAACTTCAGGAGCTGGGTTGAAGAACAGTTGAGTTGCAAAGAGTTTGGGTCTAGAATCCCCTTGGTTTGGGAAGCATCCAGAAGAGCTTCCATCCCCATCCATTTCTTGCTCACTTCCTCCTCTCTAGCTTTGTTTACATGTCTCTCAATACCTAGACAGAGGCAGAGGCATGGACTTCTGGTTCTAATCATTCAAGCCTTACACGTCCTTCAAGGCTCCATTCAGAATTATCTTTCCTCGGGGAGTCTGCTTCTCCTATTTCAGGATTTACTGGCTATTCTCTTATCTCTTGTAACATTTAATATCCCACTCCTTAGCATTAACTTTTAAACTTGCTTTCTAATCCTGAGGTTTGTGTTCCTTTGCCTTGTAAAATTCTTTGTAAATGGCCAGCCCAGTACATAGCCCAGTCCCAAGCACCACGTAGGCAATTGAAGAACCTGGGACAAAAAGAGTTCTTTGTTTGAATTTCTTTTACTGCTCTGAGTTTACTCTGTATTTGCACATGAGTTTTAATGTTTTGGGGCCATTGAACTATTTGAGAATCTAGAAGATAATACACCTCTTTTCAGAAAAACACATATGAATACACACACACACACGCCACATACACACACACACGCCACCTACACACACAATTTTGCATGTAATTTTAAGGATTCATTAACCTTAGCTTACCAGACTGTAAGTTCCTTTGCATATTGTCTATTTGTATTCCATGCAATACTTAGCACAGTGTCTTGGACATATTAGCAATTTAATAAATATTTGTTGAATTTAATTCTGCTTTCTTTGTATCTCAGAGAAACACCAATTACATTGATACAGGTAGTGGAGTTAAATAAATATTTAGAATGACTCTTTCAATACTTAATCTTATTGTTTTAACATTCTACAAACTCGAATCCACTAAATTAAGTATATTAGTGTTAACAGGTATATACTCTTAATCTTTTTTAATGAAGTGTTTAAGTTTTAAAACATTTTAGTTATAAGGAAACAAAGTAGAAGTCATTCCTCCTTTTATAAATGTCACTGCATTCTATTTTGGGAATAATGTGAATAAGGACCAGGTCTGAGAATTCTAAAATAAAGCATTTCTACCAGTGAAGGAAAGGCATGAGGCACCTTTTTCTTCCACAATCAACCCAAATGTCTCACCACTTAAAACAGATTCTCTTCTGCTTGGGTAGCAATCCTGTTCTTAGCAGTTTTTGGAATAATGAACAACCCTCTTCATAATGACAGAAGTTTGAGCCTTAAAAATAAAATAAATAATTAAAAAGGAGAAGGGAGAGCTGACTGATTGGAACGACACCAAATTTTTATTTTCAATGGCATTTGTAGCCTGTAGAAGTGACACAATTTGTGTCAGTCTAGAAACTCAAGGTAACCAAACACAAATTGTAAATGACCAAATTAAAGTCAGAAGAATTGTAATTAGTTCATTAAGTAAATAATGTGGAGAATTTCTGAACTTAGCGGTGAGATACAAAACAACAAACCATCTATTCAAGAGAAAACAGGATGAAAAAAAGATAAAATGAAAATAAAAGCCTAACTTTCTCTTCAAAGAAAACAAAGACAAGACAATGGAAAGAGACATTAAAAAAGGAAGATTCAATTAGCAAGGAAAGGGAAATGGAGAGAAATCCAAGTGGGATTCTCTGGGAAGGAAAAGAATGTGATGAGAGTTTAGATTGTAATCTATAAATAGCCTTTTATTTTATAAATCCTTCATGTGACGCATAGGCTCCATGGTGAGCCTCTCTCATCCTTAATACACAGGGTCTCATGGCACATACCTTTTAAGGCAATCTGCGATAGTAAGCACAAAGAGCTAGGTCTGGAAAATGACTTGGGTTTCTCTCTTTCAAAAACCAAGAAGAAAATTGATGAGGAGAGAATCTGGGAACATTGCACAAATTGTCAGGAGGGCACTGGAGGGAGGGATCAGTCTTAGGAGACTAGGAAATAATTCAGAGAAATAGTATGCTCTGCTTCTTCTCACTTACCAATGTGAGGGATAATTTTAATTACCATCCTATAATGAACCTTCCCCCAAATAACACAGGCGACCACTTTACCTGTCATTCTTCTTCACAGACGTGTCAAGTCTTATGTTCTGTTTGTCTGCTCTCACCGCTTTGTTCTGATTTTCAACTCTGTAAGATCCTAGTCGTGGTGAAAGGGGGTGGGGAGGGGAAAGTGGAGACAGTGAGAGGGCAGATATTTCACAATTAATTCTTTGATATGTTTTGTTTTATTATCAGGATTCCTTTCCATAACATATCCAAACAGTTGAATCAAAGAAGCAGTCTTTGAAATCCTTTGTCAAACGTAATATACTCTCTTCCAGTTTTTCTTTCTTCTTCTTTTCTTTTCTTTTTTTAAGCAGGGCAAAAAATTGGCAAATGTAACCTTCATGATGTTTGACATTTCTCTAGAATATTCCTTATTTATTGGCCTTTATGAATTTTAATTTTAGAAAATCATGTTATTTTAAAAGAAGAATTAAAATAGATCCTGAGACCCCTGAGATAGGGACGAGTTGTACACATATGCATTCTTAGCCCTCTCTTCCCATCTGGCTGGGAAAACCACAGTGACTGAGGAAAAGGCACTCATCCATGGCTTAATGGGCATGGTCTACAGACCCCGACTCTGCTCAGACTGGTTTCAAGACATTTAAAAACCTATGCCCTCTTTTTAATTTCTTTTAGGAAGATGAATGTCTCCTATCTTCCTTCAGTTACTTATCTTGAAAATCACTGGCTTCTGCATATTCCTTCTAGCCAAAAATATTATATAGAGCTTTGTTTTTAGTATTTTTTATTCAAAAAGTGTGTTGTATTGTAAGAATTAAAAAATATGTGTCTATACTCTCCATTGACATTATTTTCTCACCCCCTTTGTGGTTTCACTGAGCTTTCCAAATTGTCCATGGCAATAAACCTATGAGTGCCAACAAAAGAGGTTGTATTTAAGGAATAGATTTCCTCTTGAGAATAAAACACATTTATTCTTAGAGACTCTTTCTAGATTCAATACCCCTGCTTTCATTGTCTAAATTTATTTTGCTTATGACAAAAATGTTGTTTTGTACATTTCATCTTTGGAATATTTGGCATATTTTATATGCTCTCTGTGGGGTATCCTATTCCGTTAATAACTTAATGTTGGTTTCTCTGTGTGTGTGTGTAAAACAGCTCCCAAATCTACACCTCTAGCCCGGAACTCACCCTTGAGCTTTTATACCATAGAACATGTATAATATAACTGTAATATAGTTTAGTAGTCCTCTGTTGATAAACAGTTGTATTTTACCATTGTAAACAATGCTGCAAAGACTTTCCTTGTGTATATAGCCCTACATATTTGCAGACTTTGCAATGATTTCTTTAAGATAAATTTTGAGCCCCAAGTCCACAGGATGGATAAAAATGGGTCAGATTATACCTACGTATGCATAAGGTTGCCTTGGAGGAAAGGAACCCTGAGGTTTTTAAACCCAATCTTTCAAAATGAGTGAGAAGCATGTTTACTTTTTGCCTTGGAGAGTGACATTATTTTTATTATACTGGGCGGTAAGCATGCATACATGCATACATCTTTGCTCTGGAGGAAGACCCTACTATCTTCCAAGTCTATAAGCAAACTTGCTTTTTGCTCCAGATGGAAACATTATCTCTGTCTGTCAAGGGTGTTTTCTAGACAAGCGTAATTGAAAAGGTAGTCTGAAACAGACCAGTCAACGTCTCACTTTTCAAGACAAGCAGAAATGCAAGATCCATAGATAGTTATCTCCAAATAGTACCCGCTCCTTGTTTGTAAACTCTCTTGGCTTCTGGTAAATTTTTCCATGAGTACATGACTTCATCACCCATTCCAGTTGATCTGACTAATAAAGGGTGAGATCAAAATACTTTCAGTTTATCTTATATAGAATTTAATAAAGACTATTATAGTCTTTCAGTCATTGTTTTGACCTTTCCACTAGGCTGGAGGCATTAATACAGGTATAAGCGTACATGGCAAAAATCTAGGGCAAGTTTTGTCATCCATAACAATCCTGGCCAGTAGGGTCATAAATCACTTCAGCTGATGTCAGCATGAATTTCGTGCTATCTTTTCTAATTAGATGATTTCCATCATAGGGATGTCTGCCTTCAGGGTACACATAAATGATGAAGCAGTTATCTCACGGCAAGCTTCCCCCAGGTAATGAAAGGTGGCCTTATTTTGGAGAGGCAAAATTATTTACTGGTTGTGTTTCTTTAAACACTGAAAGGTCTTCTTATGCAAGTCACTGTATTTTGGGGAAGGAGGCAAGGTAATGCTCGGCTTCAACACAAGAAGTATTTGGGTACACATGGTGTCCATGCAAAAATGTGTTCTTGACAATTGTTGGGCCCCACCACTGAAACTTAAATTAATTGGGATCACAGTTTTACAGCAATCAAGTAGGAAATATGGCCTCCAATTGGCTGATAGTTCTTAGGATACTTAGTTCTGTTTGAATTAGGCAGTTACTCCAACTGGCCCTGTTTATCCACAGCACCAGCCAGGTGACACTAATCTGCCCCATGAAAGTACTGAGTGACAACTACAGGAATAAGGAAGAGCAAGATATCCCATGGTCAATGGATATTTTGTGTGAGAGGTAGATTTTCCAGGACCATCACCTGCAATTTTGATTGATTTCTTAATGAGGTTCTGGGTAACAGCAAACAAATTGTGGTCAGGCCTTCTGGAAGGCCACAGCAGATGTAGGACTCAGTTATATTCAAAATTTTGCAACAGCTTGATAGAGCCACAACAGAGCATTTTTCTTCCTGAAGGAAGATGCACAATGATTCTGAAAGACAGAAATCCTTAATGCCTTCTCCCCGTATACCTTCTGGGGTCTGAAGTATTTCCTTTCCAGGAGGCAAGGATGTTGTCTTCCTTCCATCACTAGGATATTGGTGAATAGCTATAACTATACCTTTTTTTCCAGTCATCTTGTATTCATATCCAGATTTCTTATACAAATGGACTAAGTGAAAGAGGAACACAGATATTTTAATAAAACCTACAAAAATTCATTTTTGTCTCCCACTTTGACCCATGTTGATCACTATAGGGGGGCTCTCAAAGTGGTGGTCAAACCTAGTGGTTTGACCTCTCAAAGTGGTACTCAACCTAGTGGTCATTATCTTCGTGTTCTATGACCATGTCAATCCAACAAGATAAACCAAGTGGCTAACCAAAATTAAGTTTGAATTCACTAGTTCCCCTTTTGGTTGAGCTGCCACTAGGAGGGTGTACCAACCAGGCCATCTGGGATTGCTTTTAGGGTAAAGAAAGATTCTTCATGTCTAGGAATGGTTATACAGAATCCCAATTTTTCAAAATAAGTCTGTATAACCTCCCCCACTCTCCTTTAAAACTGATCATTATCCAAGAAGTGGCCAAAGAAAGGTGAACAATTTCTGTAGGAAGCCATATTTGGTGACTAGTCTATCCTACTGAAGTGTGTGGACAAGAAGGAGGGGAGAAAGGTAGAGTCAGAAAGCTTTTGAAATCCTTCATTTACAAGAGGGTTCCAACACTCAAGAATACCAGATGATCGTAAATAATATAATGCATGGAACATTATTAAAAACTTTGACTATCAACCTATTATTTAGTGGCTGTTGTAATAAGAGGTGCACAACTGTCAACTACAAATAGACTGGAAAACTGAAATCCTCACACCATTTAGTGGCCAGAGTTGGCTGATTGAAATGGAACATATGTAAACTAAAAAATGTGTCAATGGTAGTAAGGCATCATAGGTAACCCTGAAAGGAAGTCAAAGGCCAGATGTAGCCAAAATGCCAGAAAGATGAGGGACATGCCCTGTATAATAGGGCCTCTCTCCCTCCCAGTGAGACCAGTGAGTCAACTTTTGGCAGGGGTCTGGCTTCAGCAATAGCTTCTGCAGCAGAAACATAGACTTCTTTATTTTGTGCTCTGCCTATGATGGTGGGTGTATTCCCTTGTTTGGGACCATTATGGCTCCAAGAAGCAGTAGCTATTTAGAAGGGTTAGCAACAACCAGGGCACCCTTCCTGCATCTGCCTGTGAACCTGCCTCCTAGTAATGGCCTACAATAACCTCCCTATACCTACTCATTAATAGGCAATACAATGAAGTCCATTTACTGCCAGGTAGGCTATCCAATCGGGTCTATATGTTTACCATTGATTGCTATGAACTTTTCCCAAATGTTGTTAATTGCCTCATGAGGCTTTAATCTACTCTTTTCCAGAAATCTTGTCTTTGTCAGTATCCCATATGCATTGCCAAACTGTCAAAAACTATGAAAGTTCTGAGGTTTTTCTCCACTTGGGAGCAAACAAGTTAGCTTGCCACAGCTTTATGAATGATTGCAGAATATGTGAGATTCCTTTGTCAGAATCAAAAAACTTCATTATTCATGGCAGGAGAATCAGCATATTCTCTCCTGGGTCTCTGAGCCCTAGATTTCGCACCCAAAGAGGGCTAGATAATAAGTGCACATGCAGTGAACTGTGCTCCAGGCAAATGAAATTGGAGCTTGGGTAGCCAAATATTTTATAATGGACAGTAAGCGTGCTTGATTATGCCCTGGAGGGAGACATTGTCTTTATTTTACTGAACAGTAAGTAAATCTGCCTCTTCTTCTGGAGGAATGCACCATCCCTATACTCTAAGGCTGTTTTCTATACAAACATATTTAAAAATAGAGTCTGGGAAAAAAAACTGCCCACAAAACATGCAGAAATGTAAAAGACCTGTGGATATTTTCTCCTATCAATTTCCTGTCTACATATTCCAGCACAGCCCATGACCCAGGTGCCTGATTCCATGATTCAGAAATTTGTATCTGCCTCATCTCACCATAGTAAACAAAATACTTAGATCATAAACATTTCCTTTCAGAATTCTTGTAATATTGAGACATATGCCAGTTCAAAAATCAAGGCCTTCAAAGCGAATTGTATTGCACTTCGTGAATCCTTACTCCATTTCCTAGTTTTCCTACTTCCTCTGTTCACTTCCCCTCTGACCTTGTTCATGGAAATGTTGCTTACTTGATATAGTATATTCCTAAGAATTTAAGTACTGTTTTAATAAATGAAATCAACCTTAATTTATTTTCGTAAGCATGAGGCTCAATATGTGTAGAATGTGACTGGGGAAA
Organism: Pan troglodytes; assembly: GCF_028858775.2. NCBI lineage: Eukaryota > Metazoa > Chordata > Mammalia > Primates > Hominidae > Pan > Pan troglodytes. The sequence continues at coordinate 129,170,773 of NC_072404.2, read as the reverse complement.
AATTTTACTTTATCTGGACAGAAATGTAAAAAACTAGAAAAATAGATCTCATACTCAAATAAAATGGAGACAATGCTGTTATGATTATGAGCAAATGAAGATTTATACTCTGAAAAGGATGTAGTATTTGCTATTTCCCCCCAAATCTGAGAACTGCATTATAGAATGAGTTTGAGGAGTAAAGAATCTGCCTCATGTTTCATTTAGTTGATTCCGTTTTTGCAGAGAGGATAGGATTTCAATTCAATAAGTCTAAGATATGTTATTTCAGCCCCTCACCTTAATAGCTTTAGTCAAGTTGTATGTAAGATATTTTTACAAAGGGATGATGGAAAACCAGGATTTTGGTAAAAGATCAGAGTAAATGTTAGGATATCTATAGTAGAATGTACTAATGGTTCAAATTAATTCATTCCACTGGGATGTACTTAAAGTGGGTCTAGCTTAGTCATAGGAAAACATAAGTCTGGAATATATATATATATACACACATACATATATACATATATATACACATACATATATACATATATATACATATATACATATATATACATATATACATATATATACATATATATACATATATATACATATATATATATATGCAGCAACACATGGTCTCAAAAATATTCTTTATAAAATAAAGAATTGAGGGCAAGTTTCTCCCCATCACCCTAAAGGAATGTTGTGCTATAATTTAGAGAATTAAAAAAATCCTGACTAGCTAATAGCTACCACGTGGCTTTCATCAATCTACCCACAAGTAGGTTTCCCATTTACAGACTGCAAAGGCTCTAGAATAATCTTTGTTGCAGTTTTCTTTTTAATGAAGTGTTGCCATTTCTGAGATGCATATACGACTTTTAAAATACTTAAAGAACCTTTCTTTAGTGGTGAGATATCTTACAATTTACTGACAGTGAGATGGAAGAAATTACATTTTGCACAATAAAATTTGCTTTCTTTTCCAGAAGGCAAGTGGTATAAAAGATGAGGCCTAAGACATGTCCTTTAAAGATACACAGACAGAAAGTCATGCCATTTGCTTCTAATTTAATTGTTCTAGTGAGCAATAATTTTTCAGATCCCAGTTAAGAAAGGGAAAAATGATAAATTGAGTTCTCATGGACAAATCTATCTCAAGACCGAGATTCTCCTGCCTGCATGAAACCACTGGTTCATCACAGGCTTTACCTGAGTCTCACAGAGAAAACTATCCAAATTTATGCGTGACTTGCACAGGTGATCCCATCTGTCAGTCTTTTGAGACCCTTTATGTGTTCTCTGGCCTTAATTGTTCTCTAGTTTTAGGGAGTCCACTGGCAAGAGAGCAGTTGTCAAGGCAAGCTGAGAACTAGAGTATTATCAAATTGTTTGTGTATGCTTCCTCACCTGGCTTTCTGCTAAGCTCTAATAACAAGAAAAGGTGGTATTGGTCTATTAATAATTAATAGCACCCAGTGCAAATGAAGCACTTCTGTCATAGGGCTTCATCAGGTCATGGTACAATAGGGGTTGCAGGTTCTGTAAGCGTGAGTGGTATTTGCATATGTCAGAACAGACCGTGCATGCTAACAGCACAAACACTTCACATCTGCTTCTGTTTACTCCCATGCTAACGCCCCAAAGTGCAGGAGCCCTGTGTTAATTGCTCAGTTATATATTGACTGTTGATGTGTCCTCCACAGAGCTTTCCATAAGTGCACTGTTGCAAATAAACTGCTAATGACTTTGCTTATTCCAGTCTCCCTTTTAAAGGAAATCTACAAAATACACACAGATTAATGATTCCTGTATTTAGCAGTGTGTCTTGTGACTAGGTTTGCATAGAAGCAGTATCAATTAAGTAGCAATTATCTGCAAAGTGGAAAAAAGAGGAAAGATATAAATAAGTAATGAGTGTGATGCTAAAATCTCTGAGAACAACTAGAATTGAACTCTGAGGCAACGGCACCGACTAGTGAACATTTTTTTCTCATCTTTTCTTTTTATACCTGACACCCATAGAGCACCCATGAAAACCAGAACAAGAAGAAACATTTAAGTTGGCGATTTTAAAAATATTTGATTTTCAGGTGATCACTGTTTTGAAAAAGCAAAGAAACGAAGGAAAAAGAGTTACACCTAAACAGCATTAACAAGAAAATTCACAAAAAAAATGGCCCTATAAATGTCTATTTTATGGGAAAAACCCACCTAGTTAAAACATATCAGATTTCCTTTACGTCTTAGTAACAGAGGTTAGCACAGAGTGCTAATTTATCCCTTTAATCTTGTCATGTAATGGCTATTATCAGTATCTGATAAAACTTGTCTGGAAAATTCCACTTTATCTGGCTATAAAGAAAAAAAATCTGGTGGAGTTTGAGGATATGCAAAGTGTCCAAATCAGTAGGACAGATAAGAAACCTTATGGCCGGGCGCGGTGGCTCACGCCTGTAATCCCAGCACTTTGGGAGGCCGAGGCGGGCGGATCACGAGGTCAGGAGATCGAGACCATCCTGGCTAACACGGTGAAACCCCGTCTCTACTAAAAATACAAAAAATTAGCCGGGCGTGGTAGCGGGCGCCTGTAGTCCCAGCTACTCGGGAGGCTGAGGCAGGAGAATGGCGTGAACCCGGGAGGCGGAGCTTGCAGTGAGCCGAGATCGCGCCACTGCACTCCAGCCTGGGCGACAGAGCGAGACTCCGTCTCAAAAAAAAAAAAAAAAAAAAAAGAAACCTTATAAGGTCTATTTTGTTTATTAATTTTAGCTTGTAACAGCCAGACAGATTCCTTAAGTGCACGTCCTCAGAAGATACTCAGAGAAGCAAAAACCATGGCAACTATGCAGGGCAAATGGAAGAAAAGGACTGGGATCAGTTGGCTCTAGTCCTTGTCAACCAATGCAGTTTTGATTTGGGTCTCTTCCATCAGCAACAAGGGATTGGGCAAAGTGTGTATTACAGCGGATAACCAAATGGTTTCTCTGATCTGTAGACCAGTGATTCCTTTGAGAGCTTTTTTTCTCAGGGCTGAATGGCCATGATAGGACAACGTTTTCTACGTATTTAGCTTATAGTAACCATATTTTACAAACCTTAAGTGAAGATATATGGTTTGACAAATATGTATCGAGAAAGACAATTCAAAATGTGAACTGTATTGGGTAGAATAAGATTAGCCTGAAGTTTGGAGCTCACTAGGCTCACTCCTCCTTCCCTCCTGTTCTCCTTTCACAGGTGAATCTATTTAGCTTTTGTGCTATTGTCAATAGGCTATTTTACTCTCAGAGACTCATAATTTCTTCCTCCTTGTATTATTGATCTATTAGATCCTAATCCAGTGGTTTTCAATCAACAACATCAATAAGGATCTCCTGGGTGGCAATTTTCAACTCCTAATATTTATTCAGCAGGTCTAGTGTTAGGTCTAAGAGTCTGCATTTTTTAACAAGCTGGGCAACCAACATTCCCACCTGTGATCCTGACGCAGGTCTTAGGAGTTACACTTTAAAAATACTTTCCTAGACTTTGAGTTCACTTTTCACTAAACCACTAATATCCCTAGTTCTAGGTTTAACCTCTTGGATTTAGAAGGTTGGGTTTTATTTGTTTTTTTTTTTTTTTGAAAATTAGAAACAGCTAACTAGCTTTTTTATTCTCTTGTTCTGACTCAGTGACTCTGCCTATTTTTGCAGCTAGCTCATACAGCCATTCATTTCCCAGTGTGATATTAACTTCACCAATAACTCTAGGGATGTTTATCTTGGAATGGCAGGAGTTAGCTTTTTGAACTGAAATAGAGCTGAATAGTTTCCACTTATCTCTGAGTACCTGTCTCACCGGAGTATCAGCTTTGAGCTTATAGAGTTCTGTGAGGAGTCTCCCTGTTCTCATTATAGTTGAAATTATAGGTAGAAAAACTACAGATAAACTCTGATGGGTGAATGAGCCCACAACAGGTGTAGCAGACCTGTTGTCACATAATGAATTTGTAAGTGTACTCAACTCAACACTGCTTTTAGCTCGGTTCTCTTGCGGGACCAATTTCCTTTAGAATGAGTAAAAAAGTTATATTTCTAAAGTTTCCTTTCTCTTTCCAATAATATTACTGATTTCTGTTTTAAGCTGGGTGCAACCTGAAACCGGAGACAAATCAAGACTATAAGGGGATATGTTAAGAAGAAAGGTGAAGAAAAAAAAAAAAGCAATGTCTGGAAAAGGGCCCAGGTGTTTATTTGGTTAATATGCTTTCTGAAAACAAATGTTTGCTTTCCTCTGAGCAGGTATTTAAACATTTCTGCTAAAAGCAACTTAAATGGCCATGTATTAACGAGGAATACAAGAAAAACTAATTCCAAAAGCATCCTTCAGAATTACATAAACACCATGATTTCCAGATTGTGATTGACAAAACTGGGGCATATGGCATTTTGCTGGTTTTAAACTGGAATTAGACATTACATGTGATACATATCTCTAGAGAAACAATTTTAAGGAAAATGTTAGAAAAAAATATAATTTTTAATGCTAAAATAAAAAGAGGCATTTTGGTATAGAACACAAGTTTGTGTATTTTAATTAGCAAAACACAAGCCTGTTAAGAAATACCATAAATAAAAATACCTCTTTAGACTAAGACCTCACATCCTACAGGGGTCTGTCTCTTCCTCAGTGATTCAGGGTAAGCTGGTGGGAAAGTTAGGAAACACTGCAGTTGATTGTGACATGTGTGGTTAGGTATTTCCTGTAAAGAGCCTAAGCATGCCCACTTTGTTATTCTACTGCCTGCCCTTGAATTCTCCATCTCAACTTACAACATATGGAGTGAAAAGCTGTATGAACATTGTGCGTTGTAGTTGTTCTACCAAGGATATGCAACAGGATGTTAAAGCTGAACTATTTCTGACTCCGTTTTGGCCAAAGCCCCAAAACAATATTTGCCAGCTATTCCACATTCTAAAGTTAGACCACCTATGTAGGACTTGCAAAGTAATAGAGGAAATAGAGAAGGAACCCACAATACCTCTTTCCCACTGCAGGTAACAACCTAGCAGGCCAACTAGGGCTGAGGAGAAGCTCTAACTTTAGATGAAGTTTGATATTACATGGACAGGACATTTTAATTGCTGAAATGAGACTTTCTCTTTGTGACCAGATGCAATCAGAGAATTTTTTATTACCTATGAGTAACCAAAAAGTCATGGAGTTTCCTCTCAATTTCATCTGAGTAGCAGAGAAAATAATCATACCTTTGTTGGGTTTGAATAGGCAGTGGGGTAAAAAATGTAGTTTTCTCTTTAATTTGTTTTTGTTTTTGTTTTGTTTTACTGTATACCTGTCACTGGTACATGAATCAAGAAGAAAGGAGCTGTATAAGGATGTCTACTAGTTCTTTTCTTTTTTGCTGTTTGTTTCAAGGGCCTATGATGCTTATGTTGATGGACCCTAAGCTTGCACCAAAACATGATGTTTCTTTTCCATGTCACAACACATTCTTTACTTACTTTTGCTATGTGTCTTGAAATCTTTTCTTATTCAATGCTGCTTTTGTTGTTCATTTTGTCCATATTTTACTTTTAAAAATGTATTGAGATAATATTGTGTGTCATTTTTTATAGGGTCTATAGTCTCCCATGTGATGATGCTGGAATGACTTTCTAATTTCATAGAAAGGGTCTGCCATCTCCAGAAAGACTAGAAACCAAAGAGAAAATTACATCATAATGCAAAAGAGAAATAAATTATGGCTGTAACTTCATAAAAAGTGTTTAGTTCTTGGCTTACACATTCCTGACCTGATTACAAGTTTGTCTAATCCAATTGTGTCTTTCTGTTGAGTTTCTTGTAAACAAAAAGTAGTTGAATCTTGCTTTTCCATCCAAGCTGACAAACTCTATGTTTTAATTGACATTCGAATCATTTGTATTTAATGTAATTATTAACATGTTTGGGTTAAATCTATTTTAGTGTTTTTGTTTTCTGTTCCTCTCAACTATGTTTTGTTTTCTTTTTCTTCCTTTTATTTTATTAGATTTCTTATTTTGTATGATTCCATTTAATCTCCACTATTAGTCTACTAGCCTTCTCTTCCTCTCTCTGTTACTGTGTTGGTGGTTTCTCTATAGTTTAAAATGTACATCTTTAATTTATCAAGTCTACCTTTAAATAATATAGCATTTCATGTAATGTGTAAGGGCCTTACAAGAATATACTTTGGTTTCTCCTTTACCATCCATTTTGTTACGAGTGTCACGCATTTTACTTCTCCACATGTTGTAATCCCCAAAGAACAATTTTCCCAGTTTTATTTACACATTCATATATTAAAGAAAATAGAAAGAGTAAAAAAATCTTGAATATTTACTTATATATCTAACATTGTTACCACTCTTCATTCTTGTATTGTATATTAAAATGTCTACCTAGAATCATATTCCTTTTGGCCAAAACCACTTTTAACATTTTTTCTAATGCATTTCTTCTTTTATGTCTTGAAAAGTTTTTATTTCACTTTTGTTTTTGAGGAATATATTACTGGGTATAGAATTCTAGATTGACAGTATTTTTGTTTGTTTATTAGTTTTGTTTTGTTTTTGCTTTCATTACCTGATGATATTGGTTCATGGTTCATTTTCTTCTGGCTTGCTTTTTTTTTTTGAAGAGAGGTTTATGATGATTCTTATCTTTCCTTTTCTGTAGATGCTATGTCTTTTTTCTTTGGTATTCATCTAGCTTTTCTACCTTTGGTTTACAGCAGTTTGATGATGATGATGATGATGATGCACTTAGGTGTGTTTCTTCCTATTTATTCTTCTGAATTTCTCAGAATTTTTGGAATCTGTGGTTGATTTGGAGAAGTCTTCACGATTATCTCTCTAAACATTTCTTTTTATCTCTTTCTGCATCTCCAAATATATGTATGTTAGACCATGAGATGTCATATCATAGTTCTTGGGTGCTCTGTTTCAGATTCTCTCTCTCCTCTTTTTATTTGTGCTTTAGTTTGAATAATTTATGTTGCTCTATTTTGAAATTCACTGATTATTTCCTGGGGTTAGTCTGCTAAGAAGCCCAGCAAATGTATGCTTTCTCTCTGATGTGTATTTTACTTCTAGAATTTTCCTTTGGCTCTTTTATGATATTTTCACCTCTCTGCAGAAATCTCTCTGTTCATGCATTTTGTTTATTTTTCATATCAAAATTTAAAACATATTATCATAGTTATTTTAGTATTTCTCTGATAGTTACATTTGGATCTGGTTAGTTATCTTGCTTACTTCTTAAAAATTTTTAAAGATTTTCTTGCTCTTTTACATTTTTTTATTAGTACATTCCAGACATCATGTATAAAAGAACAGTAAAGACCAAGGTAAATAATATTTATGTTTGGAAATAAGTTCATCTCTTCTATCAGACTGTTAGTTTGGGCTTGATTCAATTAATCAGTACCTTACCTAGATTTTGTTGCTGTATTTACCTTTATGTTCTACAGACTTCAAATTACTTCAGTGGTAGATTTCTACTCTCTTGTGTTTCTCTTGTGTTTAGTTCAGGGGCTGGGATACCAGGAAGTTTTTCTCAGTGTTCCTGCTTTCCATTCAGCTTTCATAGATGTGCATAGGCCCTGCATACCTGGGCCATCTATTTACCTCTTTGCTTCTGACCCTCTCAAAGACACAGATTGTTACTCAAGCAACAAGTATATGGCTCTATGGGGAAAAAGTGGCTCTCACTTGTCCTCCATTTTCAGTATTATGCAGGGCCTGTGCGCTGGAGTCTCAAGGGGGAGCTTTTACAATGTTGTTTCTCCTCCAGTGGCAGTCATGTTTTCCCTTCAACACAGCATGGACTTTAGAGGGCAAGGAGCTTTCCTTCCTTTCATTGATCTCAGCCTAACTCTGTCTTCTGTCAGTGGGAGAGTTGACATGCATAAGTTTCCTGCCTCTCCCCAGTAGCCTTACACATCACTTTTATACTAGTACAAGGCCCTAAGCACACATTTTTTATTTCCTGATTCTCTACCAGCAGCAGTTGGTTTTTCCTAGGATTAGTGGAGGATGGTAGGTGGGGAGTCATGTTTTCTGTCATCTTTCCCCTTGGTGGCAGCTGATAATTTTCTGGAACACGAAGCCAAGAAATTTTCCTGCCCCTTGCCACAGCCGACCACTGGTTCTTTAATTAGTGTGTACTATTTCTACCTACATTCCTTTGGTCTGAACTTTGTCAGTTGGTCACATCTAATTCTAATGGGGAGAGTTGGGAAATGTAGCCTTCCTGTGTACACTGTAGGAAATTAAACAGCATAATAAACACATAATGTTGTCTCTGCTTTACGAAGATAATGGGAAAGAGACTAAATTGAGGACTACTCCTAGTTTTCAGTCTCCTTGGCTTTGTAATCACGACTTGATAATCTGGCCCCTGTCTACATCTTCAGCTTTATTTTCTCCCACATTCTACACATATCCTGTGGTGCAGGATAACTGTTTACATGTATTTTAAATACTGCACTCTCTCTTGAGCATTCTTTTTGCATATGCTCTGTCTCCTTTCTTCATTGTTTCCCTTTTTACATCCTGTCTCCAGGGAATCATCTCCAGCCTTTCTTCCATGACCCTATACAATTTTACAGTTTTCTGTTTTAGCATTTATCAAGCTGTGTTATAATTGATTGTAAGTTATTTGAAGATAGGACAAGTGCAGAGACATGTGATGGGTAACAGATTTCATTTTCTTTCAGGATATTATAGTTCTAGTGCTCTGAGAGAAATCTAGTTATCCAACACTAACTACAGTATTTACTCAACTTCTTTCTGGTTTTCTCTCATTCTCTAGCCTTCTTTTGCATATTCTACTACTAATTAAGTGATTTTGAAAAGTATTTCAAATTCTTGAAAAAGAAATATTTTAATAAAAATAATGGATAATACTTATTATTCTAAGTATCTCACATGTATCAATTCATTTAATTTTCACAACAACCTTATAAAGTATTATTTGTCTATTTAAGAAATGAAATAGAGGCTGGGGCAGGCGGATCATGAGTTCAGGAGATCGAGACCATCCTGACTAACATGATGAAACCCCGTCTCTACTAAAACTACATAAAATTAGCCGGGCGTGGTGGTGGCTGGCACCTGTAGTCCCAGCTACTGGGGAGGCCAAGGCAGGAGAATGGTGTGAATCCGGGAGGCGGAGCTTGCAGTGAGCCGAGATCTCGCTACTGCACTCCAGGCTGGGCAACAGAGCGAGACTCTGTCTCAGAAAAAAAAAAAAAAGACAAAAAAAGAAAAAGAAAGAAAGAAGCACAGAAAGGTTATGTAACAATTTTACGTAGCTAGCAGGGGTTAGGCTTGGGATATGGAGCCAGGCAATTTGACTTTGTGGTCTGGGCTCTTTGGAACAGGTGTTCATCCTCTGTCCAATTAACAGTGGTAATTACAGTGACATTACTTAATACCAAGAATATGACTATATCAGTCAGGATCCAGATAGGAAAACAGAAATATTTTATTATAGTTCATTTAACAGACAAATTTTAATTTAGAGTGTTGGTTAAACAGTACTGGAGGGCTGAAAATGATAAAGTGAAACCCTGAGGTTACAAAGGCTATGCCCCCTACCATCCCACTCCTACCCTGCGCACGCTCACCTCTACATTTAATGGAGAAGTTGGGAGGCAGCAAAAAGAATTGCCAGACCAATAGCCTAATGATGCTGTATCTGTAAGGATGTAGTCAGAAATTTGTTAACTAGATAATCTATAGGGTAAAAGGGAACTCTAGGGGGTCACTGAGCCAGCAACTACAGGATGAGTTCCTAAAGGAGAAAAAGGGAAATGGTTAAAATTGTTAAGACTTAGCAGAGGGGTTCTGTAGAGTTGAAACTCAGACTACAGAGGAGTCTGAGATCCCATGAGTCTGGGATCCAGACTTCCAAGAAGTGGATGCCAGACCACTAGTGTGTTTGTCTCATGGTGATAGTGGGGAGGTCATGAGGGAGCTAGTTTTGCAAGTGTTCAAAACTCTGCAAAACTGATTTATCTGCTTTTGCAGAAAGGAATTGCTACTGCTGGGATGAAGAGTCATTGCTATCATGATGCTCAGAGGAACAGTAAGGAGGCAAGAAGCAAAACAGGAGATATCAAGGCTCTTCCTCCTCCTTTCTTCTAGCAGAATCCCTCTAGTGTCCCCTATTGTCAGAGTCTAACAGAAATGTTAACTATGGAGGTGAAATGCTGAAATTTGCTTTGCAGAGTTGCATCACTAGTGTTGCAAAGCCAAGTATAGATGAGTGGATTTGGAGCTAAGAGACAATAGATTGATAAGCAGAACAAATGGACATAGGTCTTGGGCTATATGTCTGGAGGAATGTGCTTGCTAGAGATAGGAACCTTCCAATTTCAGTTGTAAATTGAGGAGTGTGCCCACAATCCTGAGTTTCAGACTGACACTGTGCAGTCCTTCTCAAGTCAGCTGGCCTGGGACCTAAGTTGATGGGCAATAGTCAGCAGAAGACAGAGAGGTCCATCTCCTTAATGTGTCTACAAATGTCAAAAATAAGGTGAAGATAGGATGGTAAGAAACGCACTCTCTCAAATTCCAGGGGGTGTTCCTAGCAGATGGGGAGCTCATCCTGAGATACAGACAGTAAGGAGCTGGGCTACTTTTCAGCACATGAGTCGTCTCAGCAGGGGTGATTGTGTACCTAAATTGTCTTTGGACCTGGCCTCCAAAGATCTTCTCCCAGGTCCTCAAGAAAGAGGACTTATAAGAAACAAAGTAAATAGACTAAAAAAAAATTTTAATGTAAGTATCTGATGTGATTAAAGCAATTCATTGGAAAGGTTAATCTAGAAATGACATGTTGGATTAGAAGGAAGGAGAATTGGCAGACAAGACGCCCAACGAGACAACGAAGCCTATTATCTGAACTAGGGTTCTAACAAGCAGACTTGAAACACAGAAACATAAATACCATTCAAGAAGGGAAAGAGAAGAAAAAAAGATGATAGCCAGTGAAACTTATCATGTTATATAGAGCCTGTTGTTATTATGCCCATCTCCTTTGCTGGATTCTGAGCAATGGGTATAGAAAGACATTTTCTTGTTTGCCATTCTTATCGGGGGTTGGAGGGAGACAGGCTCTAATAAAAAAGCTATGGCATTATTAAAAACACAAAAGAGAAAGACTTCCTGAAAACAGCATAGTGAGAAGAGTACTGCTGGTAGAGATTTAGAAGGAGGCCTGCACAAATACATGCGAGTAGTGTTGGCAGCTGCTGGACAGTAACTTGAGTGACATTGGCAGGCTCTACTTGTGACAATTGGCAGAGTCATGAGGTCCAGTGTTATCAGCAACTGGCATGCAGTTAATCGTGGAGTCAATAAGGCTGTGTAGTGGACAGAGAGGGCCACACATTTCTGCAGACTTCCCGTAATGGCTGCCAAAGAGAATGTATCTGCAAACTCCACAATCCTGCTGCAGGGAGGCACCACCTTGGGGAGCGGGCAATTATAGTAAGGATGATAGTGACAGTGCAGCATCTAAACTTTATTAAAGTTACCTGGCACCTTGCTAGATGTTACATATACATTGTTTTATTTAGTTCTTATAAACCAATTCTAAAGTAGGTACTATTATCATGATCCCTACTTTATAGATTATGAAATTTGGGCTTAGAAAATTAAAGTGAGTTTGTCAAGATCACATGGATATAAATGGAAAACCCAGGTTTACTTTCTCAAAAGCCTGTGCTATGAGCTACCAGGTCTTGTAAGGAAGCTCAGGCCAATCATGACTTTCCTCACCACACTTTCTGTTCCCATTGTCCATCATCTCCTCCTAAGCTCATACTGGCTGGAAACTGAGGGTTCTATGTAAAGGGTTGTAAGCATAATGGATCAGGGTTAATAAAATACAGGTTTACATGCAAATAGGTAATCTTATTGCTCCCTCCTTCACAGTGTTGTTGCTTCTCAAATATTTGTGATTCTTGATCATGAGCTCAGGTTTGCAACTGGTATTTCCCACTACATTAACCACTGCCAGCTTAAATTTGCTATAGATTTTTGGCAGATGCACTTTATTTGGTTAAGAAGCTCTTGCTCTATTCTCAGGTTTCTAGGAATTTTATTATGAATTGGTTTAACCCATCTATTTTATTTTTAATATTATGGAAAATATTTCCATTTTTAAAAGTTCTGTTTAGTTCTTTATCAATTTTCCTGCTCTTTCCTTCTTTCTAGCTTAATATTTATTATCATTTGTTTATGTCTTTTTTCAATCATTTTAAAATGCAGCACTCAGCAAGATACTTTGCAACTTTCTTTCTTTGTTGAGACAAGGTCTCACTCTGTTGCCCAAGTTGGAGTGCAGTGGCATGATCACAGCTCACTGCAGCCTCTAATTCCTGTGCTTAAGCTATCCTGCCACCTTAGCCTCCTTAGTAGCTAGGACTGTAGAGGCATGTCACCATGACTGACTAATTTTTTAAAAAAATATTTTGCATAAATGGGGTCTCACTATGTGTTGCCTGGGCTGGTCTCGCACTTCTGGCCTCAAACAATTCTCCCACCTCGACCTCCCAAAGTGTTGGGTTTACAGGCATGAACTACACACCTGTCCCACAACTTTCTTTGGCTCTTGTGACTCTGTTTTCAACTCCCCTTTACATCAGTGTGGCATCCTTCAAGGCTGTGAGGCATTTCCAGGACACTCAGTCTCAACTACTCTTCATGAACTGGTTTAAGGGTACTTTTCTATTCCCATATGAGTAGTAATAATTCATTTCCCAGAGCTTCAGAACTGTGTCGTGTCTGATACCCTACCCTCCTGTCATGGCATCAGTTACATATCTACAACTTTGATTGTTCTCTTCATTTTTCAGAAGTAAGGATTTTTCCATTCTTTTATTCTTTCCTTTTCCTCTTTTTTAATGCTTGGCTATGATTTATGTATTTTTGTTTTATTTTGTCTAGTACATCTACGTATGTATGGGAAGAGGGACTTCTGGGTTCACTCAGTTCACCATGTTGCTGGAAAGCATTATAAAATATTAGTGCTATAATAATCATTTTTCTATATGCTCTTTATATGCTAGTTCAATTTGGTTTTTTGAGGATAAATTTATACATGTGAATCTTCTTATAGAAAAAAAATTTAGAATTATGATTAATTTTTTCAAATTTTTATCCAGAAAGTTTACAGTTTACACTGATACCAGTAGTGTCTGAGAATACATGTTCCAGAGACATGCTGAGACTTAAAGGTTGAATAAAAGTTTACCAAGTGAAGAAGGGAAGAAATGCATTCCATACAGAGGCAGCAGTATGTAAAAATGCAAAGAAATATTCAAAAATATATTTCAGGAGTTACAGGAGATTCACTAGGGAATAATGAAAAGATTATGGATATATGAATTATAAAATCCTTGCTTTGTCACTTCCTTACCCACATCCTAGGAAGGTGGGTAAATTAATTAATCCCTTAGACCTGATTTTTGTTACTTGTGAAATGATGGTCATCCACTTTTTAGGTTTCTTGTGAGTACTAAGTAAAATAATGTTAGCAGAGTACCTGGTAGGTGATCATTCATTTAGTGAGTTATATCTTATGTTGTCAAGACTAGAATATTAGGTCTAGAAGGGTTTATTTAGAACTGATGCCATTTTTTTTCCTTTAAATATTTGTTAGAATTCACCCATAAAACCCATCTGAGGGTCGGGCGTGGTGACTCACGCCTGTAATCCCAGCACTTTTGGAGGCCGAGGCCAGCGGATCACAAGGTCAGGAGATTGAGACCATCCTGGCTAACATGGTGAAACCCCGTCTCTACTAAAAATACAAAAAATGCCCAGGCGTGGTGGCGGGCGTCTGTAGTGCCAGCTACTCCAGAGGCTGAGGCAGGAGAATGGCGTGAACCTGGGAGGCAGAGTTTGCAGTGAGCCGAGACGGTGCCACTGTACTCCAGCCTGGGTGACACAGTGAGATGCAATCAAAACAAACAAACAAATGAACACACAAACAAAAAACCATTTGACCAGGTGTTTCTCTATGCAAAGATTTTTAACTAAAAATTAAGTTTCTTTGGTAGATATAGAAATATTCGGGTTATATATTGCCTTTTGAATGAGCTTTAGTAGTTTGTGTTTTTTAAGGAACTGGTTCATTTCAACAAAGTTGTCTAATTTACTGGAATAAAGTTATTCGCAATAATTTATTTTTACCTTTTAAATATCTGTAGATTCTGTGGTGATGTCATCTCTCTCATTCCTGATATTTGTAATTTGTGATTTATCTTTTATTTCTGATCAGCTTGAATTAAAGTTTATCCATTTTATTGCTATGCTTAGAGGGCCAGCTTTTGTTTGTATTAATTTCCTCTATGGTTTTTCTGTTTTATTTTTCATTTATTTCTGTTCTGATCTTTATTATTTCTTTTCTTTTGCTTACTTTGGCTTTGGTTTTATTTTCTCTTTGTAGCTTTTTTAAGCTAAAAGCTGAGGATATTGATTTGAGACCATTCTTCTTTTCTAATCTGTGTGTTTAGCACAGAAAACTTGTTAGTGCTATTAAGCACTGTTTTGGCAGCCTCTCACAAATTTTGGCCTGTTGTGTTTTTCATTGTTTAATTTAAAATGCTTTCTAATTTTATTTTTTATTTTTTCTTTATCCAAAGAAGTTTCCATATCTTTGGAAATTTAAAGAGATCTTTCTGCTAATAATTGTTCTCTGATCATAATGGTCAGAGAACAATTGATCTGTGATTATAATGGTCAGAGAACATACTTTGTCTGACTTGAATAATTTAAAATTTATTGAAACTTGTTTCATGGTGCATATTATGGTCTATCTGGGTAAGTGTTCTATGTGCACTTAAAAAGAATGTGAATTCTGCTGTTGTTGGGAGAAATGTTCTACAAATGTCAGGCAAAGGTCAAATTCGTTGACGATATTTTTCAAGTCTTCTATATCCATACTGATTTTTCTGTCCACTTGTTCCATTAATTATTTATTGAGAAAGTGGTATTCAAATCTTTGTCCTGTGTCATGGATTTGTCTATGTCTTCTTGCAGTTCTATCAGTTGTTGTATCTTTTCTTGTTCATAGCTTTCATAACTCTGTTATTAGATGCACAAATATTTAGGAATGTTTTGTACTCTTAATGTATTGCCCCTTTATCATTATGAAATGTTTTAAAAAATTCTCATTATCATTCTTTGCTCTGAAATTTACTTTGTCTGATATTTATATAGTCATTCTTCTTAAAACGACATTAGCATGGTATAATATTTTTCATACTTTTTATTTTTAATCTATTTGTGTCTTTAAAGTGTTTTGCTTGTCAGCATCATATCATTGGGTTTTGCTTTTTTAGCCAGTTTAACAGAATCTACTTTTGAATTGGGGTGGGTAGGTTATTGTCACTTTATCTGGTTATCAATATGGTCAGGTTTAAGCCTATTATCTTGCCATTTGCTTTATAATATCCCATATATAGTTTTTCCCCCTTTCCTCTTTTTCTGCCTTCCTTTAAGAAAGTATTTTTCATGATTCGATTTGATTTATTTGGGTGGCCTTTATTTCTTTACTTTACTTGGATAATTGCATTAGGAATTACAGTAAACATTTTAAAATAATCACGGTTTACCTTCAAGTGATATACCACTTCATGTTAATATAGAAACTATAATTGT
This sequence comes from Pan troglodytes, assembly GCF_028858775.2. Lineage (NCBI taxonomy): Eukaryota > Metazoa > Chordata > Mammalia > Primates > Hominidae > Pan > Pan troglodytes. The sequence goes on along the minus strand of NC_072404.2, from coordinate 129,155,087 downwards.
ATACATCCATTCCTGTCCTGGTTGTGTGCTTTTGCTGCTTCACATTTTATTTTTACATATGTTGTACACCTCACACTATTATTATTTCATTTAAGCAGTCAGTTATCTTTTAAAGAAACTTAAATAACAAGAAAAACATCTATTTCAAACTTTTCAGCCTTGTATTTCCATAAATGAACACCAGCACAAAATATAACCTAAATATTGCGAAGAATTACAGGAGGGCTTGCCCATTCATAGACCCCTGCTTTAGAAAGTAACATTGTCACGTAGGCAATGGGAGTTCAAAAACACTAGAACTGGAAGTATTGGTCTTAATATGATTTCATTTACGATAATATTTGTGAGTCTTGTAGAAACTCTCATTGTAGTATGTTCATATAATGTCACATCATGCAGCCATGAAATAATAATTCTGAGAACTATGTAGCAATGTAAGAAAATAATAATAAAATATCGTATGGCAAAAATAAGACATAAAGTTTAATGCACACTGTGAACATAACTACATATAGACATATGCTATGTATGATATTTTTCACTACAGGTAACAGAATATCTGATTAAAAGTGTGTAAATAATAAGTGCTTATTTTTTTCTCACTTCACTAAGTACACACTTTAATAAAGGTATGCTATTTCAGTGTTGACTCTCAAAGGTCAGTGCTGTGTGGATTTCTCTTAGCCGTCACCTCATGGTCATAAAATGGCTGAACATTTTTCTCCTCAAATCCTCACGTTCTTATTTTAACAGGAAGTAAAATATTTCCCAGAAGAAATAACTGCCCTACCTTAATCAAACTGCCTCTCGGATCCCTTTGGCCACATGTCCTTGCTGCAAGGGAGTCTGGGAAAACAAGCACTTGGTATTTTCAGCATCTGTTGTGGAAGGGAGTTTTGTCTAACAAGAAAGAAAAGTTGGGAGACAACTGAAAATCTCAGGCACAATTAGTATATAAAAACACTCTAGAAATAAATTAACCAAGATAATAATAGATGGTAGTTTTTGAGTAATTTGGAACTTTTTTCTACATTTTTCAAATTTTCATAAGTATGCTCGTAATACTTTCATGAATAATTTAGTTATTTGAAGAGTGATTATCTTAGTTGCAGTGAGAAATAATAAACTAGAGCAACCCAAATTCTTCTTTTTTCTTTCTTAAGATAATGAGGTCAACCTGTGATATGGTTTGTCTGTCTCCCCACACAAATATTATCTTGAATTGTAGTTCCCATAATCCCCGTATGTCATGGGAGGGCCAGATGGGGCAGTTTCCTCCATCCTGTTCTCATGCTACTGAGTTAGTTCTCATGAGATCTGATGATTTTATAAGGGGCTTCCCCCTTCACTGGGAACTTAATCTTCTCCTTCCTGTTGCATGTGAAGGATGTGTTTGCTTCCCCTTCCGACATGATTTTAAGTTTCCTAAGGCCTCCCAAACCCTGCAGAACTGTGAGTCAATTAAACTTCTTTCCTTTATAAATTACCCAGTCTCAGGCAATTTTTTATAGCAGCATGAGAACAGACCAATACAACCTGGTTGTCTCGTTTTCAACTACCTAACTTCTGAATTGGGTAAAGCCTTGGTTTCTTACATGAGACCATGATTTCTTACATGAGAAGAGATGTTAACTGCTCATCTCTTCCCTGCCCATCCCTAGTTTCATTATTGATGTTAATGACTTTTGTTTTGAGATGAGAATATAAAATTATTTGTGTAAATAATTGTTTTTCCAAAAGTGGAATTATTATTTTACTTCTAGTTATATATTTTTATGAGTGCTCTGCACATATTTATCAATTTTTAAATTTCTGATTTGGGATTAAAACACTATAAGAAGCAACTGAACAAAAAAGTGTTTGTTCAACAAATAAGTCTTGTGGCATCATTTATTATGTTTAACTAGAGAAAGGTATATATAATTTTGTGTAATTTAAACAATTAATTTAAATTTAAACAAAAACATTACAAAAATGCAATGATGTAAATGCATGATTTGCCCACTTTCTTTGTGATAAAATTAAAGCCCAGATGTCCATTGTGCCAAGGTGTTAATTTGGCACCATGCCTAAATTAAAAAATTGTGTGCTCAAAAAATTGAATGAAAGTTATTCTTATTCTTGGAACATTTATACATTTTTTCCCATTCATATGCCTTAGAGTCATTTCAGTGAATCTTTGTGAGGGGAGGAGGCCAATGCAGGTGCTTTCCTTATGATACTCACGTCAGATGAGAACAGCATTGATATCTTTGACAAGGTACTTAGACAAGACAAGAAAATAAGGAGTTCCATGATTATAACGTCAATAGATGAATTTTCTTTCCTTCCTTATTGTTCTGTTGTGTCCGTCTTGTCTTTTTTTTTTTTTTTACCACTTCTATGCTCAACCACATATATAATTTTAATTTTATATTTTGGAAATTTTGGTTTAATTTAGTATTTTCCATAGAGCAATTATGAGTAGGAAAATTGTTAAGTAATCAGTAATTGTGTTGTAATTCAGGTTTAAATTTTTTTCTACTTACCAGTGAAGACAGGAGGAGAAGGAAACACAATATAAATGACTGTGTCAGTGTAAAATGTGTTGTGCCAAGTTTACATCATGGAATTAATTAAAATATTTTGTTCATATACAATTCTTGTCATTTTTGCAATTCTGCTTCATTATTTTTATTGTTTAATTGTTTAGTGTCATCAATATATTTGAAAAAAGTGTATTTATACTTTTTAAAATAATAAATAAAATAACAGGGAAGTGCATTATTAAAATGAGGACTCCCAGCTTTGTATAAGCAGTTACACAGCTACACCTAGTATTTCTGGGGGTAGGGGAGAAGCCATAAAACTCATCTACATGTTAATTCCTTTTGAAAATCTTAATGCATTTAACTTAAATCAATACCAACATCTTCTATTCAGACTTCTTAATATGCATCAGTTTTTCATACCTTTGTAAGATGGATATTGGAAATAGTGTGAAGACATATAATATCATCTTTTCTACATACCCTGAAAAGTAGAATTTGGCATAAGGCTGGTTTAACTTGTACGACATTCAGCTGAATTAATTTCTGTCAGGGCCAGAAAAAATAAGAGTATCGAAGATGTGATTCTTCTTTAATATTGATCCTGAAATTATAGCATGATGGCAAGACCCTGTTACACTCTAATCTCCAACTGAATAATGCACATATATAATAAAGCAGTGGTTGTATATTAATCCTAAGCTATCCATTCTGTCTTATAGAAATATATAGGTTTTTTCTCTATTTCCTCCATATATTCAAATTAGAGAATCTACCTTTTCCTGAGATTGACATCCTGACATGATGATGAAAATAATCAAGTTAAAGGAATTTGACATGCCACCAATCCTTTCTTAATTTATTTAGGATTCCAGTCTGTATCAGGAATTATGCCAGGTATTTGATATTTAGAGTTAAATAAAGTGAATTTTCTAATCTCAAATATCTTAATGTCTATAAGAAGAACAGACAGGTGAATAATATATATCTGTCATATATTTATAGCACCTAGTCAGAACCTGGCATACTGAGGGCAATTTAATAGTAATAGTAATAGTACCCCTACTGGTAGTAATAATAATAATGTCTGATATTGAAAGTTTATTAAATACCAGGAATTTTTTTGAGGACCTTATTCATTTATTGCTCTTAAAAATGTCATTATGTAGATGCATGATTTGTCCATTTTCTTTATGACAAAACTAAAGCTCAGATGGTCATTGTGTCAAGGTGTTAACTTGGTACCATGGCCAGCTCTATCTGGTAATACCAAGGAAAACTTCACAGATGTGCTGAACTCTGAAGAAAGAATACAAATTTACCAGGCAGAAAAATCAAGGCAGTGGATAGGCAAAGGGAACAGCCAGTGTAAAGAGGCAGGAGAGATAAAAAGGAGTAGAAATCTGAGTATTTCAGTCAACTGCAACTTTAGAGTCTAGACAGAGAACGAAGATGAATTTGCAGAAGCAGGTAGGTGGTCAATCAAGGAAGGAAGATGTTACTTGCAATAGTAAGGGTTTAAATGTAACAAAGAAGAGGGATTAGGTGTAGGGAATTTTTAAAAGATAAGGACTACAGAACTTACTGATATAAAATGTGAGGAAAAGGGAAAAATCTAAGGAATTCCAAGTTTGTGGCTTGGTTGAGTAAATGAGTGAGTTATTCAAAAGGGTGAGGAGGTTGAGTGGGAAGACTAAAATTTCAGTTTTGGGCCAAGTGATTTTGAGTTGTCTATCAAATATATAGGTGGTATGCCAAGTAAGCACGTATATATTTCTCAGAAGAGAAAGCTGAACAGGAAAAACAGGAATATCATTAGTGTGTATGGTGTTTGCCAAATCCAGGAACAGAGAGGACCCTGGGGACTGTGTAGAGTGAGAAGAGAATGGATAGAGTGAGAAGAGGATGGCAATAGAAATAAGATAGCAAAATAGAATGAGAAGGAAAGACAAGAATTATAGGAGAAAGAAAACAGAGACACAAGAGAAATTGGTGTTTTTGAAAGCAGGAGAAATTGGTGTTTTCGAAAGAGAAATTGGTGTTTTTGAAATCATTTCTCTTCTCATGTCTGTTCCACACCTATATTGCTCCTCAGTATGAAAATATACAACCAGGTGAAAAAAGATTAACATCTCAATTGAACACTTAAAAATTATTTTTCTGTTTCACCCTGAAAATCATTTTTTCATCTGTCTTATTAGTCTGAATTCATGTCTGAATCAATGATATGAAATCTATAATCATTTGAATATTTTCATTCTCTTAGATAGCTTGTTAGACATCAGGCATACATTTAAATAGGTAGAATTTATTTTTATTTTTTGTTCTTATTTTACAATGAAGTGTTCTAAAAAGATAAACAGTAGTATATACAGAGCCTACTGTACAAACCACAAGGTTTTGTCATATATATTTTCAAAAATGTTTATTGAATAATTAATACACGGATAAAAAAGGGGTCTATTACTCTAAATCCCTTTAAGGTAGTGTTGGTCACAATGGACTCATTTAATTTTAAACATCTATTTTAAATGTTACCTTAACTTTGCCCCAGCAGAATTAAACTAATGCTTAAAGAATGGAGCATATCTAGGGCAAAATACTCCCAATCCCTACTTTTGAATGATGCAAATCAAGTACTTTATTCGAAAATTTAAATCTCACAATTCCTTTAGCAAAACTTTTAAAACCTGGGAAAAATAAAATGGTATTGTATATTTTCTTGAGTGACCAGAAAACCACATGCATTTTAAATTTAGATATCTGACAGGGAAGTGTTACACGTCTGTGGCAGGATTAATTTTTGCTCTGTCAGAACTGACCTGGTGCTGTAGTTATTTTAAGCTCTGGAAATACAGAAGTGTTATGGTTGCCAAATACTAGGTGCCATCTAGCGGCCATTGGGAGTTAAGACAAATGTTCACAATAATTCCAAAGTGTTCTGATTATTTCCCCAATTTTTAAAATCATTTTTAAATCATGGTGAGTTACATTTATTGCTTTCTAATTACACAATCCAGCTTTTTCAGGTTTCAAGTCCCTCAAATTTATATTCCTGCAAAAGAAATATCCTTCAGCGCTATTGCTGTTAGTGTTAGAATCTCGATTGGTTTAACTTTTCAACTTTGGGTCAAGAGATTTTCTTTCTTGATTTTAGTAGAAGGGACATTACCCATATAATACATTCTTATTAAAATGAGTGTTGGAGAGATTGTATTGTTCTCCAAAAGGCTCAAATTTATGTTTTACTTTTCTTCCCTAAATTAGAGTTGTTTATAATTTGAGGATGCCCTTCCAAGGTAGACTAAAGGTCAAGTAGAAGCATTTGAGTGATATTACTAATTCCCATAGTTAATCATTTTGAAGGTAGAAAATTAATAGCTTTGCATTTGTGTAAAAGACAGATGTAAAGTTTCATGAAAACCTTTAACATTTTGGGATTCTTAAGTAGGACAAATTTTGATCCAGTGAGAAATGTGGACAAAATCCAGGTCTGGTGCTTTCCGTCTCCAAGAACTTGTCGGAAATAAAAAATTAATAAATTATAGTGTATGTAATTGTCTTTGGTAAGCATAATAATGTTGTGATAACATTATTTGATATTGATACTTATTATGACAACAAATAGTAAATACGATTATAACGCATTTTACCAAATGAAAGTAAAAACTGAGAAACATTAAACACTATTATTATCTTGCCATCTGGCATTTATATATATTTATTATGTAGTTTTGATGCAGCACATTGGTTTTATTTTGGCAACAGTTAATCATTTATTTCTTTTGGGAAGTCATATTCAATTTGGAAAATTGTACTTTAGCTCTGTGGTAAAGCAAAGGTTTTATTAAGGTTCTGTAATTTGGACTGGAAAGACACCATTTCAGTGTCACAATCCTGCTGTGCCTATAGGAAATGAAATACTTAGAACTCATAAATATCATATGTTTAGTAGGGATTATATAAAAGATGTCTGGGCAAGGGCTACATTCAGTCAATCAACAAATATTTATTTTACTTATTTATGTATTTATTGAGACAGAGTCTCCCTCTGTCACCCAGGCTGGGGTGCAGCGGCGTGATCTCAGCTCACTGCAACCTCCACCTCCTGGGTTCAAGCGATTCTTATGCCTCAGCCTCCAGAGTAGCTGGGATTACAAGAGTGTGCCACCATGCCTGGCTAATTTTTGTATTTTTAGTAGAGACGGGGTTTCACCATGTTGGCCAGGCTGGTCTCAAACTCCTGGCCTCAAGTGATCTGCCTGCCTCGGCCTCCCAAAGTGCTAGGATTACAGGCATGAGCCACCATGCCTGGCCCACAAATATTTATTGAATATATACCATTAGCAAGGAGCTAGGAATATATCTTTGAACAAGAAAGACAATGTTGTCGCCTTTAAGAGGATAGTATCTTAGGAGTAATATTTACAAGAGATATTTGATGGACAAGTAAAAACTAAATAATAACATTACAGTTAGTAAAAAATAAACTCATAGTGGATTGGAGAATGAGACTATTTAGATGCAAAATAGAAAAATGTTTAAAAGGGTCCTTAATCATTTACTTGATGATTTGTAAATGTTGGAAGGTGCTTTTATAGGCACTTCTGTAGGCACTTTATATTCAGACAGTAGTTTGATACAATATTCCTTCCTATCATAACCCATGCCGTTATAGTGAGTTAACACCTGTCTCTGAGTTTTAAAAATTAAATACTAATGAAAGCAGTAACCCATCACTATAACTCTGTGCCTCACTATACAACGCTCTGAAGAGATGTGTGTAACCAGGTTATTGAAATATTTAACTTAGTAGGACATAACATGAAATTATTTTATTTTTTACCAATGATTGCCCCAATAAGGACTAAGTTAAGTCTTACTTTCCTGATGGGTAGCAGATCTTCTAAAAATTTTTAAGCAGATTTCCAAAACTTTGCAGTCATTTACAGTTATCATAATCTATAATTTTAATACCAGAATCAGTCATTTTAATATGAGATTATTCAAGTTTAGTTATCTGCAGCAGCATCTATTTAATCAGTAGAAAATGGGTGCGTCCCTTGCCATGCCAAAGAAGAGGAGTGGCAGTTTTGATCATTTGGAGGCTGTGGGACAGAACAAATGCGAAATTCAGAGAGGACAAGGGAGGCCTGATTTGAACACTAAAATTTCCAAAATGAAAGATGGAACAATGGTAGAGAGGTATTGTGATGGAGATTAGTATGTGGGACACATTAAACCACTGCTTAATTTATGATCAAAGTAGACTTCGACTCCCCAGCTTTTTTCGGCCTTATTATTAATACTCAGCATAGCCCAGGCAACATAGCAGGGAGTAAATAGTGTGATTTTTATTTTAAGTTGAAGGCTCATTAATTGTTTGCCAGGTTCAAATACAAGATATCTAAGGAGGTGAAGGACTGGAAAAGGTTGGGTGGAAAAGGTTGGGTAGAAAAGGGAGATGGCTGAATTCAGTTAAACAAACAGTAAAGTGTATCACTAACTTACTAGTAGCTGGTTATTTTAAACACAATTGGTTATATGGATGTCACTTTAGATAGCATTCTATACAGTTTAAAGTTATTTATAAAATACCTAATATTTGTTATAAAATATTGTTTCCTTATTTAAAAAGTGATGAGTAAATAAAATCACTTTTTGAACTTATACTTTTATCCTTTATGTCTATTTTATTTGTGAAATATACATATTGAAACTATGCCTAGAAAGTTCTTTCAGTTCCTTACAGAAAATAATTCTATAACTACAAGGTTCTATTATTATTATATAGTGGGTGTTAGACAATACGAAGCCTACATGACTCAGTTATATTTGCATAGCACTTTTATTTTTTTAGCATAATTGTCTTTGTAATAGCATAAAATGCCATTGTGGGGATAATGCTCTATTGAATTGGAGCCCACAGAAATCTGTGTGAATATGCATTTAGCACTCTGTATCACACCTTATTAATGACAGTATAAATGTTAATACAGTTTTATTGCTGTAAGAAATGTTGGCTGTACTTATTTATTTTCATGTTTGTTTCTTTTATGATGGAAGTAAAGGAAAAGGAGATTAGGCGTGGATGAGACTTTTAATGGAGGTTTTGCTGGTAAAATATTTGAATTTCTATTCCCATTGCACACTACTTGGTCAAGTGAGGAAACACATTGGTCCCTTTCTTCTGAGATATCTTGTCTCCTTTGGGAATAGAGAAATAAAGAGTTCACATAAATGATATTTACAAATATGATACAAAATATTATTCATTTTGTCTCTGTGGTATAAATCTTTCTAACATGGATTATATGCATTCCAATATTCATAAAATTAGATAAATACAATAACATTTGCTTGAGAAAAAGCAATATAAAGTAAAATTACTACAGATATTTATGGGAAGGAGAAAAATATGCCAGGGAGTAAAAAAGAAGTACAATAGACCTGTTTAGTGTAAGTAGCTTCTAGGAAGAGAAAGGGATATGACAGTGACACGGAAGTGCTGGGAAGGGAAGAGCATGGTACCCTTTAAGTTATACGGAAGTGGGGAAGGGAATTGCTGGGTAGAGGAGGGCGTGGTCCCTGGCTGGGGCTCCACCCCCATGGACCTAGGTGAGGACAGGCGTTTCCTGCCGAAATGTTGCATTTCCCAAGACCACTCTGACCTGCCACACCCCCATCCACCTGAGACCCTAGCAAGGCAGAGACAGAGGCAGCTAGCTGGAGGTGGAGAGGAGGACATCAGTGGAGGAACCCACAGAGGCACCTGGACGTGGAGAGGAGCATATAGGTGGAGGAACACACGGGCAGCTGGACTTCGAGAGGAATGCACCAACAGGCACTGGCAGGCTGATGGGCCACCAACTGGCAGAACTAAGCACAGTTTGGCCAGGGCAGTCAGAGGAGAGCCCAGGCGGCCCGGGCCGCTGAGTGCCCTAACTCCAGGGGAAATCCATCTCCCTTCTGCCTCCCCCATCTGCTGAGAGCTACTTCCACTCAATAAAACCTTGCACTCATTCTCCAAGCCCAGGTGTGATCCGATTCTTCTAGTACACCAAGGCAAGAACCCAGGATACAGAAAGCCCTCTGTCCTTACGACAACATAGAGGGACTCAGCTGGTTAACACAAGCCTATAGACGGAAAAACTAAATGAGCAAAACTAAAAGAGCATCCTGTAACACATGCCCACTGGGGCTTCAGGAGCTGTAAACATTTACCCCTAGACACAGCCGTGAGGTCGGAGCCCCAGAGCCTGCCCGTCTGTATGCTCCCCTAGAGGTTTGAGCAGCTGGGCACTGAATAAGTGAGCCACACCCCCATTGCATGCCCTACTAGGAGGACAAGGGAACGTTTCCTGTTTCAAAAGGAAGTACAGGAGTAGGAGATAGAGAAAGGCAGGAGGTACTGAAGAAAGACTTTTTCTTTTAAAAGTTTCTGTATCTTTACCCTTTACCCTCCTCTTTTTTTGGAGGACTAGATGGAAAGTATTTTAAGGCCAGCATTAGCAATGTTTAAGTTCATGGGTTTTTGCCTTAGAGTTAAATTAAACCATCTGTTTAGACATAATAGATTTGCTTCTTGTGTTTATCTGCTATCCCTCAAACCCCATTGAAATGACAGTAAAGACAAGAGTGCAGTTTTAGGCCAAAAGGAAGAATAAAGTTTTGGGGAAGAGATGAAAAATGGATGAAACTTTTCAACAAAATTTTACAAGAAGGAAATCAAAAGGAAGATTGGTAACTAACTTAAGGTGGAACTGAGGCAATGTAAGATATGTATGTAAGAAGAGAAGAGAAAGCAAGAAAAGCATTGACAATTTGCTCCAGAAACTCTGAAAAACAGTGATTAGAAGCATCAGCTAATTGACAAAAGGGGGAGGATGAGATTGATGGTCTTATTCAGAGCAATTGGGTCCTTGGGGCTCCTCGTTCTTCCTGAGAAGCTCACTATCACCCCTCTCATCTTTAAAGGGCACACTCCTTCCTGATACAATGAATGAAAACAGATCCTTGACAAGGGACATTCTCAAGATATTGCAAAACAACATGAAGCTACTCCTATGTAAATAGAGGATCCAAAAAGTGACAGACACGTGACAGATCATAAACAGTAACTGGAAATCAGAATGCAGTTGGAATTATCTTAAAAATAACACTGAGAATTAGAAAATAATGAAGCAATACTTTCAAATTTCAGCTTAGCTTAAAGCACCCAGCCAAACTATCAATTAAGTATGAGACTAGAATAAAGATGCTTCCTAGTGTACATAGACAAAAAGTATATCCCCAAAACATTTTTTCTTAGCAACCTAATAAAGGTTATGTATTGGCAAAACATAAGTGTAAACATCATTTTGGTCAAAATGAAACATTCATTTACAATTATTGATGAGTTTCTCTATTTGGGAGTTACTTTAACCACAGATTCAATGGAATCTGTCTATGTTAAATATGTCTATGTTAAAACTTTCTAGTTTATGGAGTACAACCACATAAAGCAAGTCAACAAATACCCAGAATGTGAAGGTATGAGGCACTATGTTTAGTATTTTCATGTTATTGTAGTTCTCTTCCTGTGGTTTCACAAAGTAGAGCTGGTCTATTTTTAGATATAACTTTACCTGCAAATGCAAACACTTTAGGAGACTTCTGAATTGCCTTCTGGGATTTTTTTTTCTATGCCAATTATTATAGGAAGAAAACAAAGAAGCTAGTGTGAAAGGAAGAAAGTAATGTTTAAAGATAAGTTACTCTTCAGACTTCCTCAATGTCTACGTTCTTGAAGATCTTATATACCTTTGATCTCATTAAGTATTTACTGAGCATATGTGGACAAAGTCCTCCACTAGGAGGTAGGCTTAAGATATGACCCTTCTCTCAGTCACTTTAAAGTCTAATTCAGTTAGTTTATGGTCAAGAAATACATTCCATTTCCTCTACGTTATCCAATTTGTTGGCATATAGTTGTTCATAATAGTCCCCTTACGATTTTCTTTATTTCTGAGGCATCTGTTGTAACTTCTCCATTTTCATTTCTGATTTTGAGTCTTTCCTCTTTTTAAAAAAAAAAACTAATCCAGCTAGGGATTTGATAAATTCCTAGAAATATAGAACATACCACAATTGAATCAAGAAGAAATAGAAAGGCTGAATAGACCAATAAAAAATAAAGAGATCGAAGTAGTAATTTAAAACCTCTCAACAAAGAAAAGCTCAGGACCAGATGGCTTCATGGCTAAATTCTACCAAACATTAAAAAAAGAATGACTATCAATCCTTCTTAAACTCTTCAATAAATAAAAAAAGGAAATATTTCCAAACTCTTTTTATGAGTCCAGCTTTACCCTGACACCAAACGTAGACAAAAACACCACAAGAAAATTTTATGTCAATATCTCTGAAGAACATAGAAGCAAAAATCCTCAATAAAATGCTAGAAAATAAAATTCAACAAGATTATAATAAAAAGATTGTACATTATGACTGAGTGGGATTTGTCCTTGGGATGCAAGCTTGGTTTAACATAAGCAATTGGTCAATGTGATACATCACATTAACAAAATGAAAGATTAAAACCACATGATCATCTCAATAGAGGCAGAAAAATATTTGACAAAGTTCGACATTCTTCCATAACAAAAACTCAACAAATTAGATGTAGAGTAAAATGTACTAAAACAAGAAAGGGCATGTATGATAATCAATGGGAAACACTAAAAACTTTTCTTTTAAGGTTCAATATAAGGCAAAAATGCTCACTGTCATTACTTCTATTCAACATAGTACCAGCAAGAGCAATGAGGTAAGAAAAAAAGGGAATTCAGATTGGAAAGAAAGAAGTTAAATTATCCCTATTTGCTGATGACATGATCCCACATGTGGAAAAATCTAAGTACTCCATAAAAAACTGTTGGAACTAATAAATAAATTTGCTAAAGTTGCAGGATACAAATCAACACATGAAAATCAGTTGCATTTCTGTACACCGATAATGACCTATCAGAAAAAGAAATCAAGAACACAACCCTATTTATAATAGCATCAAAAAGAATAAAATGCTTAGGAATAAATTTAACCAAGGAGGTGAAAAATCTTTACACTGGAAACTACAGAACATTGATGAAAGAAATTGAAGAAGACACAAATAAATGAAAAGATATCATGGGTTCATGGATTGGAAAAACTAGTATTGTTTAAATGCCCATACTACCCAAAGTGATCTATAGATTCAATGAAATTCCTATCAAAATTCCAATGGCATTTTTCAAAGAAATAGAAAAAAATCCTAAAAATTGTGTGAAACTACAAAAGATGCCAAGTAGCCAAAGCAATCTTGAGAAAGAAAAGCAAAGTTGGAGGCATCACACTTTCTGACTTCAAATTATATTACAAAGCTATCATCATCAAAACTTTATAATCCTGGTATAAAAACAGTCACATAGACCAGTGGAACACAATAGAGAGCCCAGAAATATTTTCAACAAGGGCACCAATAAAATACAGTGGGGAAAGTTTCTTCAATAATTGGTGTTTAGAAAACTGGATCTCCATAAACAAAAGAATGAAATTTGCTCCTTATCTTACATCAGATGCAAAAATCAAATCAAAATGGATCAAAGATCTAATTGTAAGACCTGGAACTGTAAAACTTCTAGAAGAAAACAAAAGGGAGAAAACTCAGGGAATACGTTTTGGGTATCTCACCAAAAGCTCAGGCAAACACAACTAAAAATAAACAAGTGGTACTACATCAAACTAAAAAACTTCTGCACAGCAATGGAAACAATAAATAAAATTAAAAGTCAACCAATGGTTTTGGAGAAAATATTTGTGAATTATAAATTTGATAAGTGGTTAATATCCAAACTATATAAGAACTTCACACAACTTAATAGCAAAAAAAAAAAAAAAAAAAAAAGCAAAAAAAAAAAACAAAAACCAGAAAATTACCCTATTTAAAAATGGGGAAAGGACCTAACTAAACATTTCTTCAAAGAGACATAAAAATGACCCACATATATATGAAGAGGTTCTCAACATAACTAATTATAAGGGAAATGCAAATTAAAACCACAATGAGATATTATTTCAACTGTTATGATGGCTATTATCAAAAAGATAACAGATAAGTGTTGACAAGGGTATGGTGAAAAAAGAACCCTTTTATATATTGTTGGTGGGAATATAAATTCATGCAGCTGTTATGAAAAACAATATGAAGTTTGCTCAAAAAAATTAAAAATAGAACTGTCATATGTCCCTGAAATCTTCTTTTGGGTATGAACCCAAAGGAAATGAAATCAGCACCTTGTAGAGATATCTGTACTCCTAAGTTCATTGCAACATTATTCATAATAGCCCAAATGGTGGTTACATATATTGGTGGTTACATATATAAATGGTTACATATACCATTTATATATGGTGTGTATATATATATATAGATGTGTGTGTGTGTGTATATATACATATATATATATATCTTGCCATTCGTAATATGGATGAATCTCTAAGGAATTATGTTAAGTGAAGTAAGTCAAAGAACGACAGATACTGCATGATCTCAATTATATGTAAAAACTTTAAAAAATCAAATATATAGAAACAGAGTAGAACAGTGGTTACTGAGGGCAGAGGTGGGGTGGGGTGGGTGGAGAATGAGAAGTAGAACAAAGTGTAGAAAGTTTTGTAGGGTGAAGCCTCGAGATCTGATGTATAGCACGAAGACTATAGTTAATAATATTATATTGAATACTGGAAATGTAATAGGATATATCTATACTATTATATAATGCTCATTTCTTAGAGTATAAACTTATAATTGTAAATTCTTTCTCTGCCCTTCGAGATATATGTAAATATTTTTAAAAGTTTCTTGCCAGTTTTACAACCCAAGAATGTCTTTCTCAAAGGTCTGGGAGCCATCCTTTTGAAATGTAAACGTCAAGGGATATGGCACCCCTATCTCCAGTTTCTTTGGGAAGATAGAAGCCTAATTTGTGGCTACCTTGCTCCAAGTTCAAAACTACCACCTGTCATAAAATCATGAGTTTGTTTCTCCTTTGTGTAAACCCAATTACTAGGTGAATTTAGAATGAACTATGTAAGACAAATGATACTGTCAAATCTTCTTACTTAAGGACTGGTTATCGTTTGCCCTGAAAACATGTGTGAAATGGGTCATATCTGTTTGCCTTTATATAAGGGTGAGATTTCTTTCTGTGTTTATGATCTCTTAGTAGATTTCCTGTGATGGTCATCGTATTCTGGTTTAATGCTTTATCCAATAATAAAACTGTTTTCTTTCCCATCTACCTTTGTGGAGAGGTTTTTGGGTTGGGAAGATTTTGTTTTTAATTATATTTCCTCAACAACATAGAAGTGTTTTCCAAATATAGCTGTTAAATATGAGTCACACACTCTCTCCACAGATCTGCTGAGTTAGAATTTCTCAGGGTCTAAGAATTTGTGTGTGTATGTGTATTTTAATGTTCCCTGGTGATTCTGTTGGACAAGCAATGAGATCCCGGACTAATTTATTATTTGTGTTGACTTATATAAACATTTATAAATTTCAGATGTGAAATATTTGGTGCCCAGTGAAAACATAAACTCCTAAGTTGCAGGGGTTCTATCTTGTTTGAATTTGGACTTCTATATAGGATCAGGTAGTAAGGGCATTAGCCACATAGTGGTGACTCAACAAATCCTGTTTTGTTTGTTGGCATTTTGACAATGCCTTGAGGAAAAATTTTATAATCTCTCTCAGAAATGTATTTCAATTTATCTCCCTTTTTTCTGTCTTTAGCCACTTATCCTAAATTCCTACTATTCCCCTTAAAGTCCCATCATCTCTTCTTAGCATATTACTTGGCATAGTACATCATAAGCTTAATTTTCAAAATTTAAACTCTACTTGGAATTATTATTATTCAGGTCCATCTCATTTGTCCCTATTTAATTACCATAAGAAAACAAAGAAAAGCAAAACATTCAAATCATTTTCCTTAATTTTCTGGTAGTTGTAAAACGTGATAGTGCTATAAAATATTTTCAGTTATATGGCATCTTTTATAAAAATATTTACTCATTTATTAATATAATGCCATAATTTATGAGATTCATAGGAATTACACTCATTGTATGGGTGAGTAAATTTATTTTGCACAGTAGCCTGTGTTGGCAATATAAATAGGAAAGAAGTAGTTTATTTAAATATTTAAACTAATTAAAAATTTTGAACTGCCAAATAACTATGTCAATATCCAAGTTTATTTCTAAGTTTTCCTGTCTCATCCTAATGCAAGCTTTATGATGATAAACTTTTCCAAACTAATGTATATGTTTGTGCTTGGATTTGTTATTAATGATATGTGTTTATTATTCTGCCCCAATTCTTTTTTAAACAGTGAGCAATTGAATGTTTTAAGAAGGATTGAAGTGCCACAACAATTTATTGATTGGAAATAGATCACATTATGTAATTTTTGTCAGTTTTTCTCAAAGATTGGTCGAACTCATCAGAGTTACTCATCGTTAAAGTAGTGCCTCAGGGTTTAGTTCTTGGACTCTTATTTTTTTTCCAGTTATTTAAAACCTGGGTTCTTCATTTGGAGGCAATGCTAATTATCAAATTTGTGCTACTATCATGTGTGTTGGTGGTGTTTGTGTGTTTTATAAACTGTGTTTGCTTATGCAACTTCCAAAAGAATCTTTAAATACCGTATTACCCAGCTGAATGTTATCTAATTAACCAAGAAGTCCTGACAGACTGGGAGGTTATCATAAAATAATCACAGCCCTCAGGTGCTGTGAGGCACTGGGTGCAGCTAAGTGTCTCTAATTCCCCAAGGGGGTGATTAGCTGATGATAACAATGCTCCCTTGAGTTGTTTTATTGCTTTTATAAAAAAGTCTTTATTGTGGAGAAAACGTTTATTTTTATGCAGAAGGAAGACAGAGTTGACAGTTTAGATTGTAGAATGAATAGCAGTTACTTCTGACTTTTGGTACCCGCCATGACAAAGCTGCTCATTTGGAATGCTTCTCAGCCAATCTGAATGTTGTATGGGTGAGTAAATTTATTTTGCACAGTAGCCTGTATGGGGAATATAAATAGGAAAGAAGTAGTTTATTTAAATATTTAAACTAATTAAAAATTTTGAACTGCCAAATAACTATGTCAATATCCAAGTTTATTTCTAAGTTTTCCTGTCTCATCCTAATGCAAGCGTTATTATAACAAAGTTTTCCAAACTAATGTATATATTTGTGCCTGGAATGATTATTATTGATATGTGTTGCTATATAAGCTCCATGTTGACTACCTCAGTGCTTCTGCAATAAAGCCCAAATTTCATATAGGACAGTTGTAAAATTGTGTTTTCAAGTTAATGGTGTGGGTTTTCTATAATTAGAAAATGACCCATTTTGTAGAATAGCTGCATGTGAAAAACTGACCAATGATTCAATGCAAAACACAAACAAACAAACAAAAAACAAAAAAAAAAAAACTGAATCATTTGGGTATTCAAATGAGTGGCCTCTGACCCCGCAATTAAAGAGATCAGTTGATTTGGGAAATACAAATGAATACCAGTGAAACTGTGAGATAGACACCAGAAAGCTTTACCTCCTTTTGATGCTTCTCTATTTTCTCCCCACAAATCCAATGCCACATCTACATATCAGAGTGAATTTTAAAATAGTCCATTGGACAAGTCCATAGGGTGCCCAGTGGCTTCCACAGTGAAACAGAATAAAATGTGAACTCCTTCTGATGATTGGGAAAGCCTCACAAGAGCTGTTCCAGTGACTTCTCAGACCTCATGCCTACCTCCTTCAAGATGCTCCAGCTCTGCCAGCCTTCCTCCTCACACTGGAAAATGCCACACTTTTCTCAGGGACTTTACACTTGTTATTCTCTCTGACTGAAACATTCTTTCAGGTCATCACCTGGCTACCTCCTCTCACCATTCTACTTTCAGCTTGAAAGTCACCACCTTAGAGAGGCCTTCCCTTTCCACTCTCCCTAAAATGAGCATCTCACACATAGTCTACTCTATTACCCTATTTTAGTTTCTTCATAGCAAATATTAACTATTGAAATTATATCATTAACTTGAGGTCTGTATTCACCAAGCAGAATGTAAGTTCATGAAGGCAGAGACCATCTCTCTTGCTTCCACTAGAGCCTCAACTATTTTACTAGTGTCTCACATGTAATAAACAGGCACAGAAATATTTGTTTAATTAATTTATAACAAATGTTACCATCATATATATTTTTGATTGCCTACTCATCATCCCTCGCCTCCCTTCTTCCTAACGGAACTGAGATTTCAATTTTCAACCTTCTGCCTTCAGCTAATCTATATCAGGACAAGCTGGACCAAGGCCAGCTTCAAACAATGGGTCCCTGTGGCAGGTGAGCAAGGAATGGACATGCTGCCCAATGGAAGTCAATGAGACTTGCTGAGGGACTTGGCAGAGATTTCTGAGAAAGTTTTTCATCACTTTTATATAAGAGCTTCAAGGACAAATTTCTCTTTGTTTCCTTGATCATTGTCATGGCACTTGCAAGGCGGATGAGTGACAAGAAACTCCTTCATTTAATCAGGAGTGTTTGCATCATTTAACAGATATTATTTGTTTACAGAGAAGATTGAAAACCTTGATTTTCATGGGAGTTTAAATTTATTGTAGTGTTATTTTGTGTAGCCTCTAGGATCCTTTGATTCAGAGAAGCAAGGGTTGATCTTATGTAGAAGGCCATCCTACATGCACAGACAAAACTAGGCAAATCAAACCATTATAAAAATTACACAATTACTGTTTATTTATGTAAATAGTGTTTCATATTCTATTCTGCAAAACCTTAAAGATTTTATTTACAATGTTTTGATTTCCCATTTTTATTAGCAGATAAGCTACTAAATACACTATTTAAGGGTCATAAATAAATGGTTTTCACTGCCGTGGTATACCAGAAATAAATATGAAATTCTCCAGAATTCCTAAGTAAACTTTTGAATCTAAAAGTCAGCATTAATGGGGGAAAATTTAGGTGCCAAGAGGCCTGATATCTGAAAAATAAACATGATATGAATGTTAGTAAAATAAATTAGAACTGAAAGAAGGATATAGTTTGAAAAGTAAACATAAGTTTAATCTTAAATGGGAAACTAAGCATTTAATGTTGAAATAGAGAGAAACACATATGATGAATAATATAAAAAAGGCTGGGCAAACTATAGAAGAATACTTTTTGTTTATATAATGCTCCTTTCCCCTTAAAAAAGTTCTGTGCTGTATTTATTCTCACTAAAATATGATATATAGAATATTTACTAATAAGCATATGTAGTTTTGAATAATGATGATAGTAGCTAACATTTATGGAGTAATTGCTGTGTGCCAGCCATTGTTGTTCTAGGGTTTTATGCACATTAACTCAACTTAATATTTTTTTTATTATACTTTAAGTTTTAGGGTACATGTGCACAACGTGCAGGTTTGTTACATATATATACATGTGCCATGTTGGTGTGCTGCACCCATTAACTCCTCATTTAACATTAGGTATATCTCCTAATGCTATCCCTCCCCCCTCCACCTACCCCACAACAGGCCCCAGTGTGTGATGTTCCCTTTCCTGTGTGCATGTGTTCTTACTGTTCAATTCCCACCTATGAGTGAGAACATGTGGTGTTTGGTTTTTTGTCCTTGTGATAGTTTGCTGAGAATGATGGATTCCAGCTTCATCCATGTCCCTACAAAGGACATGAACTCATCATATTTTATGGCTGCATAGTATTCCATGGTGTATATGTGCAACATTTTCTTAATCCAGTCTATCACTGATGGACATTTGGGTTCGTTCCAAGTCTTTGCTATTGTGAATGGTGCCGCAATAAACATACATGTGCATGTGTCTTTATAGCAGCGTGATTTATAATCCTTTGGGTATATACCCAGTAATGGGATGACTGGGTCAAATGGTATTTCTAGTTCTAGATCCCTGAGGAATCGTCACACTGACTTATACAATGGTTGAACTAGTTGACAGTCCCACCAACAGTGTAAAAGCGTTCCTATTTCTCCACATCCTCTCCAGCACCTGTTGTTTCCTGAATTTTTAATGATCGCCATTCTGACTGGTGTGAGATGGTATCTCATTGTGGTTTTGAGTTGCATTTCTCTGATGGCCAGTGATGATGAGCACTTTTTCATGTGTCTTTTGGCTGCATAAATGTCTTCTTTTGAGAAGTGTCTGTTCATGTCCTTCGCCCACTTTTTGATGGGGTTGTTTTTTTTTTCTTGTAAATTTGTTTGAGTTCATTGTAGATTCTGGATATTAGCCCTTTGTCAGATAAGTAGATTGCAAAAATTTTCTCCCATTCTGTAGGTTGCCTGTTCACTCTGATGGTAGTTTCTTTTGCTGTGCAGAAGCTCTTTAGTTTAATTGATCCCATTTGTCAATTTTGTCTTTTGTTGCCATTGCTTTTGGTGTTTTAGACATGAAGTCCTTGCCCATGCCTATGTCCTGAATGGTATTGCCTAGGTTTTCTTCTAGGGTTTTTATAGTTTTAGGTCTAACATTTAAATCTTTAATCCATCTTGAATTAATTTTAGTATAAGGTGTAAGGAAGGTATCCAGTTTCAGCTTTCTACATATGGCTGGCCAGTTTTCCCAACACCATTTATTAAGTGGGGAATCCTTTCCCCATTTCTTGTTTTTGTCAGGTTTGTCAAAGATCAGATAGTTTTAGATATGTGGCATTATTTCTCAGAGCTCTGTTCTGTTCCATTGGTCTGTATCTCTGTTTTGGTACCAGTACCATGCTGTTTTGGTTACTGTAGCCTTGTAGTATAGTTTGATGTCAGGTAGCATGATGCCTCCAGCTTTGTTCTTTTGGCTTAGGGTTGACTTGGCAATGCAGGCTCTTTTTTGGTTCCATATGAACTTTAAAGTAGCTTTTTCCAATTCTGTGAAGAAAGTCATTGGTAGCTTGATGGAGATGGCATTGAATCTATAAATTACCTTGGGCAGTATGGCCATTTTCACAATATTGATTCTTCCTGCCCATGAGCATGGAATGTTCTTCCATTTGTTTGTATCCTCTTTTATTTCATTGAGCAGTGGTTTGTAGTTCTCCTTGAAGAGGTCCTTCATATCCCTTGTAAGTTGGATTCCTAGGTATTTTATTCTCTTTGAAGCAATTATGAATGGGAGTTCACTCATGATTTGGCTCTCTGTTTGTCTGTTATTGGTGTATAAGAATGCTTGTGATTTCTGCATATTGATTCTGTATCCTGAGACTTTGCTGAAGTTGCCTATCAGCTTAAGGAGATTTTGGGCTGAGACGATGGGGTTTTCTAGATATACAATCATGTCATCTGCAAACAGGGACAATTTGACTTCCTCTTTTCCTAATTGAATACCCTTTATTTCTTTCTCCTGCCTGATAGCCCTGGCCAGAACTTCCAACATTATGTTGAATAGGAGTGGTGAGAGAGGGCATCCCTGTCTTGTGCCAGTTTTCAAAGGGAATGCTTCCAGTTTTTGCCCATTCAGTATGATATTGGCTATGGGTTTGTCATAGATAGTGCTTATTATTTTGAGACACATCCCATCAATACCTAATTTATTGAGAGTTTTTAGCATAAAGGGCTGTTGAATTTTGTCAAAGGCCTTTTCTGCATCTATTGAGATAATCATGTGGTTTTTGTCGTTAGTTCTGTTTATATGCTGGATTACATTTACTGATTTGCATATATTGAACCAGCCTTGCATCCCAGGGATGAAGCCCACTTGATCATGGTGGATAAGCTTTTTGATGTGCTGTGGGATTCGTTTTGCCAGTATTTTATTGAGGATTTTTGGATCAATGTTCATCAAGGATATTGATCTAAAATTCTCTTTTTTTGTTGTGTCTCTGCCAGGCTTTGGTATCAGGATGATGCTGGCCACATAAAATTAGTTAAGGAGGATTCCCTCTTTTTCTATTGATTGGAATAGTTTCAGAAGGAATGGTACCAGCTCCTCCTTATACCTCTGATAGAATTCGGCTGTGAATCTGTATGGTCCTGGACTTTTTTGTGGTTGCTAGGCTATTAATTATTGCCTCAATTTCAGAGCCTCTTATTGGTCTATTCAGAGATTCAACTTCTTCCTCGTTTAGTCTTGGGTGGGTGTATGTGTCGAGGAATTTATCCATTTCTTCCAGATTTTCTAGTTTATTTGCATAGAGGTGTTTATAGTATTCTCTGATGGTAGTTTGTATTTCTGTGGGATCGGTGGTGATATCCTCTTTATCATTTTTTATTGCATCTGTTTGATTCTTCTCTCTTTTCTCATTTATTAGTCTTGCTAACAGTCTATCAATTTTGTTGATCTTTTCAAAAAACCAACTCCTGGATTCATTGATTTTTTGAAGGGTTTTTTGTGTCTCTATCTCCTTCAGTTCTGCTCTGATCTTAGTTATCTCTTACCTTCTGCTAGCTTTTGAATGTGTTTGCTCTTGTTTCTCTGGTTCTTTTAATTGTGATGTTAGGGTGTCAATTTTAGATATTTCCTGCTTTCTCTTGTAGGCATTTAGCGCTAAAATTTCCCTCTACACACTGCTTTAAATGTGTCCCAGAGCTTCTGGTATGTTGTGTCTTTGTTCTCGTTGGTTTCAAAGAACATCTTTATTTCTGCCTTCATTTCGTTATGTACCCAGTAGTCATTCAGGAGCAGATTGTTCAGTTTCCATGTAGTGGAGCAGTTTTGAGTGAGTTTCTTAATCCTGAGTTCTAGTTTGATTGCATTGTGGTCTGAGAGACAGTTTGTTATAATTTCTGTTCTTTTACATTTGCTGAGGAGTGCTTTACTTCCAACTATGTGGTCAATTTTGGAATAGGTTTGGTGTGGTGTTGAAAAGAAAGTATATTCTGTCGATTTGGGTTGGAGAGTTCTGTAGATGTCTATTAGGTCCACTTGGTGCAGAGCTGAGTTCAATTCCTGGATATCCTTGTAAACTTTCTGTCTCGTTGATCTGTCTAATATTGTCAGTGGGGTGTTAAAGTCTCCCATTATTATTGTATGGGAGTCTAAGTCTCTTTGTAGGTCTCTAAGGACTTGCTTTATGAATCTGAGTGCTCCTGTATTGGGTGCATATATATTTAGGACAGTTAGCTCTTCTTGTTGAATTGATCCCTTTACCATTATATAATGGCCTTCTTTGTCTCTTTTGATCTTTGTTGGTTTAAAGTCTGTTTTATCAGAGACTAGGATTGCAACCCCTGCCTTTTTTTGTTTTCCATTTGCTTGGTAGATCTTCCTCCATCTCTTTATTTTGAGCCTATGTGTGTCTCTGCATGTGAGATGGGTCTCCTGAATACAGCATACTGATGGGTCTTGACTCTTTATCCAATTTTCCAGTCTGTGTCTTTTAATTGGAGCATTTAGCCCATTTACATTTAAGGTTAATATTGTTATGTGTGAATTTGATCCTGTCATTATGATGTTAGCTGGTTATTTTGCTTGTCACTTGATGCAGTTTCTTCCTAGCCTCGATGGTCTTTACAATTTGGCATGTTTTTGCAGTGGCTGGTACTGGTTGTTCCTTTCCATGTTTAGTGCTTTCTTCAGGAGCTCTTTTAGGGCAGGTCTGGTGGTGACAAAATCTCTCAGCATTTGCTTGTCTGTAAAGTATATTCTTAATAATCCTAGAAACAGAGGAAATTGTGGGGCAAGGAATAGTGACTCAGCAGCTCAAAGGGGAGGGACAAGAATTTCAACCAAGCTGTCAGGCTCCAAAGTCTACCTGTGTAACCAAATTTTGTGAAACCCATGGCTGATTTGTAAACAAAAAGTTTAACAAAGTGTATTTTCAGCTAACTGAGTATAAATGTGTCTTCGGATACAATCCCTTCACCATCTATCAGGCCAAGTTCAGCAAACATTGAATTAATCATTACCTTTCTCCTGATGCAGAAGCTGCCTTAGTGTGAATATTCATTGAACATGGGTAACTTATAAATAGTAAACAAAATACAGTTGTCATTGATGTTATTTATTCTTAATTGAGTTGACTAAAAACGCAGATGTCAATTCTGCATGTTGGTGGTGTTCAATTAAAATAGCATACAATGGCCGGGCACGGTGATTCACGTCTGTAATCCCAGACCTTTGGGAGGCCAAGGCGGGCGGGTCATGAGGTCAGGAGATCGAGACCATCCTGGCTAACACGGTGAAACCCCATCTCTACTAGAAATACAATAAATTAGCCGGGCGTGGTTGCAGGTGCCTGTAGTCCCAGCTACTCGGGAGGCTGAGGCAGGAGAATGGCGTGAACCCGGGAGGTGGAGCTTGCAGTAAGTGGAAATCCTGCCACTGCACTGTAGGCTGGGCAACAGGGCAAGACTCCGTCTCAAAAAAAAAAATAAAATAAAATAAAATAAAAATAAACAAATAAATAGCATAAAATGACTCTGAGACCCTTGAAAACAATTTTCAGAGTTTCTTAGCCCCTGTTAATATTCTACTTAGTCCGCAAAATTGCCTTGACTTTTTTTTGACGTTTTCAATTACTTTTATTAGACTAAGAAAGGCTAATATGACTGTGGCTTGCATACCCAGAAGTCTGTACCACGAAAATGATTTCTAATGGGTAACAAATTATAATGAATTTTAACAGAAGGAGTTGACCTCATATAATGCAATCAGAGGGGCACATCATCTCTGTGATATTCTTTCCCCAAATCTTATAACCCCAAGCTAATCATGAGAAAACAGCAGACAAGCCCAAACTGAGTAAAATTCTACAAAATACTGGACCCTAACTCTCTGAAAGTATCAAGGTCATGAAAGATGTGGAAGGACGGATAAATTATCACAGATTACAGGAGACTAAGGAAATATCATGACTGAATAGAATGAGATAACCTGAAGTAGATCTGGGAACATAAAAAAGACATCAGTGGAAAAATATACAATATCTGAATAAAGTCTATAGTTTAGTTAATGGTTTTATAATAGTGTATAGTCTATAATTTAGGTAATATTCATTTAATTGTTTTGATAAATGTGCATGGTTATGTGAGGTGGCAACAATAGGGGAAGCTGGATGAAGGTTTAGCAATACTATCTTTGTAACATTTCTGTAAATCTCATTATTTAAAAAGAAATGTTGAAATGGGTATATATAATATATATAATTATATATATTATATATATAATAAATATATATAATTATATAATATATATAATATATATATAATATATATATGTGTATATATATATCTCCCCACCATCCCTCTCCCACCAAAAGGAGAGGTTAAGGCAGTCTTTACATGAAGGAGCAAAATGACTTCTATGACTTGACTCAAACATAGTGGTAGGTATTAAAGTAATCCCTGTTACAGTGGTTAAGATGACCCTTCCCTTGTCATATGATCAAAAGTCAGCATTGGCTGCCTTATGTGTTTGGCTCAGACAATTCATTTGATGATCTGATTTATTGCCTAGCTTATTATGGAAATCATATAGGCATGGTCAGAGTGTACATGTCACTAGTACAGGGTTCTAATGATTGATTTAAGTCCGCACACGTATAATTGTATATGACTCAGTAAAGCAGGTTGCTCTGAGAAATAAACTTAGGGAATGCATTTTATGTGCTGTTCCTATTGGTGCTTCATTTGAATGACAATGATTTAATTATTTTGTTGTTGTTGTTCTTAGAGATCTAATAGTACTACTTTGGATCCTCCATAAAGTAGCTATAAAATCAGATATATCCGTTTGTATGATTTACACATGGGTAATACCAAAATACATAACTATGTTTTTTCTTTTTTCAACAAGTCACCACTGAACTGCATACTTGCGCTAAATTACCTTAACTTCCTTCCACTCCCATCCCTGCGCTATCCATATCTATCTTCTTTCAAGAAATCATTTGGTAAGAATAAACTATTAATACAATCTTCATCTTTGATTTTGATTTTATTTTTTGTTTTCCTTATATGTATTTTCTTGTTCCAAAATAAATAAAAACATTGCCTAATCACTTAATAGCTAAAAAAAATACAAGGTTAAACATTTATTGTAAGGGAATGATGATTCAATTTCCAAATCCCATCAACTTCTCATTTTTGAAATGTTGTCACTGAGAGGCTGTTTCCTGCATTATTGTTAAGTGACCATTTTTGCTTCGTGCTTAGTCACAATTTACATCTCTTTTCTGAAAATGGCATAAAATAATGTGGAAATGCTTTAATGTATTTCCAAGAAAAATATTTTCTTTTAATGACTCCTAATGAACCCCTGTTTTATGCAGGGTGTGAAAAGTTGCCAAGATGTGTAAAACAATTAGGATGACAAAAGGCATGAGTTTTAAAAAGCCATTTCACTTGTGTAGTGTGTGTGAAAATCCAGAATAATTCCTAAGGGAAAAATTAATTTTAATAAGCTTTTCTTCTTCCTTAAAGACTGTTTAAATCAAAGGCACAGAGTCCTATGTATTAATATATCAGGAATAATGTGAGAGTTTGATCCTGCAGAAAAAAATTCTATTTCATCATCAACCTGTTACTCTATACTTGAACTATGGGACAAATTTTTTTTATTAAAGTAACTATGTGTTTTGCCTCCTAGAAGCACAATATCAGGTACAAAGCTAAAAAGGTGAAATCTTAATCTTTTTTGGTGTGAATTTATTTATTAGAGAACATTGTTTCTGCTATAAGCCTAATGATAGTTAAAATCTATTCTTTGGAAATTCTACCTTCATTGATTAAGGGATGGTCACATTTTAAAAGGATTTTGATTTTAAGCCTTTAAATATAAATAAAATATCCCGTACCAACTTAATGACCCAATTCCAGGTAAATGTTATTGATTTAAAAAGTTAAAAATATTTCAGAAGGTGTAATACATTAATTTTTCAGGAAATGGTTATTTGTGAATCCAATCATAGCCAAGAGGAAATTTTCATGATTTTAAATAGTTAAATGCCAAGGATATAATACAGCATCTAAGGTGGAAGGGTCTGCATGAAGATTTATAGAATACTTGTTTTTACTGGATACATCATTTCTAACAGGCTTCCTCTTTATCTTTTCTTCTACATTTAACTTCCAAAAGTACCAAATGATGAATGCAATTTTCACAATGAATTGCTGAATGTGAAACATTTGAGGCAGAATAGAAGAGAGTGTTTCAATAATATTACAGTTATTGAAATCTGATGCAGAATGGGAGAATAGACTTGTCATTAAGAATTTATGCTTTAATGTGGGGCTTAATACCTAGGTGATGGGTTGATAGGTGCAGCAAACTACCATGGCACACGTTTACCTGTGTAACAAACCTGCATGTCTTGCACATGTATCCCGGAACTTAAAATATAATTAAAAAGAAAAAGAAAAGAATTTGTGCTTTAGAATCAGACTTATTTGGGTTATAATCCTGACTCAGCCATTTATTAATCGTGGACTTTTGCTAAATAACTTATCCTCAATTTCATCAACTCTAGATGTGGAATAATTATAAATAGTCCCTACTTCATTGGATCCTTTTGTGATTACATGATATACTTTGGCAGTTAGTTAAAACTGTGTCTTTATAGTGGCTATGAAATGGTTAAGTCTCAAGAGCTTACGAGGCTGGATGATGGGGATTTTCGTGTTGTTATATAATGAGAAAAGCACCATAGCAGTCATGAAATGAGGAAATCTGGTCTCCTCTTGGGTCTCAAATAGAATGTTCTCATCCTACCAGAAGTCATACCATACAGTTCTTGCCAGTGTGGCAGGGCTCTGGAGTGAAAACAGGATAGTGTTACCCTCAGCAGCAGGTAGGCGTGGGGAGGTGTGTTGTGAGGAGGAAATGCCTGGAATGGGGCATGAAGGGCTACTGAAACTCTCCTGATGTTCTGCTTCTTAATCCTGATGATGGTTACCTAAGTGTGCTCACATTGTGAAAATTCATTGAGCTGCACACTTATAATTGGTGCACTTTTCTGTGTGTATGCTACACTTCAGTAAAAAGTTTACAGTTTGTGCTCCACAACTATCCATTCTCCTTGCACGCTTTGCTCTTCCATTCTTGTCACACTTTATTTACCATCTATTTTCCCCACTAGAATAAACATTCTACATAATCTATAGAGATTTTTTTGTTTGTTATGTTCACTGTTGTAGTTCCAGCACCTGAAAAAAAAAATCTCTGGCATATAGTAGGAACCTAAAACATAGGTATAAATAAATTAATGAATAAATAAATAAATAAGAAAAAACACTGACTACAGGTTGAATGATGTTATAGAGAAAAAGAAAAAGATATAAAGCAGATATTCAAGGTAAGAGCATTGGTTTAACATTAATTGACGGAGAATTAAGAGATGTGTTTGCATAGCTACTTAACAATGTTTTGGTCTAAATATTATTTTTTTCATTCATTTACCTAAAAGAAGAAAGAGGATTTTATGTGATGGACAAATCCGTATACTGAATATAACTTAGTAAATGGAAAAACATTCTTTTAAGGACAAGTTTTGGCAGTTGTGGGTAGCACACTTGCTTAAGATTAACTTCTGCTCCTGCAAACAGTTGCCCAAATGCACATGACATGTTTCTGGTCAGTTTCAATTTCTAGCCAATTAGGTCACAGGGCAAGACCTAGATTGAAAAACAGAATATTAGGATCAAGTGTTTTTAGGCCTCTTTAATATAGCTGAACCCCCTTGCTTAATGAAAGTATTTAAACATTTTAATCACTTATCATCAAGCCTAAAATTTCCAAATTGTTTTGGTGTTTAAATATTGAAAATTCTTATGCATGTGACCTGATAAATCATGGATCTATGGGCAATCACAAGAGAGGAGAAAGCATGGAAAATGGAGATTAAATATGGGATGTGTCAAGATAATGAGAGCATAATGGTCAAATATGAACAGAGAGGACACATAAGAAAATGAATATCCACTTAATAAAGTGAACATGATGAATTTCTTTACTTTGGCTTGTTTTCTTTTTGAGAAATTACTTTATCAAAAAACTTCCTTAGTAATTAACATTAATAATTACATATTATATAATATTCAAGACAAATCCACTGAAAATATAAATGAAAATGTTTTATTAATAAATTTGAAAATATAAAGAATATCATTATAATATAGTCCTTTATTATATTCTAAAGTAGCCAAAAAGTAACATTTAGAAGTACCTCCTAGAAGGCAGAGACTATACTAATTGCCTGCATGCACTTATTATTTTATAATTTTATAGCTGTTATTTTATATATCAGTGTTCACCCTTACTGCAACACTATCTGGTAAATTTTATGATATCTATCCGAGAGGAGGAAAGGGGACTCTTGGAGAGTTAATGACCACCCATGGTCACAAAGACTGGAAGTGGCACAAGTAAGATCAATCTGAGACAGATGGTCTGTAATCTTAACTTCCCTTACAATACTGTTCTGAAAGAGAAATCATATACATCAATTCAAAACAATATTACAGAGCTTCAATGTGACCTGGCTCAAAACTTTTTCTTGCATTAAACACACAAGGAAAACACAAGAGCACTTTTAACTAAAAGTGAAGAATTTGAAGTGATGGAGAAAATTAAAAACAAATAACTATATGTATACTCTTATGCTAATAAATTTAAATTGCAATATAATACATGATTTTTGAAAAAATATGTTATATAAATTATCAAAATTTAATAAAACGGACTTCTGGTTTCCACCAATGCATGCAAGGAGCTTAAGTTCCCACCCTGTCCTAACAACAGTAAAAAGCTGAACAGATTGAGAAATCAACACTCCTCTTGGATCTGTAAGAGAGGTAACTACACAGGGCAAACTACTGCCCACAAGATTGGAGAGACAGACAGGCCAGTATAGGGAGTCATGGCTTCCGGTTGCAGATCCTCATGAGTGGAAACCAGCAGGAACCAGTGCTGTGGTAGGAATATCTGAATTGGAATTGACAAATTGCTGGAGGCTTAGTGTGGAAAAGTGTGAGAATTTAAAACTGCGCTGGACCCAGCCACAGAGGAGCCCCTACAATTTTGTGAGTTTTATCTCAACCAGGAGATCAATCAGGTTCTCATAGGAAAATATTGGAGAAACATCCCCTCATGCTTTAAGCAAGAAGAGGATCTATTTTGAAACACACCAGAGCACTCTGTTGTCTTTTTCCTTTTCGTTTCTTTTTTCTTTTCTTTTCCTTCCTTTCTTAGTTTGTTTCTTTTTTTTTTTTTTTTTCCAAGGCCTACCCTCAGGAGAAACTAGTTAACCAGGACCTAATCTACTGGTATATTATCAGATCCTAACTGATCTGGGGAAAGAAAAATACCCAACGTCAACACATTGTATTCTTTCTGTTTCACCTAAGAGGTTAGAGAAAAATTGAAAAACACTTGTGATTTTCACAGTTCAGAGGCACAAGCTCACTAAAGACTGAGACGCAATCACAGAACTATAGGTATTCCCCCCTGCCCCACCGTGCCTCCACATTACTAAAGACCTATTTACAGCAGTTCCTTTTATCTGGTACATCATGTACAACTAAAAGGAAAAAATACAAGACATACTAAAAGACAACACAGATTTTTTGTGAGACAGAGCAAGCATGAGAACCATATGTGGCAGGGATGTTGAAATTGTCTAACCACGAATTTAAAATAACTGTGATTAATATGCTAGGGTTCTAATAGATAAAGTAGACAGCATGCAAAAACAGATGGGCAATGTAAGGAGAAGAAATTCTAAGAAAGCACCAAGAAGAAATTCTAGAGATCAAAATCATGTAACAGAAATGAAGAATGTCTTTGATGGACTTATTAGTAGCATGATTGCAGAGTTGAGGAAAGACTCTCTGAACTTGGGGATGTATCGATAACAACCTTCAAAACTGAAAAGGCAAGAGAACACAGACTGAAAAAGCCAGAATAGAATAGCCAAGGGCTGTAGGGCAACTGTGAAAGGAATAATATATACATAATAGGAATTAGCAGCAGGATAAGAAAGAGAGACAGGAACAGAAGAAATATTTGAAGTAATACTGACTGAAAAATTCTCCAAATTAATGTCAGACATGAAACCACAAATGTAGGAGGCTCAGAGAACACCAGGCAGGATAAATGCCGAAAAGACAACATCTAGACATACCATTTTCAAACTACACAAAATCAAAGATAAAGAAAATCCTGAAAAAAAAAAAAGCCAGAGGAAATAAACACTTTACCTATAGAGGAGCAAAGGTAGGTATTACATCGAACTTCTCAGAAACTATGCAAGCAAGAAAAAAGTAGAGTGAAATATTTAAAGCGTTGAGCAAAAAAACCCACCAACCTAGAATTTTGTACCCTGAAATTTTCTTTTTCTTTTTTTTCTTCAAAATTTGCTTAACTTTTATTATTATTATTATTTTTTAATTAAAGTTTTAGGGTACATGTGCACATTGTGCAGGTTAGTTACATATGTATACATGTGCCATGCTGGTGTGCTGCACCCACCAACTCGTCATCTAGCATTAGGTATATCTCCCAATGCTATCCCTCCCCCCTCCCCCCACCCCACCACAGTCCCCAGAGTGTGATATTCCCCTTCCTGTGTCCATGTGATTTCATTGTTCAATTCCCACCTATGACTGAGAATATATGGTGTTTGGTTTTTTGTTCTTGCGATAGTTTACTGAGAATGATGACTTCCAATTTCATCCATGTCCCTACAAAGGATGTGAACTCATCCTTTTTTATGGCTGCATAGTATTCCATGGTGTATATGTGCCACATTTTCTTAATCCAGTCTATCATTGTTGGACATTTAGGTTGGTTCCAAGTCTTTGCTATTGTGAATAATGCCGCAATAAACATATGTGTGCATGTGTCTTTATAGCAGCATGATTTATAGTCCTTTGGGTACATTCCCAGTAATGGCATGGCTGGGTCAAATGGTACTTCCAGTTCTAGATCCCTGAGGAATGGCCACACTGACTTCCACAATGGTTGAACTAGTTTACAGTCCCACCAACAGTGTAAAAGTGTTCCTATTTCTCCACATCCTCTCCAGCACCTGTTGTTTCCTGACTTTTTAATGATTGCCATTCTAACTGGTGTGAGATGATATCTCATTGTGGTTTTGATTTGCATTTCTCTGATGGCCAGTGATGGTGAGCATTTTTTCATGTGTTTTTTGGCTGCATAAATGTCTTCTTTTGAGAAGTGTCTGTTCATGTCCTTCGCCCACTTTTTGATGGGGTTGTTTGTTTTTTTCTTGTAAATTTGTTTGAGTTCATTGTACATTCTGGATATTAGCCCTTTGTCAGATGAGTAGGTTGCAAAAATTTTCTCCCATTTTGTAGGTTGCCTGTTCACTCTGATGGTAGTTTCTTTTGCTGTGCAGAAGCTCTTTAGTTTAATTAGATCCCATTTGTCAATTTTGTCTTTTGTTGCCATTGCTTTTGGTGTTTTAGACACGAAGTCCTTGCCCATGCCTATGTCCTGAATGGTAAAGCCTAGGTTTTCTTCTAGGGTTTTTATGGTTTTAGGTCTAACGTTTAAGTCTTTAATCCATCTTGAATTGATTTTTGTATAAGGTGTAAGGAAGGGATCCAGTTTCAGCTTTCTACATATGGCTAGCCAGTTTTCCCAGCACCATTTATTAAACAGGGAATCCTTTCCCCATTGCTTGTTTTTCTCAGGTTTGTCAAAGATCAGATAGTTGTAGATATGCGGCGTTATTTCTGAGGGCTCTGTTCTGTTCCATTGATCTATATCTCTGTTTTGGTACCAGTACCATGCTGTTTTGGTTACTGTAGCCTTGTAGTATAGTTTGAAGTCAGGTAGCGTGATGCCTCCAGCTTTGTTCTTTTGGCTTAGGATTGACTTGGCAATGCGGGCTCTTTTTTGCTTCCATATGAACTTTAAAGTAGTTTTTTCCAATTCTGTGAAGAAAGACATTGGTAGCTTGATGGGGATGGCATTCAATCTATAAATTACCTTGGGCAGTATGGCCATTTTCACGATATTGATTCTTCCTACCCATGAGCATGGAATATTCTTCCATTTGTTTGTATCCTCTTTTATTTCCTTGAGCAGTAGTTTGTAGTTCTCCTTGAAGAGGTCCTTCACATCCCTTGTAAGTTGGATTCCTAAGTATTTTATTCTCTTTGAAGCAATTGTGAATGGGAGTTCACTCATGATTTGGCTCTCTGTTTGTCTGTTATTGGTGTGTAAGAATGCTTGTGATTTTTGTACATTGATTTTTTATCCTGAGACTTTGCTGAAGTTGCTTATCAGCTTAAGGAGATTTTCGGCTGAGATGATGGGGTTTTCTAGATATACAATCATGTCATCTGCAAACAGGGACAATTTGACTTCCTCTTTTCCTAATTGAATACCCTTTATTTCCTTCTCCTGCCTAATTGCCCTGGCCAGAACTTCCAACACTATGTTGAATAGGAGTGGTGAGAGAGGGCATCCCTGTCTTGTGCCAGTTTTCAAAGGGAATGCTTCCAGTTTTTGCCCATTCAGTATGATATTGGCTGTGGGTTTGTCATGGATAGCTCTTATTATTTTGAGATACGTCCCATCAATACCTAATTTATTGAGAGTTTTTAGCATGAAGGGTTGTTGAATTTTGTCAAAGGCCTTTTCTGCATCTATTGAGATAATCATGTGGTTTTTGTCTTTGGCTCTGTTTATATGCTGGATTACATTTATTGATTTGTGTATATTGAACCAGCCTTGCATCCCAGGGATGAAGCCCACTTGATCATGGTGGATAAGCTTTTTGATGTGCTGCTGGATTTGGTTTGCCAGTATTTTATTGAGGATTTTTGCATCAATGTTCATCAAGGATATTGGTCTAAAATTCTCTTTTTTTGTTGTGTCTCTGCCTGGCTTTGGTATCAGAATGATGCTGGCCTCATAAAATGAGTCAGGGAGAATTCCCTCTTTTTCTATTGATTGGAATAGTTTCAGAAGGAATGGTACCAGTTCCTCCTTGTAACTCTGGTAGAATTTGGCTGTGAATCCATCTGGTCCTGGACTCTTTTTGGTTGGTAAGCTATTGATTATTGCCACAATTTCAGATGCTGTTATTGGTCCATTCAGAGATTCAACTTCTTCCTGGTTTAGTCTTGGGAGAGTGTACATGTCGAGGAATTTATCCATTTCTTCTAGATTTTCTAGTTTATTTGCGTAGAGGTGTTTGTAGTATTCTCTGATGGTAGTTTGTATTTCTGTGGGATCAGTGGTGATATTCCCTTTATCATTTTTTATTGCGTCTATTTGATTCTTCTCTCTTTTTTTCTTTATTAGTCTTGCTAGTGGTCTATCAAATTTGTTGATCCTTTCAAAAAACCACCTCCTGGATTCATTAATTTTTTGAAGGGTTTTTTTGTGTCTCTATTTCCTTCAGTTCTGCTCTGATTTTAGTTATTTCTTGCCTTCTGCTAGCTTTTGAATGTGTTTGCTCTTGCTTTTCTAGTTCTTTTAATTGTGATGTTAGGGTGTCAATTTTGGATCTTTCCTGCTTTCTCTTGTTGGAATTTAGTGCTATAAATTTCCCTCTACACACTGCTTTGAATGCGTCCCAGAGATTCTGGTATGTTGTGTGTTTGTTCTCGTTGGTTTCAAGGGACATCTTTATTTCTGCCTTCATTTCCTTATGTACCCAGTAGTCATTCAGGAGCAGGTTGTTCAGTTTCCATGTAGTTGAGCGGTTCTGAGTGAGATTCTTAATCCTGAGTTCTAGTTTGATGGCACTGTGGTCTGAGAGATAGTTTGTTATAATTTCTGTTCTTTTACATTTGCTGAGGAGAGCTTTACTTCCAAGTATGTGGTCAATTTTGGAATAAGTGTGGTGTGGTGCTGAAAAAAATGTATATTCTGTTGATTTGGGGTGGAGAGTTCTGTAGATGTCTATTAGGTCCGCTTGGTGCAGAGCTGAGTTCAATTCCTGGGTATCCTTGTTGACTTTCTGTCTCATTGATCTGTCTAATGTTGACAGTGGGGTGTTAAAGTCTCCCATTATTAATGTGTGGGAGTCTAAGTCTCTTTGTAGGTCACTCAGGACTTGCTTTATGAATCTGGGTGCTCCTGTATTGGGTGCATATATATTTAGGATAATTAGCTCTTCTTGTTGAATTGATCCCTTTACCATTATGTAATGGCCTTCTTTGTCTCTTTTGATCTTTGTTGGTTTAAAGTCTGTTTTATCAGAGACTAGGATTGCAACCCCTGCCTTTTTTTGTTTTCCATTGGCTTGGTAGATCTTCCACCATCCTTTTATTTTGAGCCTATGTGTGTCTCTGCACGTGAGGTGTGTTTCCTGAATACAGCACACTGATGGGTCTTGACTCTTTATCCAATTTGCCAGTCTGTGTCTTTTAATTGGAGCATTTAGTCCATTTACATTTAAAGTTAATATTGTTATGTGTGAATTTGATCCTGTCATTATGATGTTAGCTGGTGATTTTGCTCGTTAGTTGATGCAGTTTCTTCCTAGTCTCAATGGTCTTTACATTTTGGCATGATTTTGCACCGGCTGGTACCGGTTGTTCCTTTCCATGTTTAGTGCTTCCTTCAGGAGCTCTTTTAGGGCAGGCCTGGTGGTGACAAAATCTCTCAGCATTTGCTTATCTGTAAAGTATTTTATTTCTCCTTTGCTTATGAAGCTTAGTTTGGCTGGATATGAAATTCTGGGTTGAAAATTCTTTTCTTTAAGAATGTTGAATATTGGCCCCCACTCTCTTCTGGCTTGTAGAGTTTCTGCCGAGAGATCCGCTGTTAGTCTGATGGGCTTCCCTTTCAGGGTAACCCGACCTTTCTCTCTGGCTGCCCTTAACATTTTTTCCTTCATTTCAACTTTGGTGAATCTGACAATTATGTGTCTTGGAGTTGCTCTTCTCGAGGAGTATCTTTGTGGCGTTCTCTGTATTTCCTGAATCTGAAGGTTGGCCTGCCTTGCTAGATTGGGGAAGTTCTCCTGGGTAATATCCTGCAGAGTGTTTTCCAACTTGGTTCCATTCTCCCCATCGCTTTCAGGTACCCCAATCAGACGTAGATTTGGTCTTTTCACATAGTCCCATATTTCTTGGAGGCTTTGCTCATTTCTTTTTATTCTTTTTTCTCTAAACTTCTGTTCTCATTTCATTTCATTCATTTCATCTTCCATCGCTAATACCCTTTCTTCCAGTTGATTGCATCAGCTCCTGAGGCTTCTGCATTCTTCACGTAGTTCTCGAGCCTTGGTTTTCAGCTCCATCAGCTCCTTTAAGCACTTCTCTGTATTGGTTATTCTAGTTATACATTCTTCTAAATTTTTTTCAAAGTTTTCAACTTCGTTGCCTTTGGTTTGAATGTCCTCCCATAGCTCAGAGTAATTTGATCGTCTGAAGCCTTCTTCTCTCAGCTCGTCAAAGTCATTCTCCATCCAGCTTTGTTCCGTTGCTGGTGAGGAACTGCGTTCCTTTGGAGGAGGAGAGGCGCTCTGCTTTTTAGAGTTTCCAGTTTTTCTGTTCTGTTTTTTCCCCATCTTTGTGGTTTTATCTACTTTTGGTCTTTGATGATGGTGATGTAGAGAGGGGTTTTTGGTGTGGATGTCCTTTCTGTTTGTTAGTTTTCCTTGTAACAGACAGGACCCTCAGCTGCTGATCTGTTGGAATACCCTGCAGTGTGAGGTGTCAGTGTGCCCCTGCTGGGGGGTGCCTTCCAGTTAGGCTGCTCGGGGGTCAGGGGTCAGGGACCCACTTGAGGAGGCAGTCTGCCCGTTCTCAGATCTCCAGCTGTGTGGTGGGAGAACCACTGCTCTCTTCAAAGCTGTCAGACAGGGACATTTAAGTCTGCAGAGGTTACTGCTGTCTTTTTGTTTGTCTGTGCCCTGCCCCCAGAGGTGGAGCCTACAGAGGCAGGCAGGCCTCCGTGAGCTGTGGTGGGCTCCGCCCAGTTGGAGCTTCCAGGCTGCTTTGTTTACCTAAGCAAGCCTGCGCAATGGCGGGTGCCCCTCCCACAGCCTCGCTGCCGCCTTGTGGTTTGATCTCAGACTGCTGTGCTAGTAATCAGCGAGACTCCGCGGGCGTAGGACCCTCCGAGCCAGGTGCGGGATATAATCTCGTGGTTCGCCATTTTTCAAGCCCATCAGAAAAGCGCAGTGTTCGGGTGGGAGCGACCCGATTTTCCAGGTGCCGTCCGTCACCCCTTTCTTTGACTCGGAAAGGGAACTCCCTGACCCCTTGCGTTTCCCAAGTGAGGCAATGCCTCACCCTACTTCGGCTCGCACACGGTGTGCGCACCCACTGATCTGCGCCCACTGTCTGGCACTCCCTAGTGAGATGAACCCGGTACCTCAGATGGAAATGCAGAAATCACCTTCTTCTGTGTCGCTCATGCTGGGAGCTGTAGACTGGAGCTGTTTCTATTCGGCCATCTTGGCTCCTCCTCCGAAATTTTATTTTTCAAAGTGACAGAGAAATGAAGACTTTCTCAGACAAACAAAAATTGAGGGATTTTGTTGCCAGTAGACATGTCGTATAAAATGGTTAAAGTTCTTCAGAGGGAAGGAAAGGGATATCGATAAAAAACTCAGATCTATATAAACAGAGAATGAGCATTGGAAAAGGAATAAATGAAGGTAAAACAAAATATTTGATTTTTCTTATTCTTAGTTGATCTGGCAGATAACAATTTTCTTGAAATAGTAACAATGTATGTGCTTATGTATGCCCATATATATGTCTTGTGTGTGTGTGTATATGTTTGTGTGTGTGTGTGCTGCTTATGAATGCCTATATACAAGTCAAATAGATGGACAGCAAAGATATAAGGGATGGTAGGGAGGAATTAGAATTATTTTTTATTAACAGCTACTTACACTACCTATTAAGAGGTATAGTGATATATTTAATGTGAACATGGGTTAGCTGTAAATGTATTGCAAACTCTAGGGCAACCAGTAAAAAGATAAAGTATAACTGATAGATAAAAAGAAGAAAAAATGGAATCACAAAATGCTCTATTGAAACCTCAGGAAGCAGAAAAAGAGCAGAGGACACAAACAGAAACAAAGAACAAGGGAAGCAAATAGAAAACATTAAAAAATATCATACATATTAATCCAACTACATCAAGAATTGCTTTGAACATCAGTATTCTAAATATGCCAATTAAAAGACAGATTTTTCAGAGTGGACCAAAAAATGTAACCCAAATGTATGTGTATTAGTCCATTTTCACACTGCTATAAAGAACTTCCCTGAGACTGAGTAATTTATAAAGGAAAGAGGTTTAATTGACTCACAGTTCCACATGGCTGGGAAGGCCTCAGGAAAATTACAGTCATGGTGGAAGGGGAAGCAGTTACCTTCTTTATTATTATTATTATTATTATACTTTTAGGGTACATGTGCACAATGTGCAGGTTAGTTACATATGTGTACATGTGCCATGCTGGTGTGCTGCACCCATGAACTCGTCATTTAGCATTAGGTATATCTCCTAATGCTATCCCTACCCCCTCCCCCCACCCCACAACAGTCCCCAGAGTGTGATGTTCCCCTTCCTGTGTCCATGTGTTCTCATTGTATAATTCCCACCTATGAGTGAGAACATGCGGTGTTTGGTTTTTTGTCCTTGCGATAGTTTACTGAGAATGATGATTTCCAATTTCATCCATGTCCCTAAAAAGGACATGAACTCATGATTTTTTATGGCTACATAGTATTCCATGGTGTATATGTGCCACATTTTCTTAATCCAGTCTATCATTGTTGGACATTTGGGTTGGTTCCAAGTCTTTGCTATTGTGAATAGTGCCGCAATAAACATACGTGTGCATGTGTCTTCATAGCAGCATGAATTATAGTCTTTTGGGTATATACCCAGTAATGGGATGGCTGGGTCAAATGGTATTTCT
Organism: Pan troglodytes; assembly: GCF_028858775.2. Taxonomy (NCBI): domain Eukaryota; kingdom Metazoa; phylum Chordata; class Mammalia; order Primates; family Hominidae; genus Pan; species Pan troglodytes. The sequence goes on along the minus strand of NC_072404.2, from coordinate 129,116,630 downwards.
AGTTCTAGATCTCTGAGGAATGGCCACACTGACTTCCACAATGGTTGAACTAGTTTACAGTCCCACCAACAGTGTAAAAGTGTTCCTATTTCTCCACATCCTCTCCAGCACCTGTTGTTTCCTGACTTTTGAATGATTGCCATTCTAACTGGTGTGAGATGGTATCTCATTGTGGTTTTGATTTGCATTTCTCTGATGGCCAGTGATGGTGAGCATTTTTTCATGTGTTTTTTGGCTGCATAAATGTCTTCTTTTGAGAAGTGTCTGTTCATGTCCTTCGCCCACTTTTTGATGGGGTTGTTTGTTTTTTCTTGTAAATTTGTTTGAGTTCATTGTACATTCTGGATATTAGCCCTTTGTCAGATGAGTAGGTTGCAAAAATTTTCTCCCATTTTGTAGGTTGCCTGTTCACTCTGATGGTAGTTTCTTTTGCTGTGCAGAAGCTCTTTAGTTTAATTAGATCCCATTTGTCAATTTTGTCTTTTGTTGCCATTGCTTTTGGTGTTTTAGACATGAAGTCCTTGCCCATGCCTATGTCCTGAATGGTAAAGCCTAGGTTTTCTTCTAGGGTTTTTATGGTTTTAGGTCTAACGTTTAAGTCTTTAATCCATAAAGCTCTCCTCAGCAAATGTAAAAGAACAGAAATTATAACAAACTGTCTCTCAGACCACAGTACAATCAAACTAGAACTCAGGATTAAGAAACTAACTCAAAACCGCTCAACTACATGGAAACTGAACAACCTGCTCCTGAATGACTACTGGGTACATAAGGAAATGAAGGCAGAAATAAAGATGTTCTTTGAAACCAACGAGAACAAACACACAACATACCAGAATATCTGGGACACATTCAAAGCAGTGTGTAGAGGGAAATTTATAGCACTAAATGCCCACAAGAGAAAGCAGGAAAGATCCAAAATTGACACCCTAACATCACAGTTAAAAGAACTAGAAAAGCAAGAGCAAACACATTCAAAAGCTAGCAGAAGGCAAGAAATAACTAAAATCAGAGCAGAACTGAAGGAAATAGAGACACAAAAAAACCCTTCAAAAAATTAATGAATCCAGGAGGTGGTTTTTTGAAAGGATCAACAAAATTGACAGACTGCTAGCAAGATTAATAAAGAAAAAAAGAGAGAAGAATCAAATAGATGCAATAGAAAATGATAAAGAGGATATCACCACTGATCCCACAGAAATAAACTACCATCAGAGAATACTACAAACACCTCTATGCAAATAAACTAGAAAATCTAGAAGAAATGGATAAATTCCTCGACACGTACACTCTCCCAAGACTAAACCAGGAAGAAGTTGAATCTCTGAATAGACCAATAACAGGATCTGAAATTGTGGCAATAATCAATAGCTTAGCACCAAAAGGGGTCCAGGACCAGATGGATTCACAGCCGAATTCTACCAGAGGTACAAGGAGGAACTGTACCATTCCTTCTGAAACTATTCCAATCAATAGAAAAAGAGGGAATCCTCCCTAACTCATTTTATGAGGCCAGCATCATCCTGATACGAAAGCCGGGCAGAGACACAACCAAAAAAGAGAGTTTTAGACCAATAAACATTGATGCAAAAATCGTCAATAAAATACTGGCAAACCGAATCCTGCAGCACATCAAAAAGCTTTTCCACCATGATCAAGTGGGCTTCATCCCTGGGATGCAAGGCTGGTTCAATATACACAAATCAATAAATGTAATCCAGCATATAAACAGAATCAAAGACAAAAACCACATGATTATCTCAATAGATGCAGAAAAGGCCTTTGACAAAATTCAACAACCCTTCATGCTAAAAACTCTCAATAAATTAGGTATTGATGGGACGTATCTCAAAATAATAGAGCTATCCATGACAAACCCACAGCCAATATCATACTGAATGGGCAAAAACTGGAAGCATTCCCTTTGAAAACTGGCACAAGACAGGGATGCCCTCTCTCACCACTCCTATTCAACATAGTGTTGGAAGTTCTGGCCAGGGCAATTAGGCAGGAGAAGGAAATAAAGGGTATTCAATTAGGAAAAGAGGAAGTCAAATTGTCCCTGTTTGCAGATGACATGACTGTATATCTAGAAAATCCCATCATCTCAGCCGAAAATCTCCTTAAGCTGATAAGCAACTTCAGCAAAGTCTCAGGATAAAAAATCAATGTACAAAAATCACAAGCATTCTTACACACCAATAACAGACAAACAGAGAGCCAAATCATGAGTGAACTCCCATTCACAATTGCTTCAAAGAGAATAAAATACTTAGGAATCCAACTTACAAGGGATGTGAAGGACCTCTTCAAGGAGAACTACAAACTACTGCTCAAGGAAATAAAAGAGGATACAAACAAATGGAAGAACATTCCATGCTCATGGGTAGGAATAATCAATATCATGAAAATGGCCATACTGCCCAAGGTAATTTATAGATTGAATGCCATCCCCATCAAGCTACCAATGTCTTTCTTCACAGAATTGGAAAAAACTACTTTAAAGTTCATATGGAACCAAAAAAGAGCCCGCATCACCAAGTCAATCCTAAGCCAAAAGAACAAAGCTGGAGGCATCACACTACCTGACTTCAAACTATACTACAAGGCTACAGTAACCAAAACAGCATGGTACTGGTACCAAAACAGAGATATAGATCAATGGAACAGAACAGAGCCCTCAGAAATAACGCTGCATATCTACAACTATCTGATCTTTGACAAACCTGAGAAAAACAAGCAATGGGGAAAGGATTCCCTATTTAATAAATGGTGCTGGGAAAACTGGCTAGCCATATGTAGAAAGCTGAAACTGGATCCCTTCCTTACACCTTATGCAGGTACCTTCTTCACAAGGCAGCAGGAGAGAGAGTTTGTGAAAGAGGAACTGTCAAACACTTGCAAAACCATCACATCTCATAAGAACTCACTCACTAGCAGAGAACTGCATGGTTAAACCACCCCCATGATCCAAGAGTCTCCCTCCCCTCAATATGTGGGGATTACAATTCAAGATGAGATTTGGATAGGGACACAGAGCCAAACTGTATCAGTATGTTATATACAAAATTGGATAAAGAATTCAAAGTCAGTAACTGTGGGAAAAATGTAAAGTATCAAAGAATGCACTGATATTAATATAGTTTGAATTTAAATTTTGCTGCACTATATATTTTGTTTTAATTATGTTTAGATGACTTAGTAGACAGGTGTATCAGGCGTCATAATCATTAGCCTATGGGAAAAATCTGACTCATTGCTTGTATTTATAAATAAGATTTTATTTTAACATAGTCATGCTCACTCATTTATGAAGTTCCCCTGCAGCTTTTGTGCTACAATGGTAGAATTGGACAGCTTCAACAGAGACCATGTAGCCTACAAAGCCTATAATATTTCCTATCTGTCTTTTTAGAGAAAAGTTTTCTTGGCCTCTGAGCCATATCATTTACAGGTAATATTAAAATATCAGCATGATATATAATAAAATATAAGATAAAAAATACGAATGACACTAATGTTTAGCAATTGGGGAATTTCAAATAATATGGTAAATCTGAACAATGAAAATTGACATAGTTGTTAAAATAATGTTTCCCAGAAACTGTTTATGTTATATATCTAAAAATCTAAGTGAAAAAAAAGGATACAAAACTATACCAGTCATTTTCAGTGGAGAGGTGGTAGTGAACTGCTTTAAGGCAAAAAGTTATATTAGGGGAAACATAGACAATGCATAATTTTAAAGTCTTTTGTACTGTTCATACAGTAACATAGTTGTAAAACTTATAAATAAAAACCAAAATAATTACAAAAAGCAAATCACTAGCATAATGGGAAAATTTAACATGTTTCTGTCTGTAACCATTAAATTAACAGAATAAAATTATGCAACAGATTTCAGCAACAAAATTAGCAAGTGTAATACAGTAGACATACACAGAACCATGGATCCAACAATCAGAAAGCACAACTTTTTTCCTAAGCAAAAATGTTACACTTATAAAAATTGATCATATAATATGCAATAAATGAATTTCATTAAATTAATAATTGTAAGAATAGCTAAAATAGTAGTAAAATTTACTGGGCACTTCCTATATCCAGCCTATTTTCTAAAAGTTTACATTCAAGACCCTCACACTAATCTTATGTTGTAGATCCTAAAATTGTCATTTTCTTTACATTATACAATTGAGGTAGAAAGCTTAAGAAACTAACCCAAGATTAATTCTGACAGGCAATCAAGTAGCATATCTGACATTTGGACCTAATTTGACTCTAGACTTTATGCTGTTTACCACCTATCACCTAAATAGTTATATCAGCACTGTTAATACAATTATAATGGTTGTTAAAAATCTAAATAGAGGAATTCAGCTTCTGGGAGGAAAAAGGAGATATACTTTTCCTTTTTTCTCGGGCTAAGTACAGCTAAAGATCCTGGACATTACACATCAAATAAACAAAACACTCTTAAAGGTAGAGAAAAGAGGGCAAGTCAGCTAGAGACTTTGGGACCCAAGTCAAGACAAAGTGGTGAGTTCTTCATGTTTTAGTTTTACTTCATATATCCAAGATTTGGTGCTGAAGAAGCAGACTTGGAACATCAGAAAAAGCAAAAAAACACTGTAAGCAAAAATATTGGTCAACACAATAGACTATCATTTTCCTCTTGGGCTTTCTAAATTGATTATTGAAGCAAAAATTTTAATAAAACTATAGTGTGTGGTTCTAAATATATAGAGGAAATATATAATACAATTATATTATTAAACAGAATAAAGAGATGTAGCGGGAAGTAAGATTTCTACACTTCACTCAGTCTGATAAAATGAGGACACTAGTAGTCTGTGATTATGTATAACTTATCTATATGTATCTCTATGTCTATCTACCAATACCTACAATAACCACTAAAAAAACCTATGCAAAGATACACACCCCAAAACACTATAAATGAATCAGAATGGAATCTAATAAAATGTATAAACAATCTGCAGGAAGACAGGAAAAAGAAAACAGAAAACAACAACAACATAAACCCAAATAAAAACAGCCAACAATGCATTCATTAGAAAAGGAAAAATGTTTCAAACCAATGAACTGAATTTTCACCTCAAGACTCGAGAAAAACAAGAGCAAAATGAACCCCAAACAGATGGAAAAGAATAAAATGAAGAGCAGAAATCAATGACATTGAAAATAGAAAAACAACAGGGAATATCAATGAAATAAAAAAGTCTTGCTATTTAAAAAGATTGATAAAACTGACAAAACTCTTGGAAGAGTGAAAAAGAAAGAAGACACAAAATGCCAATATCAGAAAAGAAATAGGGAGTATCACTACAGATACTGAAGACATTAAAAGTTTAATAAGAGAGTACCAAAAACAACTCTACATACATAAATTTGACAATTTAGATAAAATGACTAGTTCTTCAAAAATCATAAGCTACCACAATTCATTCAATTTGAAATAGATAATTTGAATAGCACTGTAAATGCTAAGGAAATAGAATTTGTTATTAAAATACTCTCTTGAAAGAAATCTCCAAGCCCAGATTGGAGTTCTCCAGAGTAGAGAATTCTTCTAAATTTTAAAGAATCAGTAACAACCACGTACAATTTCTTCCAGAAAACAGAGGAGGAAGAAACAATTCCCAATTCATTTCAGGAAGCTAGAATTACCCTGACATCAAACCAAACATAGTACATTAAAAGAAATTATAGGCCAATATATCTCAAAAGTTATACAAGTAAAAATTCTCAAGAAGTACTAGCAAATGGGATTTAGCAATATCTAAAAATGATAACCTTGACCAAGAGGAGTTTATTGAGAGGATGCAAAACTGGTTTAACATTAAAAAATTAATCAATGTAATCCATGTTAAGAAACTAAAAGAAGAAAACTACCGTAACCGTATCAACACATGCAGAAAAACCATTTGACCAAAGCCAACATCCATTCATGATAAAAACTCTCAGGAAGTTAGAACTAGAGGGGAACTTCAACTTGATAAACAGCATCTATGAAAAACCTTCAGTTAACATTGTATTTAATAGTGAAAGACTCTTTCCTCCAAAGGTAGACAATCAAGCAAGGATGTCCCCTCCCGTTACTATTATTCAACATAGTGGTAGAATTTCTGTGCATTAAGGCAAGAAAAGGAAATAAAAGTCGCACAGATTAGAAAGGAAGATATAAAATAGTTCCTATTTTCAGATGACATAATTAAAATCATGTAGAAAATCCCAAGGAATCTAGAAAATCACTAGAAAAACAATTCATAAAAACAAAAACAAAACAACAACAAAAACCTGAGTTCAGCAAGTTCAGCAAAGGATGTAAGATAGCATACAAAAATCAATTATATTTTCACTACTTGCAAGGAACATGTGAACACCAAAATTTATAATATAATACCACTTACAATTGCTCAAAAAATGAAATAGGTATAAAATGAAAACTAACAAAATATATTTAGGATTGTATGCTGAAAACTACACAACACTGATGAAAAAATTAAGTAAAGATATAAATAAATGGAGAGCTATACCATGTTTATGGATTGGGAGACTCCACACCGTAATGATGTCAATTCTCCCCAAATTGATATTTATGTTTAATGCAATTCTTATAAAAATCCCAGCAAGATTTTTTGTGTAAATATAGACAAGATTATTCTAAAATTATTATGCAAAGGCAAATGAATTAGCTAAAGCAATTTTGAAAAATAGAATAAAGTGGGAGTATTTCAATGCTTATATAGCTATAGCAAACAAGATTGTGTGGTATTGGTGAAGGAAGAAACACATGAATCAATGCAATGGAACAGAGAATCCAAAACTAGACCTATACAAATATGCTCAACTTATTTTTGACAAAAGTGCAAAAGCTATTCAATGAAGAAAAGATACTTTTTTCAAAAAATGGTGCCATAGCAATTTGCAATGCAATCCTGACACTACCCAAATTCAGGTCAAATCAAAGAGATAGTGTCACAGTCCTCCACAAAACTCCCCTCACTTCAGATATCAGCAACAAAATCCAGGGCTCCTAGGCTACCTGCAATTCTGACCAAATGGCTGCAAATCCATTCAGGGGTGCCCATTAACTCCTCAGGTTTGGTAGTTTGCTAGAACAAATCACAGAACTCAGGCAAGTGCAATATTTTTATTAGAGTTTTATTCTAAAGAATATAAATCAGGACAAGTCAAATAAAGAGACAAATAGGGCAAGGTTTAGGAGAGTCCCATATGTGAAGCTTCAGTGCCCTTGGGATGTCACTCCTCCTGGCACATGGATGTGTATCACCAACCACGGTGCTCATGGAGCTTTGGGTGTCTAGAGTTTTTCCTCAATAATTGATTGATGAATCAATTGATTCATGATTGATTGAATCATTGACCACATGATTGAAGTCAATCTCCAGTCCCCCTCCTTCCTTGGAGTTTGAAAGGACAGACTAGTATCACATCGCTCAAAGCCTCAATTCCCTAATTGCAGATTGGTATTTCCAGCATGATCAGTTTTCATTCTGAAACTATCTAGGAGCCCACGAGTCACCTTACTAGCATAAACTATTAGGGCCCACCATGAATAACAGACTCTTATCATTCTGAAAATTCTGAATGTTTAGAGAGCACCTTTCAGAAACCAGGGACAAAGCTAGCCAAATTCCTTATTATACAATACAATATATATTGGAAATACATAGGTAAAAAAATGAACTGCAACATAAGTCTCACTTGCTTATACAAACATTAATTCAAAATAGATTACAGACAAATGTAAATTGTAGCACTATACAATTTTGAGGAAAAAAATGTGAGAAAAATATTTGAGATATATGGCTAGGCTGTGAGTTCTTAGACTTGACACCAAAAGCACCAATCATTAAAGAAAAAACTGATAAATTTGGCTTCATTAAATAAAAATGTTTACTCTGCAAAAGAACCTGTTAAAAGAACAGAATGACAAGTTACAGGTGGACAAGAATATTTTAAAACCACATGCATATTCTGCAAAGGACTTATATCTAGAATAAAGAACTTTAAAAAGTTAATGGTAAAGAAATCCAATTAGAAAAATGGGCAAATTCTATGAAGAAATATTTATCCAAGAGAACATTCAGATTGCAAATAAGCATATGAATATATGTTCAGCATTATTATCTATAAGAAAAATGCAAATTAAAACCAGAATGAGATATCACTACATATCCATCAGAATAGATAAAACAAAGAATAGTGACAGTACTAAATATTTGCAGGGATGTGTAGAAACTGGGTAACTTCTATATTGCTGATTGAAATACAAAATGATATAGTTACTCTGGAAAACAATTTGGCAATTCCTTAAAAAAAATCTGAAATATACAACTAACATATTGACCCAATAATTGCACTCCTGAGCATTAATCCCAGATTAATGAAACTTTGTATTCACACAACAATCTGTAAATGAATGTTTATAGTAGTTTTGTTCATAATAGCCCCAAACTGGAAACAACCCAGATATCCTTCAACAGTTAAACCAGTGTACGTCCATATCATGGGATACTACTCAGCAATAGAAAGGAACATATGATGGGGCCGGAGGTGGTGGCTCATGCCTGTAATCCCAGCACTTTGGGAGGCTGAGGCAGGCGGATCACGAGGTCAGGAGATCGGGACCATCCTGGCTAACACGGTAAAACTCCGTCTCTACTAAAAATACAAAAACAAAATTAGCCAGGCATGGTGGCAGGCTCCTGTAGTCCCAACTACTTGGGAGGCTGAGGCAGGAGAATGGCCTGAACCCGGGAGGCGGAGGTTGCAGTGAGCCAAGATGGCACCACTGCACTCCAGCCTGGGTGACAGAGCGAGACTCCATCTCAAAAAAAAAAAGAAAGGTAAAGAAAAGAAAGGAACACATCATACTTAAAACAACATGGAAAATTTCAAGAGCAGTACCTTGAGTGAAAAAGCCAATCCCCCTAATTTATATACTACATGAATCTACTTGTATAGCAATCTTGAAATGACAAAATTGTGGAAATGAAAAAAAGGTTAGTGGTTGTCAGGTATTAAGGAGCCTGTGGTATCAGAGTGAAGTGGGTATGGCTATAAATGAGAAACATGAGGGATCCTTGCCATGATAGAATTGTTTTGTGTCTTGATTGTATCCATGTCAATATCCTGGTTGTGATATTGTACTACAGTTTGCAAGATGTTACCACTGGGGAAACTGAGTACATGGTATCTTTTTGTATTATTTCTTACAAGTACAGATGAATCTACACCTATCACAAAATAAAAAGTTTATATTAACAAATCTAGCTACGCACACAAAAAAATCTACCCACAAAAACAAGAAAACTAACTTCAAGAACATAAACAAAACCAAATAGAAACACAAAAGCTCCTCACATTTTCACTGCTGTGTTGTATCAAATATCAAGAGATAATGCCCATCTTAGACAAACCATCCAAGAATAGAAAAATAAATCCTATCTTAGCCCAGAGCTATGGTTTGAATGTCTGTATTCCCGCAAAATTTATATGTTGAAATCCTCACCCTCAAGGCAATGGTATTAGGAGGTGGGGCCTTTTGAGGAACAATTAGGTCATGAAAGTGGAGCCCTCATAAGTAAGATTAGAGCCTGTATATATATAAAAGGCCTGAGGGAGTTTGCCTCTTTCACCATTTTAAGACACAGGGTGAATATGCCGTCAATGAACCAGGAAACAGGCCCTCACCAGACGTGAAATCTGTTGATGCCTTGATCCTGGCCTCCCCAGTCTCCAGAACTGTGAGAAATAAATTTATGTTGTTTATAAGCCACCCGGTTTATGACATTTTTTCTTAGCAGCCCTAACACACTAAGACAATAAGAGTCTGTCATAACTGTTTAACATATATCATATTTTGGATAATTCTGTTGTTTTCAATTCCTACTCTTGCTTGTTGAGGAATAGCACTGTATTTATATATTTATGCACCTCTCCTGATACTTGCTAAAACAAAGTCCTAGATGTTGAATTTCTGGGTTAAAGATTATGAAAAAATTGGAAAGCCTCTTGTTTCTTATTATAAAGTTACTTTTTATAAAAATTATACTAATTTAAAGTATCATTGAAAATGGTGAATTTCTGCTAATATTATTGCAGAACACTGGAGTTAACTGAAGGAGACCAACAAGCAGATGACATAAGAAAGCTTAGGTATTTGGATATTACTTTAATCTCTGGTTGCATTTATTGGTGGTCTGGATTATTTCAAGAAAAAGCAGAAATCGCCTAGGCTTAGAGGTCACCAGTGCAAACTTGTCAGGAGTCAGGCAGTAAGTAACATGTCATATAGGTTTTGGGCAGTATAAATGTATCTAGCACCTCAGAAGGGAATAAGGCAAAGTTGGGAATGGAAATTTACTGAAATGAGACCACTTTTTCTCAATTCTGTTTAGAATTTTTTCCATCACAGAGCTTCCAGGAAATCTCAGATAACCCAGTCCAACCACTTCACACTACAGAGAAGGAAACTGAGAACCAGGAAATTTCAAGGATTATCTAAATTCACAGTTAGGTAATGATACAGCTAAAACTGTAACCCAGGCTGGCTGACTCATAGCTCTAAGAACTCTTTACCAGATCATGCTTTGGTTTGGTTTTGGCTCTGAGTCGTGAAAATATACAGTCAACCACAAACCAAGAGCATAAAAAGATTTAGATAAATTCTAAATGAAATCAAGTTGTCTACTCCAGTTAATTATTTGCAGTAGAAATTTATTTAATTTTCTTTAAAATGTATTTACATGAGTTTATTCTCTTGGCCTAGTAATACTGAGAATGGTTGAAGATGGAAATGACCATGATAGTGGAAGTGACCACATTGGTGAGTCAAAGCCAATGAGTAATTATACAGTTTAAAATAAAGGCAACATATACAGTTGACCTTTGTATTAGTCAGGGCTCTCTACTTGGAAGAATTAATAGGACAGATATAAAGGGCAGTTTATTAAGGAGTATTAACTCACACAATCACAAGATGAGGTCCCACAATAGGCTATCTGCAAGCTGAAAAGAAAGGAAGCCATTCCGAGTCCCAAAGCTGAAGAACTTAAAGTACAATGTTGAAGGGCAGGAAGCATCCAGCTCGGGAGAAAGATGTAGGCTCAGAGGCTAAGCCAGTCTGATCTCTTCACATTCTTCTGCCTGCTTTTTATTCTGGCTGCGCAGGCAGCTGATTAGATTGTGCCCTTGCAGATTGAGGGTGGGTCTCCCTTTCCCGGTCCACTGACTCAAATGTTAATCTCCTCTGACAATACCCTCACAGATAAACCCAGCACCAATAGTTTGCATCCTTCAGTCCAATCAAGTTGACACTCAATATTAAGCATCATAACCTTGAACAACTGGAGGGTTAAGGGCTCTGATCCTCCATGCAGTCAAGAAACAGCATATAGCTCTTGACTCTCCCAAAACTTAATTACTAATAGATTACTATTGACCAGAAGACTTACCGATAACGTTAACCAATTAACATTTATTTTGTATGTTATATGTATTATGTACTGTGTTCTTTTTTTCTTTTTTTGAGACAGTCTCAAATAAGGTGCCATGAGTGCAGTGGCACGATCATGGCTCACTGCAGCCTGGACCTGCCGGGCTAAAGTGATCCTCCCACCTCAGGCTCCCAAGTAGCTGGGACTATAAACGCACACCACAGTGCCCAGCTAATTTTTATTTTTTTGTAGAGACATGGTTTCACTATGTTGCCCAGGCTGGTCTCAAACTTCTGGGCCTAAGAGATTCACCTGCTAGGCCTCCAAAAGTGCTGGAATTACAGGCAGTAATCACTGTGCCTGGCCTATACTGTGTTCTTATAATAAAGTAAACCAGAGAAAAGAAAATATTATTAAGAAAATCACAAAAAAGAGAAAATATATTTACTACTCATTAAGTGAAAGTGGACCATAAATAAACATCATTTTCATGTAGAGTTGGCTGAGGAAGTAGAGGAAGAGAAGGTTTTGATCTTGCTGTGTCAGGGTGGAAGAGGTGCAGGAGGCAGAAGTGGGGGAAGGAGAGGCAGGCACACTTGGTATAACTTCTATTGTAAAAAGTTCACATATAAGTGGACCCATGCAGTTCAAACCCATGTCGTTCCAGGGCCAACTATACTTCTTCCATCAGACACATGGATTATTACACAAGATTGTCTTCGAGGGCATAATTCCTTTGTGCAATACTAACTTCAATCTAGAGGTAGTTGATGTCTAAAGAAGCTAATGTGTGTGTGTGTGTGTGCATGTGTGCATATAATTTTTTTCTTCTTGGAGACAGGAATATATTAAAAATAAATACCTGAAAAAGATACAAGTAGAACCTAACAGTGAAATAGAGAACGTTTTGGCAAAGTCTTAGCAACTATCGCTTTATCCTGTGGAAAAAGCTCAAGGGTGTTGCAGAGACCTCCAAACTAGTAGGTCAAAGGAACCAACAAGGGAAATGTTAAATTGCTTTGCTCTCACCTGCCCTAAATTACTATTCACCATACCCCACAAGAGATAACAGCTATTAATAATATTTTTCCATTATTTTCAAAATAGCTTAAATACATATTTGGCTATGTTTGTCAAGCTAAATAAGCTATTTTTTGATGTGTACAGGGCATAGACACTTAAAAGACACTTAGAAAATGCTTTAACTCTTTCAGTAAAATTTAATGATCATACAACATACTATTTGTTTCAGATTATAAAATGTTCTATTGATGATATCTGAATGGAAACAAATTAATAACTTAGGATATAGCTTAGTTTTTGACTGTAGCATTTAGCCTTTTAGTTTTTAAATAATAGAAAGACATTAACATTAAAAACTCTCATCTATCTTGTAGCTGCATATCAAGTTTACTTAGGCAAACATACAGCTACAAATTCAGTAAGCTAACTGACAGATAGACTAAACATCAAATGTTAATTAGGGTTGCTAAAATCTTGGAAAATAAAAAATAATCCTTCAGGCAATATAGATAATTTATGTGGACATAACTAAGGGATGAATCTCTATTTTTTTATTGTAATAAGCTAGGAAAAAAGCTATTTTGCCCCTGATAATAACCAATGACAGACACTTTGGGGATAGCAGGACCTGGAGAGAAAACATTGGGTTCAGGCTTAGTATCAGGTAGTGGGAAGATAAACTTCAGTAAGAAAGATACACTGTTGAAACTAATCCATGGTGAGAGTCAGGCCTAGAGGAAAAATTCTAGATAGTAATGTAAACCGTAAGAGCATTTAAAAATATCTGGAGGCAAGTATGAGAACTGTAGGACTGAGTAGGAAAGAGTAAATGATAAAATTTTCAAATATGGAAGATGATAGATTTTTAGATACCATGAGCAGATGCAGTTGCATACACTATTCCTGAATTAATTTTAAAAAAAATCAAAGAAGCTGATCAATAGTATTAAATCACAAAATACAGAGATTGTTTCTGCTAATTAAATTATTTGAGCATTTCTTTTTTTTTTTTTAGGGGCATGCAAATTAACGATGAAATCACCATTTAAAAGGAGAAGAAAAGACCAAACTATCAACTGAATCTCTGAAAAATAAAAAATATGACCAGGGGTTGCAAGAATAGTCATTTATCATGTCAGCTCAATTCTAGTAGTTATATCCATGAGATAGAATGTTAAGGTCACCATTTGACATAGAAGAAATTGGAAACCACCAGTGAGTGCAAATGTTCAAGAGGTCATTGCACATTAGATTTAAAGGTCTTTAATAACCGTGTGCAGATCACACGTAGAAGGTGATGTAATAACATCTCCCATGAGGTTACCTTAATAGAGAGAGTCGACCCCAAGTTGAGAAGCAAAACTTTGCAGTGATATTTCAGAAACTGTAATGCCAGTTTATCTGCATGAGATCCACTGTGTTACTAGCTACAGTTTTTTTTTTTCAGCCCTTTTTGCTGCTGATTTGTGTTAAAGGTTTGTAAGTGGATGTGGGTTCCTTCTGGATTGGCTAATCTCTTGTATGTTGTAGAGTCTAACTGCACAGGTTTCCAAAATGGTGTTATTTTTGAAATGGATATATGTTCTGAATAGGTTGTTTGGAGAAAGCCTATTTCTATCATGCAATTGGTTTAGATTGGAAACACAACATGCATAAATTTTGTAATAACAATATGGATATAAAGTTGACCCTTGCACAACACGGGTCTGAACTGCAGAGGTCCATTTATACACAATTTCTTTGTGAACCAAATGCAGATTGAAAATACAGTATTCCTGGAATGTGAAATCCATATTTATGGAGGGCTGATTTTTTGTATATATGGGTTCTGTGGGCGACTATGAGGCTTGTGCATACCTGGAGTTTGGCATATGTGGGGGGTACTAGAACAAATCACTTGCATATACCCAGGGAGGACTGTATATACTGAGATTTTAGAGTCTCCATGGTTTCAGTGAGCTTTCACTTTAAAAGTTTCAGATTACTTAATCTTATACATTTTTAAAGCTGGTAATTCACAACGCAGGGAGTTTTAATTCAATCCTTTTCAACAAATGAATGAGTAGTTATAGGACGAAGGCTTTGAGTAGGAACTTCAGGGATACAAACAAGAATGAGAAAAAATTGTTTCTGTCATGATGCCCACCATCTTGAGGCAGCGAGATGACATAATGTGGAAATACTTACATACAGGGTAAAATTATGATATTTGGCTTCCTAGTACTATTTATGTGTTTTATTATTTCCTAGTGACTTTTTGGTCTTTGTTAAATGCTTCGATAAAAATAACAAAATGAAACATTTAAGCAAACATAAGTATTCATGTCTCTGACCAGGGGATATTAATAGAAAATTCAAAATAATGAATAATTGAAGAACTATATATATATATTTGGCTCTAGAATTGTCTTTGTTCTTACTTATAAATAGTACTCTCATACCTGTCTCAGGAATACATGAAACTGCAAACAAAATAATAAATATTGTTCAAAGCTTGTTTATTATTTTATATGGTAATACAGTTTATATGTTAATTTAAACATTTTTCAGGTTATTATACAATGAGCAAACAAACTGATTTAGAAAGGTCTTAATTTTTAAAGTTTTATTTTGTTTTTAACTGATAAATAATAATTGTATATATTTATAGGGTACAATATGATGTTTCCATACATGTATACATTGTGGAATGCATCAAGCTAATTAGCATATTCATCACCTCAAATATAATTTCTTTGTGGTGAGATCATTTAAAATCCTCCCTTTTAGCTATTTTGAAATATACAGTACATCATTTCATATTAACTGTTGTCACTGTGCTGCTCAATGGAACACCAGAACTTACTCCTCTTACATAACTGAAACTTTATACCTCTTAACTCATATCTCCCTTTTCTCCAGCCACACCAACTCCAACCTTTGGTAGCCACCGTTCTACTTAACCTCTATGAATTTTACTTTTTAGATTCCACATGGGTTCATACTGTATTTGTCTCTCTGTGCCTGGCTTACTTTACTTATAATGGCTTCTAGATTTATCCATGTTGTCACAAATGAACAAAATTTTAGTTTTTT
Source organism: Pan troglodytes (assembly GCF_028858775.2). Taxonomy (NCBI): domain Eukaryota; kingdom Metazoa; phylum Chordata; class Mammalia; order Primates; family Hominidae; genus Pan; species Pan troglodytes. The sequence continues at coordinate 129,101,043 of NC_072404.2, read as the reverse complement.
AAAGACTGAATAGCATTCTATATACTATTAGTATTATAGTATACTATCCTATAATAGCATAGCTTATTGTGTTAGTATTTCATATGGATATATATGTATACACATACCACATTTTAAAAATCCATTCTTCTGTGTTGGACACTAAGGTGGTTTCCATATCTTGGCTACTGTGAATAATGCTGCAATGAACATGAGAGTGCAGTCATGTCTTTGACATACTTATTTCAGTTCCTTTGGCTATATACCCTGTAGTAAGATAATTGGATCATACGGTAATTCTATTTTTAGTTTAGCCTCTGAAAATACTCAACATCTCTAATCATTAGAAAAATGCAAATTAAGTTACAATGAGCTATCATTTGACATCTGTTAGTATGGCTACTATTAAAAGATGAAAAATAACAAGTGCTGGAGAGGATGCAAAAGAAAAATAATCCTTATTCCCAGTACTGATATTGTAAATTAATACAGCCATTGTAGAAAACAGTATGGAGGTTCCTCAGAAAACTAAAGACAGGGTAATTTATAAAGAAAAAGAAGTTTAATGGACTCATGGCTCCATGTGGCTGGGGAGGCCTCACAATCATGACAGAAGGCAAAGAAAGAGAAAAGTCATGGCTTACATGGCAGCAGCCAAGAGAGAAGTGAGAACCAAGCAAAAAAGGTGTCCCCTCATAAAACCATCAGATCTCGTGAGACTTATTCACTACCATGAGAACAGTATGAGGGAAACTGCCCCCATGATTCAATTGTCTCCCACTGGATCCCTCCAACAACACATAGGAATTATGGGAGCTACAATTCATGATTAGATTTGGATGGGGAAACCGCCAAACTATAACAAAGTTATTTGCCGATTTTTAGATAGGGTTATTTGTTTTCTTGTTATAGAGTAGTTTAAGTTCCTTGTACATTGTGCTTATTAGTCCCTTTACTGATGTATGATTTGAAAATATTTTCTCCCAATCTGTGGGTCATCTTTTGACTTTATCAATTGTTTTCTTTGCCGTGGAAAAACTTTTTAGTTTAATGAAATACCATTTACCTACTTTTACTTTCATTGCCGGTGCTTTTTGGGGTCATATCCAAACATCATTGCGGTCCAATGTCATGGAGCATTTCCCTTCTGTTTTGCTCTACTGGTTTTATAGTTTTTAGGCCTTGTGTTTAAGTCTATAATCCATTTTTGTGTTGATTCTTGGATAAGGCTGAGATAAGGGTCTATTTTCATTCTTCTGTATATGGATATTGAGCTCTTTCAGCACCATTTGCTGAAGAGATTGTCCTTTCCCCATTGTGTGCTTGTGGCACCAGAAAGATCTTAATTTTTAATTATTAGTCTAAATGATATGTGCCTACTTTAAGAAGAGGAATATCCTAATTTTAAAAACTTCATATAACAGGCTAATTACCAGAAAATTTTTCTCAGTCTTTATTTATTGCAAAAGTAATCTTATAAGTAAGCATGGATTCTGTAATGATTGACTTGAGAATTTTGAGCTGGACGAGCAGTTGAAGACTTCTTTGAGGGAAATGATAGAGATCAAGTAAAATAAAGAAGTAATAAAAATCAAGATCCCAATAAAATAAAGAAATAGTAAAAATAAGGGTAAATTAAAATAACATATTATATTATTTTTGTGAGACAGTGTTCAAATTTTAATCATATCATTCAATTAGAGAAGTGGTCAAACATAAAAATGAAATTCGCTGAAGAAAAATACCAAACAATCAAAAGAAACAAAGTATATCGTAGGAATAAGGATGAAAGTTACATGGTAATGTATTGAGATCTAGACAATACTTGTCAATTATATTCGATCACTAGTCTATAATTTAAGCCTCTCAGATTAAAAGAGAAAACAAAAAAGGAGCAAAGTTATTTAAATGAAGCTTTCTGTTTAATACTTCTAAATTGTTTGAGTTTCATTCATTTATTCATTCATATACTGTGCCAGATAATGATACTACAATATGGCATTTCTATTTGTGGAGCTTAAAGTCACAGATACGCAGTGCATATATGAGTAATAAAATAAATGCTTATGTAGTTAAAAATACTGATGAGTGATAGAAAGGTAACAAACAAGATGTTTTGATGCAGAATAAGAGGTGGTTACATACTTTAAATGGGGTGGTAAGGGAACGCCTCTCTGAGGAGGTAATGTTTAAGTTAATAAATGACAAAAAGGAGCTAGAAATTTGAAAATCTGTAAAAAGAGCATATTCCAGGTTAGAGAAGTACAAGGGCTAAATCCCCAAGACAGAAACTAGATTGGTTCCTGGAAGTAGGGACAGTTGCTGTAGCAGAAGATGTATTAATAAGAGAGAATAGGGAAGGTAGGTTTTTACATACGAAGAAATGTACAGAGAAAGACATATGAACCTACATATCAATAAGTGATTATTAAAATAGATAAAACAGACCCTAAAAGTCTGAGTCCTTTCTGCTTAGTCCAGATCTAATTTCTCCTAGATGGACAACATATTCCTCTTCTATGCCAATAAAGGGGTTGGGATAAATTAAGCATCCCAAAAATGTATTGGTATGTTTGTTTTTTGTACGTTTCACCATATTTGCAACATTTAGGATTCGTGAAATTTATATTATGGGGAGGCCTTAAAAGACCTAAGACCTTGTCTACATAACTTCTTTAGATTGCATACAATTTCAAAATTGCCATTCCTTCTCAAGTTCCTGGAGATGAATTACCAGTTTGGGTGGTCACATCATATTACATTTTCAAGGATCAAAGAAGGGTCTTGACCACAGTTCTAGTTGTCTTATTTTTCTTAGGTACTGTGCCTCTGGGACTTATTGATTTGCAAGGGTGTCCTACTTCAAGCTGATTTTAGAAACAAAGTAATTTGTTACATTTTTAGAAACGTATCTGCAGAATTGGGCCATGGCAGAGTAAAACAAATGACTTATCAAAGTAAGACCAAAATAAATAAAGAAAGAGAAAGCGAGAGAGAGATCCAATAACAAATTAACATCAATGCTTCCCCCCCTTATCTCCTTTGTCCCATCAGTCTCATCAGTAGTAAGAATAAAGTTCTCCTTTTTCTTTTCTTTCTTTTAATGGAAACAGTTGAAGAAGAGGAACTTTAATGTCCATGTGGGGATCCAAACACTGATACTCCAGAGTCTTACCAGAGAATCGTCTTTGGGATTGGTGGCATAGAACTACCATATAGGTGAGTCCTTTTTGTTAAAACATGTTCCTTTCAATACATCAGAAAAGAAACACTTTTAGAGGGAGCTTCAAACTGACCTGATTCTGTTAATTTCTATTTTTTTTTCACAGAAGTTCTATTGTGTTCTTAATAAGAATAAATTCCTCCAAAAATTCTGGGCACTGTTTCAAAGGAAAATCTTCAGAATTCCAGAGAAGGTTTATGAGATGGCTATGGGTAGTTAAGACATTCAAGTGTCTCTTAAGCTATTAGAGAGTGTGCCTGTGTGCACCAGCAGCAGGATACAGAGCATGCAGCCATGGCTGCTGACTGCACAGGTTTCAAAGATAAAGTGGAGCATGTGGACATTTAGGCGCTGACTCCAGCTAAATTGGTTAATGACTAGTATCATCTAAATGAGGTAGCAAGCTGAAAGACTCATAATCTCTCCCCATGCGCAGATTTTAATTAAATAATTATAATGTCCTTGTTGCAATTATTTATCAGTAACTGTGCTCCTGAGTATTGCCTCTTTTGCCTTCATCTGTTCTGTCAGCTCAGCTGAACAATGAAACATTCACTTGGCAAAGGCGAGAAAAAAAATGAATGATTTTTATTCACCACAAAAGAACACTTCAAGGATTGGGCCAGTGAGGCAGGATTCTAGGCTCTTCATCATGGATAACTTTGTGCTTTTAGAAGAGGAAACGCCAGTTTCCTCATCTGTAATATGACTGGGTTAGAGTTGATATATATATATAATAGGTTCTTTTCTATTCTTCAAATACTGGAATCTCTGAGAAGTTTCAAGAATATGACCAGAGTCATGGTTTCTGAGTATCTACAATATAACATTATAATAATTATGTCCCACAAAGAATGACATTGAAAAACACGTTATTTCCTGCTTTGGGACTGTGGAATGTATAGCCTATATAACATAATACATGTCTTAAATACTGAAATTTGTATGTGTTGAGAAAACAAAATTAACTAAGTTACAGTTTTATATTAATAATATTCATGATATTCACAAGAGGGCAGTGGAACTGATTTGTGGGTCAAGAATGGGGCTGTAGAGGAAAATAGGATATGATCATTTAAAAGAAAGCAAGATCTCTATAGTAGCCTTTGTGTTTTTTTCTCTAAGAAACTTACCTTAGTAAATAAGTATTACCTTTCTTTATTTCTTAGCTGTAATAAGTGAGAATTAATTTTAATAAAAGGATCTGTATGGTGTGAGCAGGGTTTGTGAAGCATTATGAAACGCTTGTCTTTAAACCCCTCCTCTCTCCTATATTCTTCCTCTCCTGCACCCCAATCTATTCTGATTGTACTTTCCTGTTATCTGAGGTATTAGCAAAATGTAGCTTGATATCGCACCCTCACAAGAGGCTTTGCATTTAGTGTGGAAATCTTAAAGATGAAATTACCTCACCAACTAAAGGAATAATTAGGGGTAATGATTTTTTTAATTGCATAGGTTAATTTATTTGTCCAAGGAAGTTATTGAAGTCTGAATCAGAAAGATCATCACTAAATATGACTACATATATTTAAGATAAATCTGACTTAGAAAGGTTTTAGGCAACAGGGAAGACAGAACAAAGTTATGAAATTTTATTTATATGCATGTTATGGGTGTGTCTGTATGAAGTTGAACCCAGAAAATATGTAGCTCCTTTAATTTCTCTTAATAATGTTTTGTACTTTTTTGTGTAGTCTTACTTATTAGAATTACTCTTAGATTTTCATTTTGAGAACACATAGATGTCTAGTTATTCCAGCACCATTTGTTGAAAAGATTATTTTTTCTCCATTGTATCACCTTTGTTCCTTTGTCATAGATCAGTTAACTGTATTTGTGTAGGTCTACTTTGAGGCTGTCTGTTCTGTTCCATTGATCCATTTGTCTATTCTGTCATGAATACCACATGGTCTTGATTACTGTAGCTTTATGGCAAATCTTGAAGTTGGGTAGTGCCAGTCCTCCAACTTTTTTCTTTTCTTCAACATTGAGTTGGCTATTCTGAGTCTTTTGCATCTCCATATTAAAATTAGAATCAGTTTATCGATCTCCACAAAATAACTTGCTGGGATCTTTATTTGGATTAAATTGAATCTACAGATCAAGTTTGGAAGAACTGACATCTTGACAGTCTTTAATCTTCCTATCCATGAACATCGAATATCTCTTCATTTATTTAGTTCTTTGATTTCGTTTATCAGATTTTTATAGTATTCTTCAAATAGATCTTGCACATATTGTGTTAGATTTACACCTAAATATTTATTTTGTGGGGTCTTAATGTAAATGGTACTGTGTTTGAAATTTCAAGTTCTACTTGTTTATTGTTGGTATCGGGAAAGTGGCGACATTTGTACCTTAGCTCTGGAAATTCTTTTGGCTAATAATTTCTTGAAAATTTTTATATCTGTAGTCATGAGATAGATTATCCTATAATTATGCTTTCTTACAATGCTTTTGTCAGATTTTCATCTCAAAGTTATTTGCCTTATATGTTGGGGAACGTTTCTTCTTGTTCTATGCTCTGAAAGAGTTTCTGTAAGTTTGGTGTTACTTCTTATGTTGGAAATATTTACTGCAGATGCCAATAGAGCCTAAAATTTTCTTTTGAGAAATGTTTTTAATTACACATGTGTTTTTTTAATTGGATACCGAGTAATTTAGATTTTTTATTTCATTCTGGTCAGTTTTCAAAAATTGTATTATTTTAGGAGTTCTTTGTTCATAAAAAGTCTCAGATTTATTGGCATAAACACATTCAAATTATCATTTTAGAGATACCCCACAAGATGTGATATATGTTTGCTTTATTATCCAGTCAAAATATTTTCTAACCTTCCTTGTGATTTCTTTTATCCAGTGATTATCCAGAAATAATTGCTTAATATTTAAACATTTGGATGCATTTCTAGTTGCCCTCTTTTTTTTTTCTTGCTCTGTCACCCAGGCTGGAGTTCAGTGGCACAATCTCAGCTCACTGCAACCTCTGCCTCCTGGGTTCAAGCAAGTCTCCTGACTCAGCCTCCTGAGTAGCTGGGACTACAGGCATGCGCCACCACCCTTGGCTAATTTTTTTTTTTTTTTTTTTTTTTTTTTTTTTTAGTAGAGACAGAGTTTTACCATGTTGGCCAGGCTGGTCTTGAACTCCTGACCTCGTGATCCACCAGCCTCGGCCTCCCAAAGTGCTGGAATTACAAGCATGAGCCACTGTGCCTGGCCTCTAGTTGCCTTTTATATATTTCTTACTGATATTTAACTTTATTTCACTGTGCGATTTTAATCTTAGTTTGTTAGAGAATTGATACATTTCAGAATAAGGTAAATTTTGTTAAATGATTTCCATGCACTCAAAAATATTCTGCAATTGTATTCAGTGTTCCCTATATGTTCATTACGGCCAAGTTTGCTTATTATAATTAGTCATGGTTTTATCTACATATTCTTTCAATTACTGAGGAAAGTGTTAGAATTTTCTTGTAACTTGACTGTAGATTTTACTGCTTTTTATTTATGTAGCTTTCTTATTTATAGTTTTGAAACTATTATCAAGTGCATACAAATTTAGAATAATTTTCCCTTCATGGTAGAAGATAACATTAGGAAATATCCTATTTATTTTTAGTAACTCTTTTTGGTTTAAAATCTACTTTTTCTAATATCAATAAAGCTAAACTATCTTTCTCATAGCATAGGTGTTTTAGTCCACTTTTGATGTTATAACAAAATACCACAGACTGTGAAATTTATAATCAATAGAAATATATTTCTCACAGTTCTGAAAGCTATAAGTCCTGGATCAGCTTTTCATGTCTGGGGAGGGCACAGTTTCCCTGCTTCCAAGATGGCGACTTGTTGCTGTATCCTCAAAGATAGAAGACGGAAGAGCAAGAAAGACACAGTCTCTCTGAAGCCTTTTGAAATAAGGGTATTAATGCATTCTTTTTTTAATAAGTAGCCACTACTTCTCCAGTACTGAGACTTAATTATGCAGAAGATTGTCTAGCATGTAGGTTGGCCGGCACAAATGCACAATTAAGGTTAATAGCCATAGTTCTGATATTGTTGATATTTTAAAATTAAAGTTTTTAAAACAATGAAACACTTCTTTTTATGTTGCTTTAAATCTATTTAATTAACACACATGTATTTAAGATTTTCAAATGCCATAAATAAGAGATAGCTTTATAATTCAGATTAGTAAGGACTCTAAAGTAGTTTTAGTTTATACTGAATTATTAGTACATTTAAAATTAAATCATTTTATTTTGCATTATGCTCAGGTGCTACTAGTATAGCTGGAAAAAATCTTTATTGCAAGAAACATAATATAAGAAATTGAACTTTGCTATTCTGCAGTGGCTTATTGTGCCCAGGATATGTTAAAATAGCCTATAATAACAAAAACGAATTTGTTAAATATAGGGTAAATTAAATAAAAATGAAGATTGAAATCTAACAGTGAATCTGATATCATAGACAACTTTAAATATAAATATAGGTCTGGATATTTCTAATTGCAAGAAAATTTCCTATTCAGACACATTTAGTAGAGTTTTACAAATATATGTTGCAGCACCATCTAGCAAACTCCTGGTGTATTTACCACATCACAAACATTTTGTTCTTTTTCTGGTAGTGAATATATTTTGCTGAATATCTTCAGAGTTGTGGAAAATTACATTTTTTATGAAGCAGAAGGAAATACTCTCAATGATAACTCATTACATAGACATTCTAAATTTATACTTTTAAATTCTATTTCCTATATATAAGCCCATGCATTAGAATACAATATACATGCTTTTCTTTTTAAACACAACTCCTTGAATATAATTTTAACATATGCCAATATTTGATATTCTCAATTGTTTACTTTATTGGTCTATGGATGAAATAAAACTAAAAGCCTTGTCTATTATAGCTAGGTAAAATGATGTAAATGGGAAAGTTCATAAATCATAAATTTATATTTTAATATTATTATTCTTGATGACAGTGCAGACAGTTTATGAAATGGAGGAGAGTATTGTAAGTGGGAAAACATGAGTTTGGACATAAACCAACTTACTATTTTTATGACCTTAGGCAAATTATATAACCTCTCTCAAATCTTAGTTTCCTGAGCTTCAACCTGCCAACAATGATAACAACAGTAATAATGAGGCATTGAGAAGAAGTGCTTTGCACAGAATATAATTCAATAGATTATTTTTCATAATTTACCTCCTACTAAGTTGTTTCTGACTATTTTACAGGTGAACCTATTAAGAAAGTAAACTGAAAAAAAATCATTTATCAAATACTCAATTTGTCTTGACTGCCTAGGTTCATTTTGACTTATTTCAGACAAAAGTTAACATAGTTTGCATACCAATAGCTCAACATGACCAATGGCAAAATAGTCATTTCTGTCAGTTCAGAAAATTGGTTGAAAGTTTTCATTCAGAAAAAGCAACTATTTTATTAACTGAATTGTTCTGTCTTTTCAACTGGTTAAGGTCTATAATTATATCCAGAGGAACAAATCATCTGAAAAGAAAAAAAAAAGCTGAATTCCAGTAGAACATGCTGAAAATAACCAAGTGAATTCAATGAGCTGGTTTAAGTTGCCTGATTTTTAGAAACATAACCCACATTACTAAGATAAAATATTTTTCCACTAAGCAAATGTACAAGCAAAACAACCTCCAGGTTTTTATGTCTAGAAACTGTTCTTATTGTTTGAATTGATAGCTGATTTGAAGCTTGGGACACAGGCTGGGTTACAAGCGTCATAATGTCAGCCTGTCAACTATCACATTTCTGAAACACAGCATCCAGTTACTTTGGACAGGGAATGGTCTGCTGGATCCTGAGAGTTCAGTCCCTGCCAGCAGTCTTATAATAGCTGAAGGATGCAAACAGTAACCTTTCCATTTAGCACCGACAAAGATTCCACCCAGAAACCCAAAGCCTGGGAAACACCCGCAGAGGTTTAGCTTAAGTCAGAGTTAAAGCTCTAGTTTCAGTTTATTGTATTTTTTGTCCTCTTTTCTTTTTTTAGAAATTAAGAGATGTTTGACTGAACCAAATATACTGTTTATAAACAAAACACTAAGAACCTTGAAAGCGCTAATCAAGTCCTATGATTAAAGCTCCCGTGTCAACTGCTTTGCCTCTTGCATTAACATCTAAATAACGCCATTCTGATGGCATAGGAACAAAAGAGTACACGTTTATGACTGGACTATATAAAAGTGACAGAAAGAAATTAGCAGTTAAGGCTTTTCAGAGAAGGTTGGCCTCTTGGGTATAACTAAGCAACCTTTGAGAAGCAGACAGTGGTATTTCAGCACTTGAGTACCATGCTTTGCTGGGTTATTTCAGACATCACAAGTAATGTATTGTTTAGTTGTACCCATGTACACCATTAAATGCATCACAGTGTGGCATGGATTCAGCAAGTTTTGGTCATAACATGCCAGCTGGAGAATATTAAGGGGGGAAAATCCGTTTTCAATTTCTGCTTAATGTTCCGGTGATAATAATGTAACTCACTTCTGTAAATGTATTTACCTTTCAAACACAATAACTACTATTCAACATATAGGTAAAAATAGAATTTTCAGTAATGTGGCCTTTGCTTACTCCCACTTCTTTACTCAGTTTTTGAATTTTGTTCTTATTCTTCATTGATACATATATGTTTCAACTTTTCTTTCTTTCTTTCTTTCTTTTTTTTTTACTTCTAGGGTTAATTAACCTTAACACTAGACTGACATTTGCCAGGTTTACTGGAGCAACAAAAATGTCTTTGTAGGCAAGAATTATACAAACACTGTGAATGTATTTTGCAATTGTTTTCCTGAACATTTTATGGCTACTAAAACCTTATGGTGGGCTTTTACAATAATTATTGTGGCCTATGAAAAATGTGCTTTTTTTTATTTTTGCCATGAAAATAATTTTCATTTGCTTTCCTGCCCCAATCATTAAAATCTACCCAGAGGATTCCTCCTTGTCTACTGAGCATGTCTACTAAGACCTGCTCCATATTTAACTTGCTCTTAGATCACACCATGGCTTGAGAATTCTTTTAATCTCTTTTCCATTTATAACTGTACTGCTTGACCTTTTTTCAGCAAGGTGTCTTGTATATAAAATGTCAGCGAGAGGATTACAGACATGGGACAAAGACATAGTTTAATTAAAAAAGGTCCTGTGAGATTGAAAAAGGTTACTGGCCTAGATCACAAATATTTAATGCCAGATGACTATTTATGAGGCTAAAATAAAAAAGAAAAAGAAAAAATGGCCACTAGTAATTGACCAACCATTACATTTGCAATAATTAAATTATACTTCTGATTAAAACTTTTGCTTTGTCCTTATGATAAATTAAAACATTTAAGCTATGAGTCATGCCAGTTAGAAAATTAAAATTAATTCAACATTATTTTAAGGGAGACAATATAACAGAGGTCTATAGACCTGGTTATTTTTAATGTCAAGGTCTGAATATTTTTAAAAATTCATTCATTGCTTAGAAACTACTTATGTGAAGCTATGTATGGTTTGACTAAACCAAATACATCCATGCAACAGGTGGCTTTCCCACCCATTTATCTTTTCATCTTACCTCATGTACATGCACATATATACAAATTAAAATAGTTAACAACTGAGTTATTTAACCACCAATTCAGCAATGACATCAGTTAATCAGATGGGATCCCCAAGCAGTCTAAAAGGATACTGCTATTTAAAACTAGTTTGACTATAAGTATGAAGGCCAGCAGAATTACACACACACATTCACACAGAAACACACACACACACACACACAGAGTCATGTGCTGCAGAACAACGTTTCAGCCAATGACAAACTGCATAGTCCACAGAGGTTCCATAAGTTTGCAATGGAGCTGCAAATATCCTATTGCCCAGTGACTTTATAGATGTCCAAACATCATAGGACAATGTGTTACTCACGGGTGTGTGGTGATGCTGGTGCTGCCAGTTGATAAAGTCTAGCACATACAATTGTGTATAGTATATAATACTTGATAATGATAATAAACAACTATGCTACTGATTTATGTATTTACTGTATTACACTTTTTAATCATTATTTTAGAGTGTACTCCTTCTTGGAGCACAAAAAGTTAAGTGTAGAACAGCCTGAGGCAGATCCTTCAGGAGGTATTCCAGAAGAAGCATACAGGAAGTGAGAGCTTCCTGTATGTTATTGACCCTGAAGACCTTCCAGTTGGACAAGATGTGGAGGTGGAAAACAGTGATACCCTGACCCTACGTAGGCCTGGCATGTGTGTGTTTGTGCCTTAGGTTTTAACAAAAAAGATTAAGAATTTTAAAAAAATTATAAACTTTAAAACTAGAAAAAGCTTATAGAATAAGAAGATAAAATAGTTTTGTATAGCTCTACAATGTGTTTGTGTTTTAAGTTAAGTATTATTACAAGTCAAGCTATTTAAATTAAAAGTTTATGAAGTAAAATATTACAGTAAGCTAAGGGTAATTTATTATTGAAGAAATAATTTTTTAAATAAATTGAGTGTAACATGAGGGTACAGTGTTTGCAAATTCTACAGTAGTGTGCAGTAATGTCCTAGGCCTTTACATCCACTCACCACTCACCTAGAGCAGCTTCCAGTCCTGCAAGCTCCAATCATGGTAAGTGCCCTATACACATGTGCCATTTTGTATCTTTTATACCGTATTTTTTACTGCATCTTTTCTGTTTAGATATGTTTAGATTCACGAATACTTACCATTGTGTTACAATTGCCTACAGTTTCAGTACAGTAACATGCTGTACAGATGTGTAGCCTAGGAGCAACAGGCCATACCATATAGTCTAGGTGTGTAGCAGGCTGTGCCACCTAGGTTTGTGTAAGTTCACCTTATGCTGTTTGCACAATGGCAAAATCACCAATGCACTTCTCAGAGAGTATCACTGTTTTTCAGCAACACATGACTATACACACACACACCTATTAACATAAAACTGGAGCTGATATGAGATGCCAACAACTAGTAATCCAACAATAAGGATATTTCTTTGATTTCAGAATGCAGTAGCTAAATTTACTGCCCTTAATGACTATTACAGTACATAGGGACATTGCAGAATGCTAGAGAAAGGTAACTGGAGTTTCATTTATACTCTAAAATTAACATTACTGTAATGTTATATAATAAAAAATGGTAACAATCTGCTTTAAGCTAAACCCTTATCACACTTCCTTTCTAAAACTCAAAAGCTTTCTGGAATCAAACATCCCACCTGAGCATTAAGGCGGTACTATGCTGCAGGCTTCCAACCTTAGATAATGATTGATCTTTCTGAAACCGTGAGTTAGGAATCTCATTCTTGTTTGTGATCACTTCTTGATATTTGCCCTGATCAAACACTTCCTCATGTGTGGGAGAATTTGCAGTTCTATTGGAGATACTTGTATGTTTTGTGGACATATAGAAGATAGCTTTTGGTGATTTTACATGACTCTAAATTCAAAAGTTCAAAAACTCAGAAATTCCTTAATTAGTAATATATGAGTATATGGCTCTTTCAGGCATTTGAATGTTTCAGTCATAGAAGCACCAACAATAGCAGGGATAGGACAAAAAATAATAGTTTCAAAAAGTTTGATCCATTCAGTATCTGAATGAAATGTATTCAGGAAGAACTCTGGTAATTAGCAGAAAAGAATGTGCTTACTGCTCATTCGTTCAGTGAATTGATATTTAATTTAATGACTACTATATGTCTGGCACTATGTCAAGTGGGTAAATAAAAATATAAATATTTTCTCTACTTGTGGAATTAAGGGTCTATTGAGGATGAGGAAGTGATAGATTTTTGTCTAATAACCATACTAATAAATATATAATTACAAACCCAGATAAGTGATATCAAATAAGAAATGCTCTATAAAATCTCGCTCGAATGAAGATGATCTGGATAGTGGCTGATCCAGATGAGGCATGGTGAGAGATGAAGACAGTACAGCGAGCCAGTTCTCAAGGAAGGCTCAAGGACGAGAATCATAGAAACTTCCAAGGCTTCAGGAGAAGCCAGTCTGGAACAGACATTTTTACAACTTAAGAATAACAAATCTTCCACAGAAAAATAACCTGACTCCCATGAAGAATCAAACTACCATGGTAGACATTTAGCCAAATATGGATATGATAGACAATCTAAAATATTATAAAATAAGCTTTTCAAAATAATTTTAAAGACAGATAAGCAGGAATGAAAATGTTAATGTATGATAGAATGCTATGGTCACACACAGGGAAACTAGAAAAAAAGACCAAACAAAATGTAAATGTTAATTAAAGAAAAAAATAATTTAATGGAAGAATTAAACAGATTAGGAACTGCTGAAATGGTATTAGTAAGCAAGATGTTGAAGATGAAGAAATCACTCAGTATATGTCAAAGGCAGCATAGAGAGATGGAATTGAAAATATGATTGTATTAGCCAGGATCCTCCAGAGAAACAGAAGCAATATGATCTCTCTCTCTCTCTCTCTCTCTAGATAGATAGATATAGTATATATATATATATATATATATTATAGATACATAGATATATAGTATATATATAGATGTATAGTATAGATATATAGATATATAGTATATATAGATACAGATAGATTTATGCCTCTCTCTATATCTAGCTATATAGATATAGATATATCTATAAATATGCCTCTGTGTGTATATGCAGATAGATAGATAGATATGCAGATAATTAAGCAAAGAAAGGAGGGAAAATAGTAAACAAAACAAAGTGATAGAAATAAGTCCAAACATGTGAGGGAGAGACAGAAAGATACAGAGAGAAGAGGGAAGGAAACAGATTTATTTTAAGGAATTGGCTTATGCTATTGTGGAAGCTGGCAGTCTCAAATCTTCTGGGCAGGCCAGCAGGCTGGAGACCCAGGGAAGAGTCATGTTGCAGTCTTAAGTTGGAAGGTAGTCTGGAGGCAGAATTTCTTCCCTCTCTGAAGATCTTAATCTCTTCTCTTAAGGCCTTTAACTGATTAAGTGAGGCCCATGATATTGTGAAAGATAATCTGCTTTATTCAAAGTCTGATTTAAATACTGATTTAAATACTAATCATATCTTTAAAAAATACTTCAAAATCTAAACTGGTTGTTGACCAATACAACTGGGCACTTTAGCATAGCCAAGTTGTCACATAAAATTAACCATCACAATGAGTGCATATTAAGAGATGCCAAAGATAGAGTGAGAAAGTCTCATGTTTATTTGGAAGGTGTTCTAGAAGGAGAGGTAGAGACTAGCAGTGAAGCAATATTTACAGAAATATTGCCTGAAAGTCTGTCCAAATGTAAGGGAAAAAAAATAAAATTTTTGATTTAAGTGGCACACAAATTCAGAGCAAGAAAATGCAATTAATTCCACAATGAGTGGGTTATTATGAAACTGCAGAACATAAAAATAAAAAGAAAACATTTAAAGGTTTCAAAAGAAAAGACACATCATCTACTAAGGAAAGGTAAGCAGAATAAAAACTGTTTTTTACCATCAAGAGCTACCACAGGTAATGGAAAAATACTTTCAAAGGACTCAGGAGAAATGATTGAACAAATGGACTTTTATACCCAGCTAAATGATTGATGAAGAATAAACGCAAAATAAAGGCATATTTTTCAGACAACATCTGAGAGCTTTTCACTTTGTGGATTTTACTGAAAGAAAAATTAACTGATACATTTAAGTATTTACAAAAGAGGATTCTGATGAAAAAAAATGATGATGCACAAAGTGATTTTCCCTAAAGAAATTTTAAACATTTTAATAAAACTCAGTAAGCTTTGATTGCAAAAAGTATCTGGTTTTGAGGACTTCCAAAGCAAGTAGTATCTAAAATACTAGACAGCTACCCTTAAAGAGGGGAGTATGTTAAAAAATAAATTGTTCTAATATTTTTGAAAGGACAGAGATATTATTGAATGTTCTACTTTGTTATATCAAGAATGGATGTTAAAAATAAAAGGACAACTGCTAAAGAAAATGAAAATAAAATACATAATTTCTAAGCTAGTAGAAGAATAAAAGGGAAATTACAAAACAAGCAGAAAGTTAAGCAAGAAAGGATGTAAAATAGTAAAAAAAAGATGATAGATGTCCAAATACATGCTAATAATCACAAAAATGTAACCGAATTAATAAAATGTAGATTTTAAGATTAAATTTATTTTTGTTCTAGCTTTGTTTCCTGACAGCATCTAAGCATTAAAACACAGAAAGGCTGAAAGTAAAGTGATGATGAAACATACACTGAAAAATACTAAAGAAAAGGAAACTAGTGTTGCTATGTTAATTTCAAATAAAGTCAACTTTAAGGCAGATGATAATCACCTTATGACTAGCCCCTTGAGTCATCTTAAGTAACTAAATTTATATTCACTGGAAGAGAACTACTAACAGAACTTATCAAGCCACCAACTTCTGGAGACTATGACAGATTCTCAGGAAGCTGTCTGGACAGTATCTTAGGGAATGTCATTCTGTTACTAAATATTTTAATATTAGTACTTGGGTAGATAGTTATTCTAGGACAGCATGATGCATTTGGATACTTTGTCAGCCCAGGGCTTACCCTCTGGTTTGGAAAACCAAACTGATTTAAAAAAAGGCGTAACTAAAAAATAAAAAGGAAAAGGCCACATAGAGGATTTTGACTAAATGACAGATATTCTATGTGTCTGAGACATTTGGATTAGTGCCTAGTTGACCCAGTTAGCTGTTATGCAAATCCTACAAGTTCCATTCACCTTAAGTAAGTGCATGCTTTCTGAGGGACTCCTGGTTGCAATTCAGTTTATGACCACTAGATGGCATGTTGCCTTTTTGCAAAGAGCAAACGTCGCAGACCTGTCAAGTAGCCTTAAGAAGGAAAATTACTGAATAAATAGATAGATAGAAAGGTAATTGTGGATAATGGAAGAGGGATAGAGAGAGAGAGAGAGAGAGAGAGAGAGAGAGAGAGACTGTATAGATAGAAAGGTAATTGTTGATAATGGGGGGTAGACTCTGTCATGAATTAAAATTAATTATTATCTCCTTAGAGATAAACTATTAACAATGATGCCAATATAGTGATTTCTAAGATCCTTTTCCAATGCTACAATTCTGTAATACCATTTGAGACAGCATATAAAAAAATTAGACTTTCTCAGACATCGGAAGAAATTTATATTTCCTTTTAAAATTTGTTTTATTTACTGTTTTATAAAAACTCTTTTGTGTTTTACGTATTCCAGATATTTGGCAACCACATCCCAGGTTAATCTCATTCGTACTTGGCCTGTATAATCTTCTATTGTATCTCCTAGAGGCAAAGACCTATTCAAAGTCTGCCTGAAGATGAGTTCATTGGGCAGTTAGGCAGCTGCTGCTGTGAGATCAACATTTTGTCCTTGTGGTCCCTTGGAAGGCCCCAGGGCTTTCCCTTTTCTCCAGAGGTGTGCCCCCACTGCTGTTTCAGATGCTAGGATTTCATCCAATCATCTAGTCTGCAAATGTCTGTCTTTGCCTCTTCCATTTCTAGCACTTTGACTTTCGCTGCATGTCTTGACCTGGACAAGTCACTTGATTTCATTGAACCTCTGTTCCTTCACCTGTGAATTAGAAAAAGTGTAACTTGCCTCCCATGGTTATGTGAGAATCCAAAGAGATAATGTGTAAAGTACCTAAAACATGGGCACAGATTGACATATACATTAAAGAATTATATTTTTGAAATTCTGAGAAAAAAATTCCGAGATAACATGAAATTCTGACAAAACAATCTCAGAAAAGCCTGATTAGAAATAATGAAGGGGATAACTAGCAATGCCAATGGGGCTATTCACCTATTCTCTTAGAAGTTCAGAAATTAAAAGTACAAATACACTTCCCAAATGGATTATCATGATTATACAAATTTGATCCAACTCTTCTATCATATGTTCATTCCAACAGGTTTGATCTTGTATATACCTATTAAAGCTGTGATTAAATAACTACTTTAAAAAAAAGGACAAGTAAAAATTGTTGCTATGGGCTTTTGAAAGAGAGTTAAGACATTTAAAGCCAGAATTAAGTAAGTTTTGAGAAGAAAACTAGGATAAAATATCATTCAGCTGAACGTAGGAAAAAAGACTTAAGAATATTAATTAGGTGAAGATCAATGTTAGCTACCTGTGTGATGAAGCTGACCAATAGGCCGACATTACCTTTAGGCCCCTTAACGGAAATAGTGTCTGCAATGAGGAAGGTGTTAGTCCTATTATATTTGGCTCAGGTCACATCTCAAGTAGAGTATAGTATTTGTTTCCAAGTGCAAACACTATCAAAAGTGTACTGGCTGGCATACCTTAAGACATAGATGCTGATGGTCTGGATTAGTGGGAGATAGGGGGTTCCAAAGGAGATAGGCTTACTGGGGTTTGAGAAAGTCCACTTTTGTGGCCACAGTTTGCTATTTGAAGGTCCCAGATAAAGTCAGTAGTCAAAATTGGGAGGTGTGTAAAGTTGCCAGATAAAATCAAGAATATACTTTAGTTGCATGGGACATACTTATACTAAAAATTATGTTTTATTTATCTTAAATTCAAGGTAATTTATATAATTAAATATGTCCCTTGCAACTAAAATCTATTCATTGGTTATCAGAAATTTAAATTTAACTGGGTATCTTGTATTTTTATTTGCTAACTCTGGGAACCCTGGGGATATGATATAAGGACGGGGATGTTCAATGAGCAGAAAACACAATGACAATGATTTCAGAGAAGAGATAGTTAAAATCTATATTAATGAATGCAATATTGCAGCAAAATGAGTCTTTCAGCATTTGATTCATATTAATACAAGTATCTTATTGTAGACAATGGTCAGAAGTTATATAAAATTAAAAGTCATTGACATTTAACTCATTTTAAATACTAAAGCTTATGAACATTAGAACAATTTCCTTTGCTAGTACCAGCCTGGCCATGTTCAGACACTTCAGTTTCCTGTACCTGCCGTGTATTCCAGCTGCATATCTGCAGAGTGCAGTTGGTGGACATCAGCTTCTTCCTGCCCTCTTAGGCTTCCTTGATTAGAGCCTTTGGGAGCACTGTGTAGCCACAGCCTATTCTCTTTGGCTCCTACTCAGTTGCAGGTCTGACTTTTTTTTTTTTTTTTTTTTTTTTGAGATGGTGTCTTGCCTCCGTCACCCAGGCTGGAGTGCAGCGGGGCGATCTCGGCTCGCAGCAACCTCCGCCTCCTGGGTTCAAGCGATTCTCCTCCTGCCTCAGCCTCCCGAGTAGCTGGACTACAGGCACTCACCACCATGCCCAGCTAATTTTTGTGTTTTAGTAGAGACATGATTTCACCATGTTGGCCAGGCTGGTCTTGAACTCCTGGCCGCAAGAGATCTGCCTGCCTCAGCCTCCCAAAGTGCTGGGATTGTAAGCATGAGGCACCGTGCCTGGCCTGTTCTGACTTTTCTTACAGACTATGCAGGCTATAACTTCACTCCTTCCCTTCTCTAGAGGTGACTGAAAAGACCTCAGAGGTTTACACTTCAGGTGCCCACTGAGTGGTCCAGAGGTGATGGGGTGCTTTGTGATTAGGGTGCCAGTGTTAGAATGAATGCAGGGAGGCAGGGAAGGGGATGAGAAAGAGAATGTCATGAGTCACCAAAGGTAAATGCAGCAGCTGACTGATGTTTGAAATAAGATTCATGCCAGCAAGACTGAACATTGCAGTATTATAAATGTGTGAAATCCTGGGCAATCAGAGCACACGGAACAGAAAGAAAGTTAGTATAAAGAAACTCTGAAAGTAAAGTATAGGACACTAGCCATAGCAACTGAGATCTTGAGAATTTTTACAGCTAAATTTAAGTGGAACAAGAACAAAGATTTTGACACATATCACATTAGAATTGGGAAATGAGCAAAGACTGGATGAGCAGAAAAGTTGATGGTGCTCAGCCAGAGCTTTCCATGTCTCTCCTGCCCATGATTATCCTTGGTGGTGGTGAAGGAAGTTTCCAAAGTACATTTCTTAGGGCACTACTCCTCTGATATGCTCCATGAGCAGAAAAATAGATTTCTAAGATTATTTTTAGAAAACACTGCGTCATATTCTCCACCTTGGGGATGATTATATTGCACATTAACATATTAAAAGTTTTGAGAAGTCCTACAGGGTTAAAAAACAAAAAGTCATTTGACTTGGTTCCTTCCAGCATTTGTGTTTGACCACATGACTTTCTCTGGGTGCCACATCTAGTAGTATCTCACAGAACAAGCATTCTGTAAAATCACTGTATGGGGTGTGGGGTGGGTGGCATATTACTGGCATATGTGGATCAATACTCTGCAGCTTGTCTACCAGGAAGAATTCCAAAGAAAAATATCCAGCATTGTGAAAAGAAAAATAATCATACTTTTAAAAATATGTAAACTTTAGAGAAGGGCAAATTGAAAATCAAAGTTCAAATAATTTGCTCGATGTCACTAGCTCATAAGTAATGGAGGCAGGATTTAAATGTAGGCATCTGGATGCCCCAAGCCTACACTCTTAACTAGTCTAAAAATAGCTGTTCTTTCTTCCCACATATATTTATTAAATATGTAAAAATATGATGGATAATAAGTATATCATGGCCAGGCACTATGTAGGCACCTTTGACACATCCGTGAATAAATAGACAAAATTCCCTGCCCTTGTGAGCTTATATTTAATGATGGGATACAGTGATAGGTTAACTCAAATAAGTTAATTATATAGTTGCCCTATAATTCTATAGATGCTAGTAAGCAATAAGAGCTATGGAAACAAATAGATAGAGTAGGAAGGCCAGGGCATTCAGAGTGAGTAGGGGCAGATTATCATTTACCACAGGGAGGCCAAAATGGGCTTCATTGAAAAGGGACATTTGAGCAAAGAGTCAAGAAGGTAAGGGTGGGAACAGTGTAAATATCTGGGGTAAGAGTATTCTAGTCAGAGGGCATGGCCAAGGTAAAATCAGGAGCATGCCCAGTGTATTCCATGATGAACAAGGGGGCCAGTGTGCCTCGGTCACAGTGGGTGAATGGAAGGGTAGGAAGGCAGGAGGTCAGAGAGGAAATGAGGAGCCTGCAGTGCAAGACCTGTGTAAGAACTTGGGCATATGACAAACAATTGAAAAATAATGAGGGATTTATAGACTGAGGAAAACAAGACACTGTGAATCCTATAGCTATTTTCATTCCAGAAGGTGTACACTTGGATGCTATATTGATCTTGCTCAGGGATTGGCCTTGGGGGCTGCAAATATATATAACATGGGGTAAGATATGAGGAGGTAGATTTGGCTTAGATTTGAGGAAGCACCATCTGACCATTTGAAAGAGTCCTTTGAATGAAGGAACAAGTTCCCACAGGAAGGGAGGACCTTCCATCTTAGTGTTATTCTAGCAGAGACTAAGTTTATTTGGGAAAGAATAACAGGTATTTAGGTATAAAACAAGCGATTCAGTGGTAGAGCTGCTAAGATCTCTTCCAAATCTAAATTCTGTGATTCCATACAAATGGCTTTAGATGTATTTGCAAGTCAATGAAATATAATATTGATTGCTTTTTAACATATATAACATAAAATTTACTATACCAGTTTAAACATTTTTTGAAGTGTACAGTACAAGAGCATTACGTACATTCACATTATTGTGCAATCAATTCCACCATTCATCACCAGAACTTTTTCATCATCCCAAACTGAAACTCTGTACACATTAAGTAATAACTTGCAATTTCCCTCTCTCCCCAGCCTTTGTAGACTAAAAACACTATTCTACTTTATGTCTCTATAAATCTGACTATTCTTAGTACCTCACATAAATAGAATCTTAAAATATTTGTCCTTTGTTTCTGGCTTATTTCAGTTAGCATAAAGTCTTTGAGGTTCATTCATATTTTATCATGTATCAGTGCTTCATTCCTTTTTAATGTTGAGTTACATTCCATCGTAGGTGTATTAGGGTTCTCCAGAGAAACAGAACTAATTTCCATATTAAGAGATTTATTATAAGGAATTGGCTCACATGATTATGGAGGCTGGAAAGTCCAAAATCTGCAGTGTGGACCAGCATGCTTGAAACCCAAGAGCTAATGGTGTCGTTTCCACCCCAAGGCCAGCAGGTAGAGACACAGGGGAGCTGATAGTATGCATGAACTCTGAAAGTAGTCTGCTGGAGAACTGCCTCTTGCTCCAGAAGGTCATTCTTTTTGTTTTATTCAGGACATCAGCTGGTTGGATAAGACAAACCCCCATTATGGAAGGCAATCTTCCAACTCAGAGTTTACCAATTTAAATATTAATTTCATCCACAAACATTCTCCAAGTTGACACATAGAATTAACCATCACCCGTCAAAAGTGGTCTACAAAGAACTTAAACAAATTTACAAGAAAAAATCAAACAACCCCATCAACAAGTGGGCAAAGGATATGAACAGAAACTTTTCAAAAGAAGACATTTATGCAGCCAACAGACACATAAAAAAATGCTCATCATCACTGGTCATCAGAGAAATGCAAATCAAAACCGCAATGAGATATCATCTCACACCAGTTAGAATGGCAATCATTAAAAAGTCAGGAAACAACTGACTGGAGAGGATGTGGAGAAATAGGAACGCTTTTACACTGTTGGTGGGACTGTAAACTTGTTCAACCATTGTGGAAGACAGTGTGGTGATTCCTCAAGGATCTAGAACTGGAAATACCATTTGACCCAGCCACCCCGTTACTGGGTATATACCCAAAGGATTATAAATTATGCTGCTATAAAGACATGCACAAGTATGTTTATTGCAGCACTATTCACAATAGCAAAGACTTGGAACCAACCCAAATGTCCATCAATGGTAGACTGGATTAAGAAAATGTGGCACATATACACCATGGAATACTATGCAGCCATAAAAAAGATGATTTCATGTCCTTTGTAGGGACATGGATGAAGCTGGAAACCATCACTCTGAGCAAACTATTGCAAGGACAGAAAACCAAACACCATATGTTCTCACTCATAGGTGGAAACTGAACAATGACAACACTTGGACACAGGGCAGGGAACATCACACACCGGGACCTTTTGTGGGGTTGGGGGATGGGGGATGGGTGAGGGATAGCATTAGGAGAAATACCTAATGTAAATGACAAGTTAATGGGTGCAGCAAACCAACACGGCACATGCATACATATGTAACAAACCTGCACGTTGTGCACATGTACCCTAGAACTTAAAGTATAATAAAAATAAAAATAAAATAAAGTAATAAAAATAAAAACAAAAAAACATAATTGATAAAATCTTTATGTGATATCATAACCCTTAAAATATTTTATATGTAATTGACAGTGCTCTTTAGTAACTATGAAAAAGCCCTTAATTGCTGTATAATCTAATAAAGTGATTATGTCGATGGTTAAAAAAAGAATTAACCATCACAGTAGGAATATACGGCATTGTGTTTATTGAATCATCAGTTGATGAACATTTTGGTTGTTTCTGCCTTTTTTTCCTATTGTGAATAAAGCTGCTATGAACATGGCACAAATATCTGCTTCTTGAGTCTCTGCTTTCAATTATTTTGAAGGTGAACTCAAAAGTAGATTTACTGGATCACGTGTTAATTCTATATTTAATTTTTTGAGAAACCTCCATACTGTTTTCCACAGAGCTACACCATTTTAAATCCCAACCAACAGTGCATAAGAGTTTCAATTTCTGCACATCCTTGTCAATACTTGATATTTTCTGGTTTTGGTGTGTTTTTTGTTGTTGTTGTTGTTTGTTTGTTTTTAATCACCATTCTAGTGGGTGTGAAGTGTTATATCATTGTGGTTCTGATTTTCATTTCCCTAATGATTAGTGATATTTGGCAACTTTCCTGGGCTTACTGGTCATTTGTTTATCTTTTTGGAGAAATGTCTATTCAAGTTCTTTGGCCATTTTAAAATCAGATTGTTTGTTTTCTTCATTTTGAGTTGTAGTAGTTCTTTATATATTCTGAATATTAATTTTTTATCAGAGGTAAGATTTGCAAATATCTTTTCCTATTCTGTGGGTTGCATTTTTGCTCATTGAAAATGCTCTTTGATTCACAATAGTTTTTAATTTTGACAAGTCCAAATAACGTAGTTTTTCCTTTGTTACCTATGCTTTTGATATCATATTCAAGAAATCTGCTAAATCCAATGTCATGAAGCTTCCTCCTGTGTTTTCTTCTAAGCGTTTGGTAGCCTTTACTCTTAACATTTAGGTCTTTGATTCATTTTGAGTAATTTTTGTATGTGGTATAAGGTAAAGGCCCAACTTTATTCTTTTACATGTAGATATTTAGTTTTCCCAGTGCCATTTGTTGAAGAGACCATCCATTGCCTGGCTTGGTTTCTAGGAATTAAAAAATCAGGAATGAAAATAACCTGAGGTTTATTAGATTAAGTCAATTTCAACCGATAAAAGATTTAACTTCTCAATTATATAAAAAACTTATGGTTAATTGCTTTCCTAAGTTAAAAACAATCATATAGATACAATTTAAAGTAGCACCAGTTTTTAAATGAGCATTATACTTAAACTTCTGTCTTGTTCTAAAACAGCTATGGATGATATTCTGTATATACTTTTCCAAGTTGTTGTTGTCAATTTCATATTTATATGAATAATCCTAATTTTTTTATTAGTTTTCAGAGGTTCATATTTTTAAACTTTTTTACTAAACTTTTTTTTCCTGTTTATTCTTTTAACCTTTCAAGGTCAATTAGAACAGTTTTCTGGTTTAAACTGGTATACACTGAAACTCCTACCTTTAGATAATCTACAAAAATGCATTAGTGGGTTATACTCCCTATTCAGGGCTATTAACAAAGATGCTAAAGATCATTAGCTTAAGGGATAGATAATTCCTATGAGTAATGGATGTACAACTGCTCTCTATGCTGATAATATCTAGTTCTATCAGAAGCTTTTAAAAGACATAGATCAAAAGTCAAAGTTGCCCCAAATGTAAAGATTGGAGAGATGTGGATTGCTTAAGATTAATTAAATAAATTCACTCCTTAAATATTTATATATAAATCCCATTTAGGATGTGGATCTTCAGTTAGACTTATTACCAGATTTTACCCCTCAAAGACTCTCATATGACAGTATTTGCTCTCCTGACTTTTTCTCAAAGGACAAAATAATTTGCCTTATTGTTAACAGTGGAGTTCCATTTTGGTTAAGAAAATACATTGTATCACTTGTGATTTGCCTTTTGCTATGCTTATTGATGGCAGTGTATTTGAAATTAGTGAAAAAAATGGAGACCTGAAATCATGTACCTCATTTCAGCTGCTTAGATTTTGAAAAACACATTCATTAAGCTCCTACACAGGACTCCTCAAAGTTCATTTCAGTACAATCCACTTGTGTTTATGTTTCATAATAACCATGCTTTATGACAGTTAATAAAGGTTAAGTATATTTAGCCAAGAAAGTAAAGGGGTAGATGTGTGAATCTAACTCTGCAATTGAACAATGAGATCAGCAGTCAGAATTGGGGCAAAGTTTATTCATTCTAGTTAAAACAATTTTTGTAATACAGAGAGCAACTTAAAATTATACCAGTGCAATGATAGGTGAAACTTGCATCTCAAAGTCTTCAAGGGTGAGGATGGAAATGTATTTTGGGGGTGGTGGTGATCATATTTGCAACATTTCTATTATAGTGAAGAACTCAGCAAATGAGAAGCCATACATGCACTGTTTAGAAGTCAGCAATTCTATGTGATAAGCAAGGGGTTTGGCAACCTCAAAATTTTCTTTTAAATGTTATTTTAAAAATTAAACACAGAAAGCCAAAATCTTACTGTAAAATTCTAAGAAAAGTGAAAACTCATGCACATAAGATTCTGAAATATGTTGTAACCCCTCTGGGATCACTAAACAATATTAAATAAATCAGATATGTAGCTAGATTAATTCAGGTTATAGTGATTAACAGATAAAGTACATGAATATTAGGTTATAAAATTATTGGCATAAACTTATTAAAATATTTCAATAAAGTGGGATAAAAGCAAATTTGCAATTAGTGGTAATGAGTTCACAATTAGCTTTATTATGAGGATGCTAAAATGCACTAGAAAGGCAATGTAATGCAATGAAATACTGATACAGGGACTCCCTGACTTACCGAATGAATTTAAATGAAATCTGATAGGCAGAGTGAGCACTTACTGTAAAAGGTGTATATCCATAAGAAAAGAGGCAAATATACTCCGATGGTTTGCTAAATAAATAATAATTTAATAATAGGTAAAAATGAAACCCTAAATATGTGATGTAATCTTGCATCTGATTCTGGCTTACATAAGCGAATTTCCATTGGAATTTGAAATTCTCACACATTTTAGGTGGATATTGACAATCCAAGTGGAGAAAGGGACAATGAATAGAGATTTTAAGTCATACATATCAAAGCAGAGTGTTTTCTATTTTAGATAATCAAAGTGAACAGCACCATAATTTGCACAAATCTGACATTCAATAAACTAATAGTTATTAAATGAATGAATCCATTTATTCATTTAATAAATATTAAAAAGCAATACTTTAACACAATTCTGTAGATTTTAGGTTGTCAGTTTAGAAATTAACATGTATTTTTAATATCTGACTAACCCAGTAATAACAGTACAATTATAAAAAAGTGAACTTCCCTCTTTTATTTTCTTGCCTCACTCCCTGATTTCTCTTAAATCTTACCTCCTGCATGCAATATCATTTGGAAAGTGATTCTCATGTTTTGATTTGTTTATATTACTTGGCTATTTGGACTGTGCCTATATTATAGCTGAAAAGCAAATTGAAAGTGATCTGGGCTGGGCTCAGTGGCTCATGCCTGTAATCCCAGCACTTTGGGAGGCCGAGGCTGGTGGATTGCTTGAGGCCAGCAGTTCAAGAGCAGCCTGAGCAACATGGTGAAACCCTGTTTCTACAAAAATTAGCCAGGCGTGGTAGCATGCAACTGTAGTTCCAGCTACTGGGAAGGCTGAAGTGGGAGGATTGCTTGAGTTCTTGAGCCCAGGAAAAAAAAAAAAAAAAGAAAAGAAAAAGAAAGTGATTTGTTCACTTTTAGATCTTGACACCAGACAATGTAGAATAGGCTTAAAGTTATAAGAGCTGAAAACAGCTATAAGAGTAAGCAACACTTAACATTTTTGCTTCATCTTTTTTGGTCACTCATCCTGATTTGGACTGGCAACTTAAAAGTTTTACATGAAAATTTGCCTGTATGAGACTTTAGTTAGCAGTCTGAGGTCAGCATGTATATGCTTTTGTTTAGTGAAAAAAATCTAGATAAGAATAAGAAGGAAAATAGAAGAAATCCTAAAGATTCCTCTGTTCTTTTGGTTAAATTAATCTACTTCTTAGCCCAAAGGTCATAGCCAAAGAAATCTTGGAGTGCCTGCCTAAAGCACGCATGCACACACACACACACAACCATTAAATAACTTCTGTGGTTACACCAAGTTCATACAGACCAATGTCAATTCTGTTACTGTCATTTTTCACAAATTGTATCTCATGACGTTTGCCCTGAGTTTGTTTCTGTGACAGTGACTTTTAAAAAACAATCACTTTCAAATTACAAGATGTATTTTAAAGTAATTGAGATCTGCTTAAAAGTTATTTTTCTCCATCTTTCTTTCTTGGTTTCACTGATATTAACAGTCAAGTTCAATAGATTTGTTTTCCCTAAAAATAGTTTAATAGCTCATTTTTATAACCTAACCATTTGATGTGATTTGGCTCTGTCCCCACCCAAATCTCGTCTCGAATTGTAATCCCCACGTGTGGATGGAGGGGCCTAGTGGGAGGTGATTGGATCCTGGGGGCGGTTTCCCCCATGCTGTTTTCGTGATAGTGAGGGAGGTTTCACGAGATATGATGACTTAAAAGTGGCAATTTCCCTTCATCTCTCTCTCTTTCTGTCTCGCTCTCCTGCTTCCCTGTGATAAGATGTGTCTTGCTTCCCCTTCATCTTATGCCATGACTGTAAGATTCTCAAGGCCTCCCCAGCCATGCGGAATTGTGAGTCAATGAAATCTTTTTATTTATAAGTTACCCAGTCTCAGGTATGTCTTTATAGCAGTGTGAAAACAGAGTAAAACACCGTACATATGTACATTTTTAAAGAACTAACCTTGACTGTGTATGAAAACTAATAGCAAGTGAATTTAAAAAATACCTATTCTTTAAATAGGAAATCCCATTTATATTCAAAATAAAAAGGAAAAACAGTATTAGGAAAGTAAATCTGATAGATTCAGAGTTCAAATTATTATTGTAAGATAGGGAAAAATTTAGACACTTAAAATGCATAATTATTTAAAGTTAAAATACTTCACATAAACCAAAAACATTGCTCAATAATGCCAATTAAAATATTAAACATTCTTGAAGCACAGTTTTTGTGGAGGAGTGTAAGATTTTTCCTAAAATTACAATGCATGCGCTATGATGAGTTCTATCCTCCAGAGGGCAGTGCAGTACAAACTCAGAGGACAGAACACAAAATCAACGTTAACTTATTTTATTCCAGTGGTAAGACAAAATAGCACAATTCCTAGGATCTGCTATAATGACAAAATTCCAGGCTGCAAGATAGAAAATACTGCTGATCGTGTAATTATTTTGACCATATATCAAGTCAATTTTTAAAATGGAGATTTAAAAAATGACTAAATTGATCCTGTTGGTTGGACATAGCATCAGTAGATTTTATTTAAGACTGTAGTCGACAAAAATTATTCTGTGACTCTGTAAGCCTTTGCTTCGGGTTGTATGAGCTACTTAAAAAAGAAGTAATCCTCTATTTTCTCCTACAGGATAGAAAGGTACAACTCGCTTTTATAAAGTTATTTTTTCCTGCGTATGGCTCTTCAAAAGTCGTTTCAAAACTGCAAGTAAAATCTACTTACAGCGAGTTATAATAGCAAATGTAATTTTTACACTCTTAAGGGTAGTTTTTGCAAAATTCCTAAAACTTTGGCGCTACTGTTGGGAAACCACTTAACTAATGCCAAGAGATGTTAAACCTCAAATTGGGCAGTCAAGGTAAGGACATTAATGAATCTTTAATGCCAGGTGAAAATACTAAAGTACTTGCCAGGTGGAAACCTGGGTCTTTTTTCTTTCGTTCGTTCTTTCTTTCGTTCTTTCTTTCTTTCTTTCCTTCTTTTTTTTTTTTTTGATGGAGTCTCACTCTGTTGCCCAGGCTGGAGTGCAGTGGCCTGATCTTGGCTCACTGCAACCTCCGCCTCACAGGTTCAAGTGATTCTCCTGCCTCAGCCTCCCTAGTAGCTGGGATTACAGGCACGTGCCACCACGCCTGGCTAATTTTTTTTGTATTGGAAACCTGGGTCTTTCTAATGCCAAACTTTTAATGACTGCATTATATAATCTCTTAGTTTTGGAGTGAGTAATATTATGGTGTGATTTCTTAATTATTCTTAAGATGTGATCTCTAAGACTATGCTCTAACAAATTTTGGTTAGTCCAGTCACATGAACTTTAATGAGGATAGATTTGTATGTACCTAAAGCTTAGAGCCACTAGGTATACACATAGTGGTTAGGAGTATCTCTCCGGAGCCACATGAATGGACTTTAACCCTAGCTCCACCACTTTTAGCTATATGACATTGAGCAAGTGTCTTAACGTCTTGGGACCTTAATTTCCTTATGAGAAAAATAAGGTTAAAAATAGTAAACTCATGTGATCATTATAAATGTAGTATCACATGGATAATACGTAAAGAAATAGTGTCCTGCAGACAGAGGAGTGTCTCCATAAATGTTAGTTATGGGTATTGTTTAAACACACACACACAGTCATGAAAATATATATAAAAGCAAAATTCCCAAATGTCTTTGTTTATTCTATTCATTGTATTTTTCAAATATCAAATCAAATAGCTAATTTACAAAAGAGTCAGACTGTTTTTGATACTTGATTGTTACCATTTTTAAGCTCCCCCAGTCACTTCCGCTTTTGCCCAACATCTGGGAAAACCAGTAAGGAAACTTGGATATGGCAAGTTCAACCCACACAGAGGAATCCTCTTCCTATCTTTACCCCCTAACTACAATAAAAACAGAGCTAGCACCCTCCATGCTCTCTTGAGTCATTTTCATATCTTCTTTTGAGCCTGCCCTGCTCTCCCCAGAAAGCTCCATTATGTGCATAATAAATTTATTCACACCATCTTGGTGTATGTGTCATGCATGGTATAATCAGTTTCCACATCCAAACCAAATTTTGGACAGGTGTTGGTCCCATCCTCTGCAGAGCAACCACAGACCAATCTTGAGGTCTGTCTTGTAGATGCATTTCTCCAAACTCATGTATACATTTGCTACCTATGAAACAGTTCACCTGAGAAATGTGGAAATTAATTTTTGTTATTGTGTTAATCCAGTTCTCTCTGAAACTATGAAAATCCCATTAATTAGAATTAAAAATTCTAAGGCACATTTCCTCTTATACTAAGAATATTTTGAGAAAGCCTCGCTGGTATCCATTTTCACTTTAACCCTTGAGTAAACTTCAAACATTCATTGAAAAAGGACTTAACACCATGAGTTACTTCCATTTTCAGAGACCTACTTTGTGAAGGACTTCCAGGTGTAATGCAATAACAGGCCAGAGAACTATAAAGAGGAATTCTTGTTAAAGGCCTTTGAACTTGAATCTAATACATCTCTGTATCAGGCCATAGGTTTACAAAAAATATAGGAGCTGGGAAAGGAACATACTAAAGAATACTACAAGAATACAATTAGCCAAATTCAGAATGTGGGAAATTTTATAGCACAAATAATACAGTTTCTTTGACAAAACACGCCATTAAAGGGGAGGAGGAATTGTTATTGATTAAAATGTGATATAGACACACAATGGAATATTATTCAGCCTTAAAAAAAGAGGTAAATCCTGCCATATGTGACCACATGATTAAAATTTGAGGACATTATGCTAAGTGAAATAAGCCAGTCACAGGACAAATACTGCATCATTTCACTTACCTGAGGAATCTAAAATAGCCAAACACATAGAAACAGAGAGTAGAATGGTGCTTGCCAGGGGTTTAGGGGAGGGGAAGACGGGAGTTGCTGTTCTAGGGGTAAAAAGTTTCAGCTATGCAAGATTAATAAGTTGTAAAGATATACTGTACACATTGTGCCTATAGTTAACATTACTGTGTTGTACCCTTCAAATTTGTTAAGGGGGTAGATCTCGTTAAGTGTTTTAACCACAATTTTTAAAAGTAATATTTTAAGAGTCACATCCCAGACAAATGCAGTTTGTACCTTGCTTAGATTTTGATTCAAATCAGCTAAATATAAGAATACAATTTTGAGATAATAAGGGAAAATTGAAAAAGAATTGAATATTAGACAATAAATTATTATTTTGTTTGGTTGTGATGATGGTATTGTTCTATTTTTTTTAATTCCTTCACTGTTAGAGATTTGTAGCGACATGCTTATGGGTGAAATACCAGTATGGTGAGATTTGGCTTAAAATACTCCATTTAAAAAATGAAGAAATGTGAAAGAGATAAGATAATGAGAGAGATAGATAAGATGAGATAATATAAAGAGAAATAATGAGATGAGATAGATAATCATTTTTGAAGCTAAGTGCTAGGTATGTGGATTTTTATCAATTATCTCCATTTCTGCATATGTTTGACAATTTCTGTAATGAAAGATGAAAACAAAAGGGCTCTGCTTTCCAGAACTCTTAATAAATATTGGGAAATCATTTTTTTTAAAAAATGAATGATGAGTATGAAATTCATCAAATAAAATATTTCAATATATCAGAATATATATTTCCTAAGGTGTGATGAATTCAAATAATGTAAAGGGAGGGATAGTTCCAATCTTAAACTAGACATATCTTGATTTACAAAGCAGTGGAAATAACCAAAGCACATGAAGTGGGTTATAGTATAGTGATAGTTTATTCACAAGCCACACAATCTGAGAGTTGTGATGAGAAGGATTGTTGAGTCCAAAGTCAGAAGCCATTATTGACACAGGCAGTCTGCCCCATCTCTGGGATTGGGAGAGGGGGGAAGGCAGCTTTTGAAAGCCATCTGCTTGGGCCCCAAGCTGTTTACGTGGCTGTTTGCACTGCTGGTCAGAACAGCATTTGGATATTCCTACCCTGGCATGAGGGTCAGGCTCCCCACCTGCTGCCAGGGACCCCAGGGTTATTTGCCTTCTGCAGCTGATTTTTTAGCTCATATCAGCTTGGGACTCAGAGAATTCGGCTGTTTACCCTCAGTGTCTCAGCCAGTCAGTCCCTCAGGGAGGCCTTCCCTCTTCTGCATCCCAGGTCCACTTCTGGTGCTCTTGCCAATTCAGAAAAGACAGTACAAAATGTTCATTTGCATATTATTCGTAAATAACCTAGCCAGGATGTGTAATGGGTTTAGTAATCCATATCACCACTTTCCTTACATCAGCCTGATTTTAAAGGGCTAAAACGGATTAGAGCTTTGCAAGATTTTATTGTTATTATTTCTGTTTGTTTGGCTGGTTTTTTGTTTGTTTTGTTTTGTTTTATTTTTTGGTGGGATGAGCATTAATGGATATTGTCTGAGATAATGTTGCATTAAATTTACCATGCTTTTACTATGTCTTATTAAAATAAATATCTATGGGTTAATTTCTTTGCCAATTTAATTCAATTCATGTGTATACAGTAGCTGATACATGCCAAACTTGGTAGTGGGTGTACAGGAATACAGAGATCATTAAGACTTATCTCTCTCGAGAAGCTTGTAGTTACTCTTCTTGGTGTGTTAGGTTGATGGTGGGAACATGGTGAGCAACAGCCAGGTACACAAATAACTATAGTGTAATATAAGTACATCCTAGGAATAGTGCAGATGATACATAAATATATAAATAACACTTAGAAATATCAGTGTACTATGCAAGCCCTGTGAGGGCTAATGATATAAAAAGAACAAATGTCCTACAGCTTCAGAGGCTTGTGTTAGTCCCATAAATACATTTCAATAAAAAGTTACAACCTCAATGTACAATATGATACCATTGACAACCAGTGTCTATTTAAATTTAAATGAGTTAAAATTTCATAAAATACAAAGATCAGTTTCTCATTAGGTATTGCCATATTTGAAGTGCCTAATAGCTACATGTGGCTGGCGACTACTGTATTAAATGACATAGAAGATTTCCATCACTGAACAAAGTTCTATTGGATAGCACTAATTCACAGTACCAGGGTCTGTAACGACCCCTTCAGCGGCTAAGATGCATATTAATTACCTGGTTATTTTGTTGAATGCTAATTCTGATTCAGAAGGTCTGGCATGGGGCCTGAGATTCTGTGTTTCTAACAAGCTCCTGGGTGATACTGAAACTACTGGTCCATAGACCGTACTTTGAGTAGCATGGACCTATACTCTTCCATTCACACTAAAGAAAAAACAATGTGACAAGGGGACTTTGTTTTCTTCCTTCTTTGCACTGGAGGACTACTTATTTTAATTGGGGCATAGGGAACTTGGATTATTATCATTACCCTATAAAAAGAGTTTTTCCTCTAACGTCTTTGAGATCATATTCTACAATTCAATTGTATCCATACAAATGTTTAGAAGTTCCCACATTTTAAAAACTTTAGCCTTGAAACATAAAAAAAAAAAATTGTGCTTTATGCCCAACCCATTCCCTTCCCCATCTGATTCTGACCATTCATCAATCTATACAAAACCAAACAGATTTTAAATCAAACTGAATTGAAAATTTTATCTATTTAAAAAATTTGAATGTATGTAACTAGTGCACTAATAATGCCACATGCAGTTTTTTGTTTTGACTAGTTTGTTTCAAAGTTTTGATTTTTTCAACAGTTTTTTTCTAGTCGTTACCACTGTAAGAGATTTTACAAGAGAAAATAATTACAACTTAAATAGGAACTCATGCCTATTTCAAGAATACTGCGGTTATTATTTAGGAAGGAATGAAAATTGAAAATAGCCCCAAATCCTTGGTATTAGCAGCATGTACGATACTTCTATTCTGCTTCTTTTTCCTGTCTCATTAAATTCAACTAGGACTTACTATCGTTATGTCAGTTCAAAATATCCATTCTCTTAAAACAGATCAGGCATAGTGTCAGTTTTGTATTCAGTATTTTAGTTCTGTCATTGTTCTCTGGAAAGCTCTTAATTACATTTGCATGTTGCATCCTGCTTATCACTGCTGCCTCTAATCCCATGCACATAAAAAAACCCCACAAAAAAACAAAGTAAAATGAAACAAAACAAAATGGATAGAAAATAAGCTCAATTTATTTTTCTCTCTCTTTAGAGGTAAGTAGCCTTATGTCTTCTAAAATCTCTTGAAGATACTCTGAGTTCCCCAAATTATGCCTTAATAATCTGACAATATTAATTTAAGTAACCCATGCAATGATATATGCCCAAGGAAAAATGGTTTTACTAACCATAGATTCACAGGGAACTTCAAAAATCATATTGAGTGTTCCTTATCCCTACTGAAATTATTCAGATTAAAAGGTTAACTCAAATGGGGACCTTGTTTCCTAGTAATATATGGAAAAGACAATCCATTAGTCACCCTTTTCAAATAGCTAATTGACAACCTGGGCAATGGAACTTTAGGAAATCTGACTCCCAAGACACTGACTTGATTCTTATGTTTTTATGTAGAGTGATCTACAGTGCTGAAAGAAAATGTCTAGGTGGTATGTTCGTGTCTTCTATCTTCTATACCTAGATGATTGATTCAGTTTTCTTAGCTTTTTGGTTGCATGTTGTCTTCATATTCTGCTGCTTCTTTCTCCTTCAATGTTCCCACGAAGCTCAAACTATTATATAATGTGTACAGAAGGCAAATTCAATATAAATTAGTAATCACGATTGGTTTGGGTTTGTGTAGCAAGAAAAAAAATTATTTACTATTCTTTTTTTAAACTTCAAGTCTTATACTAGATTGACTTTGCAAGAACAAATTAACGAGACCAGAAATAAAGGGTCATCAAATTTTCTGCTGATAATTATATCATTTAGATTATAAGGGATACTTATTCACATGCACATTTTCATCAGCAAGTTGCACACAGCCTGTCTTTGAAATTATCATTGTTATTATTAATATAAAATTAATAATAAGTGAGATTCAACACTAGCAATTGAGTGCATCCAGAGAAAAACAATGAGGATGAAGGATTTATGAACACTATTGGATGAATAACCTTTTTTCAACTTATTTATTTTAAATTGATACATAAAATTGTATGTATATTGCCAACTTAAAGAAATACACATTATTTTGATTTCCATTCAACTTTCTCATAACAACTTATTATACAGAATCAGAATCTTCTTTAGTGAATCGGTCAACTTGACAGAATAGCTCTCTCTATAGCCCAAATTACAGTTTATCATTTTGGAAATTATACTCTTTGAAGAATTATTTCCATCCCCAAAAATGACAAATATAGATTTGAAAAATAGTAGCAACAAAACACAGCTATGGAAAATGAATTCTCCATGTCTCAGACTTCTCTCCTACCAATTACCAAGAAAGAAAAGCAGACTACTCAGGAAATTTGATTTAATAAGTCACTCTTTCTTTACCTTCATTCAGAATTTGTCTGCCTATATAGATAGACTCTTAAGGGGGTTTTGTTTGCTTGCTTCTCGATTTCTGTCACCTCTGGTCTCTATTTTCCTTTATGCCTTGTTTCCCTTTATTCTTGATCATCCTTATTTTCATACAGAGATGGCCTGTGTTCATTGAATAAAGTGAGAAACAAATGTACTAGAACTCTTTGTGCATAGTTTCAGTTGCATAAATATGAATGTAAGAAGTGTGGTCCACAAACTCCTTTTAACCTAGACAGCTGAAAGAAAATTAAAAAGTAGAGTGGTCAAGATTAACTGGATGAGAAAACCAACCAGCAGCAATATTCTCCCCAATATCACACTTTCTTTA
Organism: Pan troglodytes; assembly: GCF_028858775.2. Classification (NCBI taxonomy): domain Eukaryota; kingdom Metazoa; phylum Chordata; class Mammalia; order Primates; family Hominidae; genus Pan; species Pan troglodytes. The sequence continues at coordinate 129,065,709 of NC_072404.2, read as the reverse complement.
TCCACTCATGGATTGATGGTCATCTGGGCTGGTTCCCTATTTTTGCAATTGCAAATTGTGCTGCTAAAAACATGCGTGTGCAGTATCTTTTTCGTATAATGACTTCTTTTCCTCTTGGTAGATACCTAGTAGTGAGATTGCTGGATCAAATGGTAGATATACTTTTAGATTTTAAGGAATCTCCACACTGTTTTCCATAGTGGTTTTAATAGTTTACATTCCCACCAACAGTGTAAAAGTGTTCCCTTTTCACCACTTCCATGCCAACATCAGATATTTTTTGATTTTTTGATTATGGCCATTCTTGCATGAGTAAGGTGGTATCACATTGTGGTTTTGATTTGCATTTTTCTGATAATTAGTGATGCTGAGCATTTTTCCATATGCTTGTTTGGCCATTTGCATGTCTTCTTTTAAGAATGTTTATTCATGTTCTTAGCCCAGTTTTTGATAGGATTGTTTGGTTTTTGCTTGTTGATTTGAGTTCCTTATAGATTCTGGATATTAGTCCTTTGTTGGATGTATAGATTGTGAAAATGTTCTTCCACTTTGTGGGTTGTCTGTTAACTCTGCTGATCATTTCTTTTGCTTTGCAGAAACTTTCCAGTTTAATCAAGTCCCATCTACTTATCTTTGTTTTTGTTGCATTTACTTTTTGGTTCTTGGTCATGAAGTCTTTGTCTAAGACAATGTCTAGAAGGAAGGATTTTTCTGATATTACTTTGTAGAATTTATATGGTTTCAGGTCTTAGATTTAAGTCTTTGATCCATCTTGAGTTGATTTTTGTATAAAGTGAGAGATGAGGATCCAGTTTCATTCTTCTACATGTGGCTTGCCAATTATCCCAGCACCATTTGTGGAATAGGGTGTCCTTTCCCCACTTTATGTTTTCACTTGCTTTGTTGAAGATCATCTGGCTGTAGGTATTTGACTTTATTTCTGGTTTCTCTATTCTGTTTCATTGGTCTATGTGCCTATTTTTATACCAGTCCCATGCTGTCTTGGTGACTGTGGCCTTACAGTATAGTTTAAAGTCGGGTAATGTGATGCCTTTAGATTTGTTCTTTTTGCTTAGTCTTGCTTTTGCTATGTGAACATTTTTTGGTTCCATGTGAATTTCAGGATTTTTTTTTCTAGCTGTGTGAAGAATGGTTATGGTATTTTGATGAGAATTGCATTGAATTTGTAGATTTCTTTTGGCAGTATGGTCATTTTCACAATATTGATTCTACCAATCCATGCACATGAGATGTATTTAATTTGTTTGTATCGTTTATTATTTATTTCAGCAGTGTTTGTAGTTTTCCTAGTAGAGGTCTTTTACCTTCTTGGTTAGGTATATTCCTAAGAATTTTAATTATTTTGGAGCTCTTGTAAAAGGGGTTGAGTTCTTGATTTGATTCTCAGCTTGGTTGCTGTTTGTGTATAGCAGAGCTACTGATTTGTGCACATTAATTAGCTAGATTTAACCATTCCACAATGTATATATACTTTAGAACATCAATCAATCAATAAGTTTGAAAACAGTTATTCATCCAATAGTGTTCATAAATCCTTCATCCTCATTGTTTTTCTCTGGATGTACTCAACTGCTGGTGTTGAATCTCACTTATTATTAATTTTATATCAATAATAAAAATGATAATTTCAAAGACAGCCTGGTGTGCAACTTGCTTATGAAAATGTGCATGCAAATAAATACCCCTTATAATTTAAATGATATAATTATGAGGAGAAAATTTGTTGACCCTTTATTTCTGGTCTTTTTAATTTGTTCTTGCAAAGTCAATCTAGTATAAGACTTGAAGTTAAAAAAAAAGAATATATTTTTTTTTCTGCTACACAAACCCAAACCAATAGTGATGACTAATTTTATTGAATTTGTTTTCTGTACACATTATATAATAGTTTGAGCTTTGTGGGAACACTGAAGGAGAAAGAAATAGCAGAATATGAAGACAACATGCAACCAAAAAGCTAAGAAAACTGAATCAATCATCTTGGTATGGAAGATAGAAGACACGAATGCTACCACCTAGACATTTTCTTTCAGATACTGTAGATCACTCTACTTAAAAATATAAGAATCAAGTCAGTGTCTTGGGAGTCAGATTTCCTAAAGTTAAATTGTCTTTTATCATTCTCAATTACCTTAAAAAAGTGTTTCCAGATTCTCTACCTTAGATTACAATATTTATAACAGGTCAGTCAGGCAACAGTTTTGAAGTGCCTGCCATTTTCATTGCCATCACATGTATGATCTTGGTAGATAAATCCAGATGGCAAAAAATGGACAAATGTAATATCTCAATATTTTGGACAACAATGTAAGGTACTTGCTAGAGAAGCGTGTTTACCCAGATTATTATAGCTAGGCTGTAAAACACATCACCATAGTCTCTCTTTTTATGAAGTGTATTCTAATTTCTGTTTCTAAATGAAAGAAAATACATATAATACGATTTTTACAAACATCTTAATATTTACTATGATTTTAAAATTAAATAGTAGACTAGATTGAAGTTCCTAAAGAAAGTTTCTGCCTTCATTTAATCTGTGTGATTTAAGTATAAGGATAATTTTAATCAGTCTTTGTATGTTTCTTAATTAGCTCATCCTTCCCTAATTATTACATTAGCTGAAGTTTTCATTAAAGCCTTTCTGTTCCTTATCTCTGAAGGACAGTGTCATAATGAAGTTGAAGGATATGTAGAGGACTAAGGAGATGGTAATTTATAATTTAATGTGACAAGCTGACATTTCACTTATTATGGTGAAACCATTTTAGGAGGAAGGACAACGCATATTTAAAGGATACATGTAGCAATAAGTGACTTGTAAAAATCACAGATGAATATAAGTACAGCTCAACTTACATATCCTTAAATTCTTCATCCTTCGGTGGGAGGATGGTCCTCCTTTAGTACTCAGCTAAAACTCCAAGTCTTCATTTTATGCGAGTGCCAGAAGCCTAGTGTGCTCTGTAAGTGCTGTGCTACATTTTACAAAGTCTGAAGTGCATATTTGTTCACATTTTAACATCATTGAAGTAGGATATGTCCTACAGTCAACAAAATCTTGCAAATCACTGCCAGCCAGCAGCAGAAATAGCTGTCTTTGTTCATTACACATGTGACCTTGGTAGATATTCACAGTGGCATAACTGGCCTATGTATCATCTCGACATTCTGAACATTTACATGTAAGGATAATTTGAGGAAAGAATATGAGCCCTGTTGTATGAAAACCTTCCCATGAGTCTGACAGCAAGATTTAAAAAGCATCAGCTTCAAAACTAGTATCAATGGCTTGGGAGAAAATCTGAGTCAATAGTAGAGCAGTCTTTGAAGACAGGCTGCATTACTACATTATTACTGGAAAAAAACAATATATTAATGACTCTGAGTCAAAAAGGGACTCAGTAGAGTCAGACTAGATGTAAAGACACTGTAGACCTCTCTTAATTTAATTGCCTATATTTTCATTTTTTATGTACATGCAAGAGTGATATGTAATTTTTAAAGATTTGTGTTTAAACAAGTCTAAAAGTATTCCTTCAATATAACATAAATATTTAATTTATATGAAACTATTGTATGACAGTTTAATTGGCAGTGTTATTGTTTTCTACATTGTAGCAAATAAAATAATGGTGCACCTTAAAATGATAGCATCTTAGACTCAAAAAAAAATTATGTTTCTAGGAATTTCCAGGGACTTATTAAATGTCCCAACAATTATTCCTGACTGTTGCCCCTTATCTTTCTGATGATACCAAGCTTCATGTGCTTCGGGGGCCCACTTCTCATGGTCTGTTCCTTTTTTAATGGCATTTTGCATTATGGGAATCCACAAGGCAGAAGAGACACCAGGCTATGGCATTAAGAAAACTATTGGAATCTTGTGGATGTGAGGAAAATTTTAATGCTATAAAGGAAAATTTAGCCTGGAATATTTGATAGCATTGTGATTAGAGATCATTGCTCTGCTTTTCTACAGAGAGGCTCTTTCTAGATTTTTCCTTGGTCTTGCTTCTCTCTATTGCTTCAGGAAACAGCTTGCCATGCTAAAAAGGGAACACTCTCAGCTGATAGTGAAATCCCATTGATGTCTAAAAAATTTGCTGAGGTTCCTTCTGGTTCACAGTGAGGATTGCTGTCTACATTATTATGGAGAATAGTTTATTTTCTTTTTATTTTCCTTTCTTTTTTTTTTAGGAGACGGGACCTTGCTCTGTTACCCAGGCTAGAGTGTGGTGGTGCAATTACAGTTCACTGCAACCTCAACCTCCTGGGCTTAAGGGATTCTTTTGCCTCATCCTTGAGTAGCTGGAAATATAGGCAGAAAGCTCTACACCTAGCTAATTTTTTTGAAGTTTTTTTTATATGACCAGCTATGTTGTCTAGGCTGGTCGCAAACTCCTGGTCTCAAGCAATCCTCTCGCCTCAACCTTCCAAAGCACTGGGATTACACATGAGAGCTACAATGCCTGACCATCTTATTTTCTAATTGACTAAAATTTCTCCCTTCTAGAATTACATTTTTGCTTTACTTTTCCATAAGCAAAGGTCTATTAAAATGTTTCTGTCTGTGGCATGTGTGTAAATTTTTCAAAATTGAAGAACAGTATCCTCCTAAAGATTAATTCTGCTTCTATTCCTAAATCAATAGGCGAAAACATGAGGCAGTAAGTTAAAATAGCAGCTTGTTCTTGCTAGATTAAAAAAAAATTAACTGAAAGAAAATATAGCCAAAAATCCTAAATTTCATTCTGATGACTTGAATTTTGATCCTATATTTGCACTAAAAGCTCAGTGACACAAATGAATGGGTATTAAGAGATAATACCATCCTCTGAAACTAAAAGAGAGTAGATAGATTAATAAATGCAAGTTAGTTAGACTTGAGCTTAGTTTCCAGAACAGAATAAACTAAAGATAGGCAAAGCTACCAGTTATTCAATGTGATCTACAAATAGTGCAAATAAAAAAATAAAATATGAGCTATAAATATTTAGAATAATATTTCTCAAACTTCAGTGTACCAAACTTTAGAGATATAAGCTTCACCCAAGTAGTTTCTTAAAAACTGGAGAGTTCAACCTCCCAGCACTCAGTAATTCTGAATTACTAGTTCCGCAGGAGGTCTAAGAATTTACATTTTTTTCACAAAAACATTAGGTAATTTTGTTGCAAATGGTTCCAGGGGTCATATTAAAGAAACAAACAAAGAAGCAAAACCTTCTACAAAGTCTATACTCAGATAAAAGGAAATTTCCAATAATATCCTATAATAAAATACTGCTGTAGTATTTTAAAATCTGGATACATAGTCTGCAGTTAGAAGAGATTTACTTTTAAAAATTGAAAGCATTTTAGCCATTTTATGAACAAGTTATGTAACTGCCCAATGGGTTCATCTTGCTTGTTGCCTAGATAAAGCTGATTTATGAGGACAGAAGGATTGCAATAGAGAAAGAGTTTAATACATGTAGAGCCAGCTAAGAGGGAGACTGGAGTTTTGTTATTACTCTGATCAGCCTCGTTGAAAATTTAAAGGTGGCTGGATGAGGTGGCTCATGCCTATAATCCCAACACCTTAGGAAGCCAAGGTGGGCAGATTGCTTGAGCCCAGGAGTTCAAGACCAGGCTGGGCAACGTAGCAAAGCCCCATCTCTACAAAAAATGCAAAAATTAGCCAGGCATGGTAATGTGTGCTGTTGGTCCCAGCTGCTCTGGGAGCTGAGAAAGGAGGGTGCCCTGAACCCAGGAGGTCAAGGCTGCAATGAGCTGTGATCACAGCACCCCATTCCAGCCTGGGTGACAGAGTGAGAACTTGCAAAAAAAAAAAAAAAAAAGAAGGAAGGAAGGAAGGAAAGAAAGAAAAAGAAAGAAAGAAAGAGAAAGAAAGAAAGAAAAGAAAAGAAAATTTGGGGCTAGAATCTTTCAAAGACAGTTTTGTTACCAGAAAGGGGTCCTGATCCAGACCCCAAAAGAGGGTTCTTGGATCTCACACAAGAAAGAATTTGGGGTGAGTCCATAGAGTAAAGTGAAAGTGATAGTAACAGAAGGCAGCCAATGCCTAGGCAGATAGAGGTGGGTCCCTGGTGAAAGCCCACCTCCAAGCCAAAGACAGCCTGAAGCCTGAAAGCCAAACTACCAGTTAAATTCTCAGACCGGATTGAGGACTTGTCCTCCTGGTTTGGCATGCTTTCCTCTGATTGATCCCCATCCTTCCTCTATTTTACTTATACCCACCCATTCCTAATTGGTTTTATACTCTGTCCTGCTCACTTTTGAGTGGTGTCTTTGCTTTAACCTTTTTTGCATACTCACAAATCAGTCGGTACACACTCCTCATCCTGTGCCTATAAAGACCCTAAACTCAGTCAGTAGAGGGGAGATGGCCTGGCTTTGGGGAAGAGACAACCTGACTTCAGAGAAGACAACCTGCCCTTCCATCCCCTCTCCTCCTTCCTTTTCCAGCTCCCCTCTCCACTGAGAGCCATTTTCATCACTCAACAAAATTATCTGCCTTCACCATCCTTCAAACATTCATGTGACCTCATTCTTCTAAGACACTGGACAAGCGCTCAGGACCCACCAAATGCAGTACCCAGAAAAGTCTGTCACACTGACCCTTTGCCCATGCTGGCAGAGAGAAGCCACCCCACATGACGAGGCAAGAGGCCAAATGAGTTGCTAACACACTGCTATCCATCGGAATGCAGATGGTGGAACTAAAACAGCACTGTAACACTCCATCTGGGGCTCCGAGGTTGTGGGTATCCTCACCTGGGCACCATTGCATTCCCCTCCAGGCGATATGCCTGGTCTGGCCACAGGCCCTGTACAGAGCTTGCTACTGTGTTGGTGCCCAGAGCGGCTGGCCAGATCCTGCACTTGCTCATTTATGTGTTCCCTCTCACAAGGGGCTGAGCTTGGTGGGCTGAGGTGGGCACCCCAGCCATGAGTCCAGTGAAGGGCCTGAGAAAAATCCCACATCAACAGCAAGTTTATTAAAAAGTGAAGGAATAAAGGATAGCTACTCCATAGGCAGAGCAGCGGCTTGAGCTGCTGGCCTAAAATGCCTATAGTTATTTCTTGATTATATGCTAAATAGGGGTAGTTTATTCATGAGTTTTCTGGAAAAGGGGTGGGCAATACCTGCAGCTGAGAGTTCCTTCCTTTTTTAGACCATATAGTGTAACTTCCCAACATTGCCATGACATCTGTAAACTGTTGTGGTATTGGTGGGTATGTCTTTTAACATGCTAATGCATTATAATTAGTGTATAATGAGCAGTGAGGACAACCAGAGGTCAGTTTTATCACCATCTTAGTTTTGGTGGGTTTTGGCCAGCTTCTTACTGCAGCCTGTTTTTTCAGTAGGGTTTTTATGACCTGTATCTTGTGCCGACCTCCTACCTCATCCTGTGACTTACAATGTCTAACCTCCTGAAAATGTAGCCCAGTAGGTCTTAGCCTTATTTTACCAAGCCACCTTACAAGATGGGCTTGCTTAGTTTTCAATGCCTCTGACAGTTTGACAGTGAGGGGCTAGGGAATGAGTGCTGCTAATTGGTTGGGGATGCAATCATAGGGTTGTGTAAAATGATTCTTGTGTGCTAAGTCGGCTTCTGGCTGGGGGTTACAGGACTGGTTGAGTCAAAGGTCACAGGTTCAGGTGAAGCCATCTGGTCATCAGAGACAGAGAAGCCTGATAAGACATCTCAAAAGGATAATCGTAGGTTCTACAATGTGATCGTATTTACAGGAGTAATTAGGGAAGTTGGAAATCTTGTTATCTCCAGAATAATGGCTGGTAAAGACTTAACTATGAATTCAGACCCTTCTCATTCTCCTAACCTGGTGGCCTTTTATTAGTTTAACAAAGGTAGTTTAGATTTTGGGGAAGGCTTTAATCATTTAAACTATCAACCAAATTTCTCCCAAAGTTAGTTTGGCCCATGACCAGGAAAAACCAAGGGCAGTTTGCAGGTAAAAGGCAAGATAGAGTTGGTTATGTCATATCTCTTTCACTGTCATAATTTTTTCACTGTTATAATTTGTGAATACAATTTCAATTATTCCTTAATATTTAACGATCTTCAAAGAGAAAAGAATCTTGGTATGATAATTTAGTTATGTTACTTCAAATATCAGTTATTTAAAATATGTGCAGAGTATTACAGTCTTGGTCATGCACACTCTACTTGGTGTTCAGTGAAAGCTAAATTTAAATAATTTAACAACTACAGCTGAAACACTATAGAACTGACATTTCATATTTCTCCATGTTTTATGTATACAGACACCAACAATAATGTATATTATATTCCGAACAATCAAATATTTTTAACATATTGAAAGGTGTGTGTTATAAAAAGATGTTAAGAATTTTGTATGATATTGTATTCACATATATAAAAATGAACAAGTCCATAATTATTTAATGTTGTGAACTATGAGAGCAGTATATATTATTTTATTTAAAATTATATTGAAAAATTTATTTTCTCAGTCCAGCATCAACATCGAGTTTCCATAAATGTCAACTGAGCCTTTTCTATGTGCAAGGCACTGTGTTAGAAGCTATAATGGACAAAAATGTTTTTGCTTATTATCTAGTAGCAAAGAGAAGAATTTTAATAAACACAACAAATATTATGCTTTGCAGCTATCTTTTACCCCCATACTTCCTTACATATATAAGCACAATGTATAGAACATGAATTTGGTACTTGGCAAGCCAATTAACCTCTCAAGACTCTCCATTGCTTTATCTGTTAAAACAGGAAAAGTATTACTTGCCTTATGAACTTTTTATGAGAATAAATGAGATAATGAATGCAGTTCATAGTAGGTGGCTTGTGTTGATTGTTGTTATTTTGAGTGGTCATAGAATACTTTGTGGTTTTGGATATTGCAACTGCAATCATCTCTGTAGAACACGGCTTGGTGCCTTAAAAAATTATGCTCAGATTTCAAGAGGGTCAGCACAAAGTGGATCAATGAGTTGAGACAGAGACTTCTGAAATATAGTCTTCCAAAGGTCATTGAATAGTATCATTGGAAAAAGTATTCATTGAATTGTACCATTGTGAAAAACGGCAAAGCATCAAAATAAATTTATTATCTCTGGGTTCATCAGTTTAGATTATCAGTAACCAAACCTAGAGAGTTAATTTCTCTGTTGAGCCATTATATTAAACTTCTAACCAGTTTGTGTTTTATAAAATAGAGTCTTAAATAAATTGTTCAGGTTTCTGACTGATAGATACAGTATACCCTGATTAAAATACAAGAAGTAATTTCTAATTGAGGGCTAGTTTTACTTGATAAAATATCACTTTTATATTGTAGAATAATTCAAATGGATTATAAATAACAGCTTCTTTCTCCTTTTCTAAAATACAAAATTGAAACTGATAATAAGTCAGTATCAATGTTTTTGGAGGGAGGAAACTTTTGGCAGCTTTTATATATAATCATCTCAGCTCCCACATTATAATCTTATTAAGAACAACCCAGGTTGGCCAGGTGGGTGGCTCACACCTGTAGTCCCAGCACTTTGGGAGGCTGAGGCAGGTGGATCACGAGGTCAGGAGTTTCAAGACTAGCCTGGCCAACATGGTGAAACCCCGTCTCTACTAAAAATACAAAAAAATTAGCCGGGTGCGGTGACACCCACTTATAGTCCCAGCTGCTTGGGAGGCCAAGGCAGGAAAATCACTTGAACCCGGGAGGCAGAGGTTGCAGTGAGCCGAGATCGCGCCATTGCACTCTACCCTGGAGCGACGGTGCAAGACTCTGTCAAAAAGTAATAATAATAAAAATAAATAAAACCCAGGTATTTGTTGTTTTCCAAAAGTCACAATGTTTCATAGATTTCTGTTTCTGTAGCATTTTTTGAAGCACGTAAGTATAAAAATATTAGAGTAATACAGATGTTAAAGGTTTCAAAATCCTTGTTCATGCTCATCCTCTTCTTTGTTGTTTTTAACAGATAAATATGCTTTAATTTTTATAATTATTGTCAAAAATTGAGTAGTTTGGAATGCTAAAACCATTGTGGCCAACTGTTTTTGGCCCCCTGGACTCTCTAAAATTCTGCATATATGTGTTGTAAATATATACTCTAGATTCATGTGTTTGTAACATTGAAAAGTGAATCTGGGTGCTCTAGCTTTCTCTCTCTCTCTCTCTCTCTCTCTCTCTCTCTCTCTCTTTCTCCTTGTACTGGTTTTTGTTGTTGTTTCACATTTTTTGTTTTTTATTTAACTTGGCTCACTTCTTAACCTAATCCAGTACATGTTCTGAAACTGCAACAATATCAATTTTTAACAAAAATCTTGGTTGAGTAAATACTTAAAATAGTTAATACAAAAGTATTTTGTCCTGGAAACAGCAAATTCATTAAAGATCAGTTGCTAAATAAATAACTGTCAGGTCCTGTAGAAGATCTGTAGAAACAGGGCTATTTACCTCCTATAGTCAGTATTTAATCTCCGTTGTAGAAGATAGCCAGTGTTGCCTACATAATCTAAGTTTCAGATCAGTCCCTGATTAAATTAATGCAAATAACTACTCTTTGCTCTATGAATATTGCTGGGTTAAAAACGAAAGTTTACAGGAAAGCAAATTGAGGCAAACAGCAAAGAATAGAGGCTCTTAGTCTTCAGAAAATTTATTTTTAACACTGTAATTTTTGAAATACAAGTTGACCCTCCAACAACATCGGTTTGAACTGCACAGGTCCACTTATGTGCTGATTCTCTTTTGCCTCTCCCACACTTGAGATAGCAAGACCAACCCCTCCTCCTCTTCAGCGCACTAAATGGGAGGACAATGAAGATGGAGACCTTTATGATGATTCACTTCCACTTAATAAATAGTAAATATATTTCCATTCCTTACGACTTTCTTAATATTTTCTTTTCTCTAGCTTACTTTCTTATAAGAATACAGTATATAATATACACAACAGAAAACATGTTAATCAACTGTTGTTGTTATCAGTAAGGCTTCCAGTCAACAGTAGGCTATATGTGGTTAAGTTTTGGTGGAGTCAAAAGTTACATAGGGCTTTACGACTGTGCGGTGGCTGGCGCTCCTAATCCCTGCCTTGTTCAAAGGTCAATTCTATGCTTTTTCCTTTAAGAAGTCTCAAGATGGGCTGGGCGCGGTGGCTCATGCCTGTAATCTCAGCACTTTGGGAGGCCAAGGGGGGCGGATCACGAGGTCAGGAGATCGAGACCATCCTGGATAACACGGTGAAACCCCGTCTCTACTAAAAATACAAAAAAATAGCCGGGCGTGGTGACGGGTGCCTGTAGTCCCAGCTACTAGAGAGGCTGAGGCAGGAGAATGGCGTGAACCCGGGAGGTGGAGTTTGCAGTGAGCCGAGATCGTGCCACTGCACTCCAGCCTGGGCGACAGAGTGAGACTCCATCTCAAAAAAAAAAAAAAAAAAAAAGAAGTCTCAAGACGAACATTTTATAACTGACTATCTTATGATAATTAACATTTATGTTATAGGTTTTTAAATTATTGATTTGGTAAAATTAAAAAATGGAAACTGTAAAAATGATTGTTAAACACTACATCTGCTAAGTTACATTTTCAGATTAAATAATAATGGTGTACTTTCACATGATTTTTAAAATGTATGTGTAACTAAATTAATAAAATAGTTTAAGCAAACTTTTCACTATTTTATCTGTAGTATCAAATATTTATATATTTATGCTGACAAAATAGCCCTTTTGTCTTTTCACTGGGAAAGTGGGAGATGAACTTGTATTTGTGGTTGTTTATATTTGGGCGGCTATTAACAAGGGCTAATTCTTACCAGAGTCCAAAAGCATGTGAGAGGTCAGGACAAAAATGCCTGATTGGTTTATTGTGATAATAGTGAAATTGACAGAAATAGGGAAGTCAGGAAAGAGCTGCCAGTTGTGAGAAGAGGCAAAGGATCAAATGTAATATTTGGCTGACAATTTGATTCCGTAGTTAAGCCAAAGGAGCAGGTAGGATTGGGAATCAGGACAAATTACATTCAACAAGGTAAAGGGTTTGCAATTTTAAGAACCTTCAAGAAATATTCTGGATTAAGAAGTATTAAGTTTGCCTGTCTATTCTAATACATGCATTTATACAATAATCATTAAACTTCATCACACTAACTTTCAAAACTTTTTCTTAACATATAACTTGAAGGCCATGGTCTATGAGGTCTATGTTTGATATTGACAACATTACATGATTAACAGTTGAAGCAAATGGAAAGGTAATACTTCTGACAACATTTTATGTTTTTGTGAAAGTTTTATTTTAATAATATTCTTACTTTGCATCAGAATTAAATCAAGAGGTAGGCTGCACGACCTCTTAAAGTTTCTTCCAATCTACCAATTCTTGATTCTTAAACGTACAATTCTCATAGTGCCAGGATATTTAAATAACTCTATCCTTTAAGAAATAAATAAATAAAAATAAATGCTTTCCCGCTTGTATATTTAGGTCCAATTCATGTTTGCTTCACTGCTTCCAAACTCCTTGGGGTTGTTCCAAGGTTGTAAGAGGAGACTTGCTGATGGGTGCACAGTATAATTATGCTGCAGTTGAGCACCTTCCCTCCCACCACCTGAAAATCAGAGGAGGAGTATCAAAGCATTTGCAGAAGAGAGTTCAACTCATCATTATTCATATACCTAGAAACATAAAGTACAATATATGGGATGATAGAGCACATGTAAATTGATAATTGTAACCAGCTCAAAGAACAAACAAAAAAGCACATGAATTCATGTCCCTTTCTCCAATTCTGCTTTCCAAAAACAGGTTTGTTTGTTTGTTTGTTTGTTTTTACCTCCTCTCCCAGCCCATCAACCCTCAGCGCTGAGTCTTAGGCACTGATTTTGCTGATTTGATGGATACAGCAGAAAAGAAAATCTGAAAGAATGCTAGAACTGGAATTGCTTTACACTGGAAAAGCCATGAAAGTATCACTGAGGAAGAGAAGGGCATGGAAGGTGTGGGGACAGACATCAAAGAGTAGGTGGGGTAGAGAGTGTATTTGAGTGCAAGCGTGAGAGGAAGAGGGTAGAGAGGAGACTTGGGCTGCCAATGGGAATGGAATTTGGGTGGAGAGAAGTGAATAAAGCATACATTATGAAGTGTTTTTGCTAGAGCAAAACATTCACTGCGCAATGTATGCTTTATTCACTTCACAATGTATGCTCTACTTATACTCCCTCCTATTACTTCCTTGTTAAGAAATTTCAGAGAAGATTTCTTACTAAAAAAAAATTCCAAGATTTTGTAATTTGGCTTATGATTTTTTTAAATGCAATCAAAAGCACCCTGAAGAAAGACTAGAAGACTCAGATATTATCAGGCTTGTCGGAAACAGGTATGACATAAACACAAAGTCAGATAAATCAAAACTCAACACAGGAACTTGTTTTCCCATCAGAAGTGCAAATCTAATAAAATAAGATCGTTAGGGAGAGAGACTTGTCCACTAAGTGGATTCTGCCTTCTGGGTAATTAATGTGTCTGAGACTCCAAACCTAATAATTGTTTAGAGATTAACTCAGCAAAAAGTAAAGAATGAGAGGAAGAGCTGTGACTGTGTGTGTGTGTGTGTGTGTGTGAGATGGATGGAAAAGATGCTGAAAAGAAGTTCCAGTTTTCCTGCCTAAAAAGACTTTTCTGGCTGGTCAAGCCTGGTAGGTTAGACTGCTGGAAGAGCTCTTCAAAATGCCCAGAGTAATGGCCTTGAGTCTCTGAACTCTTGAGACCACCACATAAAAATGTATACATGTGAAATGATATATAATCCTTTGAAGGTTGTATACTTTATTAGGAGTATGTAAGATTATTTTAATGTTTATCCTGCCAGGCAGTATTTTATTTATTAAATTTAATTTTCTTAATGCCCTAGTCAAAACTCCAACACTTAAAACTGAACAGGCTAACATGTCACATTTCCTTTAAATACTTCTCACAGCACAATTAATACATATTCACTAGGGAAAATTAAAAATTCCAAATAAAGAAAGAAAACAACTAAAACCGTTACAGCTGCTCTTAACATTTTAGCATGTGTATATATATTTACACATATTTAGTATATATAGTGTATATATTTATACATAGTGTATATATATGCATACAAAATATGTGTAAGTATATATATATCTATACAAAATATGTGTAAATGTAGTATATAATACACACTAAATATATGTAAATATATACTATATATTTCATACATAAGCATTAATATTTTATTTATTCTTAAAATGTAATAATATATACTTTTGTAATCTTATTTCACATATAGATTACATTTCCACATCAAGGAAGAAAAGTTTATATCATTGCTTTAATTATATGACTGTGTCATAATTTATTACTAATGTATATTTAGGTTGTTTCCATATTCCATATTTCATGGTATTATGAAATTCTGTCTTCTTTTGGGCTCTTCTAGAAGCAAACTGAGCAAAGATTTGAGACAATTAATGTATTTGAGAGGTACAGGGAAGTGGGAAGTTAATCAGAAGGCATGGCTCACTAATACATGGTGTGTTATCAAACTGACTACCACTATAGTCAACTGGAGCTTAATCCTACTTGGAAAACTCTGAAGGCTAGTGTAAAACAAAGGCCTGAAAAACGTCTGACAGGAAGAGGGATGGACCTGGGTATCTAAATATCAAATCTGAATGCTCATTGATTGAAGACTGTTTCCAGGAAGAAAAGCACATTAATTCCATAGCCCTTAATTCCACATAATTCCATAAAAAAGTACATAATTCCATAGCCTTTCCAACCAGCTACATAGGTGGCAAAGCAGGCTTCCATGGCAAAGAAAGCTCTCAGGCAAAGAAATATTGGTCCTGGACAATGTAAGTAAGGCCAGTGTGAACTTCAACCATAAAAGCAAGAAAACAGGAGTGGAGCTCCAAAGGTGTCTGTGACAGTCCATCTCTTACACTACAGAGATCCACCCATGGGCCATACTAATTTCATTCTGCCCTCTTATGTCTTTTCCAATTTGGTGGACAGTCACAATTTCTGAAGAGAGAATACAATAGGAGAGTAAATAGTACAATTTACAGCTGTCACCGCTGCAGCTGTATCAGAGACCACCATTGATATTCATCATCTCCCTTCTATTCCATTCATTATCTCCCTTCTATCCCATTCAATCTCCATCTTACCCATTGTAGATCCCCTTCACCCTTGGCCAACATGTCCACTGACCCAGAAAATTTACCAAAGCCTTTATCTCTGAGGAGCTTCAGCCCTTACATTTTTACATTCTTATGAAGCCATGGTTACTACCGTTGACGATTTATTATTATTACTGGGTGTGGAGACAATACGAGGCATCTCAGTGGATACTGTGGGGTTTTAAACATAATACTACCTGCCCCTATTACATGGATATAGTAACTCTATCGTCTCAGGATAGTCAATTGCTTCTGCCAGCAAAGTAACTTCTCTTTTGCCTGCTAGTCATTTGGATAAGAAGCCTAAAATGACCAGGTGGCAGCTATAACTTTAGGTTTGGTGGAAATTATTTCTTGTCTTGGTAGAAGATTTCCCCCATCACCTCTTCTGAAACTGGAACCTCTAGGCTAGCAGAGCCTAAAGTTGAGGGAATGGAAAATATAAATGCCTCAAGTGTGGATCACTGGGAGATATGGTAGGAGGCCATTGTTATTTTCATCCTTTGTCTCCAGATATGCATATTTTGTCAACTAGGGACACAGCACTAGTAATGTTTCAAAACATGTACCTCATCCTGAAGTTTCCCCAATATCCTAGAGTGTTGTTTCTAAGCTGAATGACTTCAATATTCTATAGGCCAGCAGCTTCAAGGCAATGAAGTATATGAAAGAAATAATGAATCTCATATGCCCACTGTTGTACCTTCTTTGCCTTAACAGGGTGATATGGTTTGACCTGTGTCCCCACCCAAATGTCAAATCATAATCCCCACGTGTCAAGGGAGGGAGCTGGTGAGAGGCGATTGGATCTTGGGGCTGGTTTGTCCCAATCTCTTCTCGTGATAGGGAGTTCTCACGAGATCTGATGATTTAAAAGTGGCAGTTTCTCCTGTGCACTCTCTCTGTCTCTCTCCTGCCACCATGTAAGACATGTCTTGCTTCCCCTTCACCTTCCGCCATGATTGTAAGTTTCCTGAGGCCTCCCTAGTCATGCAAAAGTGTGAATCAATTAAACCTCTTTCCTTTATAAATTATCCAGTCTCAGGTATTCTTTATAGAGTTGTGAAAATGGACTAATACACAGGGGTTCCTTGGTATTAGGCAATGTAATGCAGCTTCACATGCTAATAAATTACATTCTATGGGCCCTTGAATAGTGTTAATGGCCAGGGTAAGAAAGATAAACCCATTCCCAGAAATATCAAACTCAGGCAGTATGAACAGCTGCCTCCTTAAAAATGGAAGAGATCCAGAATAATCAGCCAGTGCCTGGATGGTCTTGTATTAAAGGATGGTCTCTGTCTTGGTCCATTTGTGTTGCTATAAAGTACCTGATACAGGGTAACTTAGAAAAACAATTTTTTTTCTTACAGTTTTGGAGGCTGTAAAGTCCAATATCAAGGCATTGGCAGCTTTGGTGTCTGGTGAGGGCTGCTGTCTGTTTCTAAGAAGATGCTTTATTGCCACCACCTCTGGAGAGGACAAACACTGTGTTTTCACATGGCAGAAAGGATGGAAGAACAAACAAAAGGGCTGGATTCTTTGTGAAACCTCTTTTATAAAGACTTGTTAATCCCATTCATGAGGGAGGAGCACTCATGACCTAATTATCTCCTAAAGGCCCCACATCTTAGTATTGTCACATTTGCCATAAAATTTTAACATATGAATTTTGGCGGACACATTCAGACTCCAGGATTCTCATTTTGAGTGATGAGCATTATTTTGACAGTTCAGCATTGGTCACTAACGAAGAGAAGTTGAACATTCATTAATCAAAATAGGTAGGTCAGCTGTAGTGAAAATAAGCCCATACATAAGCCTTAGTTACATATAACTTAGTTATATATATGTATGTAAGGCCCCACACTGTAGGGCCTTGCATAGCATTCTTCATCCTCAGCACCATGTGTAAGCACTGTGGTGGCAGAGGACAGAGGCTAGCTAATCTATGCTTAAATAGTCATGAATCATCCCATCTCACTGGTTTTCAATGTCTTCTCTGAGTTCCTAAATTTCATACACTTTGTACTCACTCCCATAGGTCCATCTATAAGCTTTTGAATTCTTTCAATCTTTCTCCATCCAGGCCCTTGACAAACCATCAAAGTAATTAACCTTACCTTAATCTACTTCTTCCTTCACACAAAGAAGATGTCCAAGTATATGGCTTGAAGCTATGCCTATTGAGAGGAATTTTTCTCACTATTGTATTTAAGGGCCATCCTTGATTGAGTCTATAGTGTGGAATTAGTCCATTTTTGGTTTGTACCAATATCTTGAGTCACCCATCCAGGAAAGGGGCCTGCATTTTTCCTCCTTAGTCAACTGGATGTTGACTATAAATCACAAGACCATAGGTGTGAGCAGAGGGAGAAGTATTAGTGCAACATAGAGAGAATGCAGGAGATAGGGCCTACTATTCACATAACTTGTGGGTTTTGTATGTGCTTAGCAACAACCATGAATGTTTTCCTTCTGCTGAATGCTCCTGATTGACAGTATGACTTGGTGGGTTTACATAGCTCGTAAGGGAGACCCTAAACTGAATAGTCATCTTACTTGATGTACCATTATCAGGTCTTTTGTTAGGTCTGTGAGTCATAGCAGTATGGCAGGAGCAGCTTGTCAAAAGGTAAATAGTTATTTACTGCAGAAAGCAGGGTCTTACTTCTGAACTCTAGTAGTCTGTGTTGTGTCTATCTTATTGGAGTCTGTGAGAGACACCACATGTCTTGCCATGAATATCTCTAGCAACACGGGATCTGCCAAGTTATATGGTCCCACTAGCAGCGTGAAGTTGCTACAAAGCCCTCTCTTGCTCTAGATCCTACTTGAAATGGGCATTCTCACAAGTCATCGAATAAATAGGTCTGAATGGTGTTTCAAAATGTGGTATATGATATCTCTAAAAGTGTAAGGGACTACTAAGACCTATGCTACTTTCTTAGAGGCAAAAGATGTAAAGTGAAATTACTTGTGCTCTATTTTGGATACAATATGCAATAAATTCTCCTTTATGTTCGAGGAGATGTCTTGGTATATTATAGTTCACTGGAGTCTTAAATCTTCACTAATGTGGCAGACTCATTACCTTGAGGTTTTGAGAAAATAGCTTTATTCAAATACAGTTACATATAATAAAACTTACCCCTTTAAAGTATACAATGGTTTTTTAGAAAATTAACGGATTTGTAAAATTGCCAATATTATCTAATTTTAGAACATTTTAATTATTCTAACAAGAAACCCTATACCCACTACCCAGCATTCCTCATTATTCTCACTCCCTAACTCTAAGCAATTACTAACCTACTTTCTATAAAGATTGGTCAATTATAAAATTTCCATATAAGTGGAATAATTGAAGATTCATGTATGTTATCACATGTATCAGTATAATGCTGAATAAAAGTGAAGAAAGTATATATGCTTGTCTTGTTCCAGATCTTAGGGGAAAGTATTCAGTCTTTCTTCATTAAGTTTGATGCTGGCTATGGGTTCTCTGTAGATGCCATTTAGGAGGTTGAAGAAGTTTCTTAGTTTCTTAAAGTTTTTGTTTTATATCATAAAAATGTTTTTGATTTTGTCCAATTTTTTTTTTGCATGTACTGATATATTAGTCCATTTTCACACTGCTGATAAAACATACCTGAGATTGGACAATTTACAAAGAGGTTTAATGGACTTGCAGTTCCACATGGCTGGAGAGACTCATAATCATGGTGGACAGTGAAAGGTGCATCTCACATGGCAGCAGAGAAGAGAAGAGAGCTTGTGCAGGGAAACTCTGCTTTATAAAACCATCAGATTGGCCAGGCATGGTGGCTCATGCCTGTAATCCCAGCACTTTGGGAGGCCAAGGTGGGCAGATCACAAAGTCAAGAGATCTAGACCATCCTGGCTAACACGGTGAAACCCTGTCTCTACTAAAAATACAAAAAATTAACCGGGTGTGGTGGCAGGCGCCTGTAGTCCCAGCTACTCGGGAGGCTAAGGCAAGAGAATAGCATGAACCTGGGAGGTGGATCTTGCAGTGAGCTGAGATCATGCCACTGCACTCCAGCCTGGGTGACAGAGTGAGACACCATCTCAAAAAAACAACAACAAAAAAAATCAGATCTCTTGAGATTTATTCACTATCATGAGAATTGCATAGGAAAGACCCATTCCCATGATGCAATTACCTCCCACTGGGTCCCTCCCACAACACATGGGAATTCAAGATGAGATATGGGTGGGCACACAGCCAAACCATATTATTCCACCCTTGGCCCCTCCCAAATCTTATGTCCTCACATTTCAATGCCAATCATGCCTTCCCAACAGTCCCCAAAGTCTTAATTCATTTCAGCATAAACTCCAAAGTCCACAGTCCAAAGTCTCATTCGAGACAAGGTGACTCCCTTCAGCCTATGAACCTGTAAAATCAAAAGCAAGTTAATTACTTCCTAGATACAATGGGGGTATAGGCACTGGGTAAATACAGCCATTCCAAATGGGAGAAATTGGCCAAAACAAAGGGGCCACAGGCCCCATGCAAGTTCAAAATCCAGCGGGGCAATGAAATCTTAAAGCTCCAAACTGATCTCCTTTGACTCCATGTCTCACATCGAGGTCACACTGATGCAAGAGGTGGGCTCCTACAGTCTTGGGTAGCTCCACCTCTGTGGCTTTGCAGGGTATAGCCCTGCTTCTGGCTGCTTTCACATGCTGACATTGAGTGTCTGCAGCTTTTCCAGGCACATAGTTCAAGCTGTAGGTAGATCTACCATTCTGGGGTCTGGAGGACTGTGGCCCTCTTCTCACAGCTCCACGGATGCCCCAGTAGGTTCTCTGTGTGGGGTCTCCAACCCCACATTTCCCTTCTGCACTGCCTTAGCAGAGGGTTTCTGTGAGGGCCCTGCGCCAGCAGCAAACGTCTGCCTGAGCATCCAGGCATTTCCAAACATCCTTTGAAATCTAGGCCAAGGTTCCCAAACCTCAATTCTTGACTTCTGTGTACCTGTAGGCTCAACACCACATGGACGCTGCCAAGACTTGGCAACAGCCCAAGCTATACCTTGGCCCCTGTTAGTCGTGGCTGGAGCAGCTGGGATGCAGGACACTAAGTCCCTAGACTGCATACAGCAGAGAGACCCTGGGCCCAGCCCAGGAAACCATTTTTTCCTTCTAAACCTCTGGGCCTGTGATGGGAAGGGCTGCCGCAAAGATCTCTCATATGCCCTGGAGACACGTTGCCCATTGTCTTGGTGATTAACATTTGGCTCCTTGTTACTTATGCAACCTCAGCTTGAATTTCTCAGAAAATGGGCTTTTCTTTTCTATCGCATTGTCAGGCTGCAAATTTTCCAAACTTTTTTGCTCTGTTTCCCTTTTAAAACTGAATGCCTTTAACAGCACCCAAGTCACCTTTTGAATGCTTTTCTGCTGAGAAATTTACTCCACTAGATACCCTAAATCATCCCTCTCAAGTTCAAAGTTCCACAAATCTCTAGGTCAGGGGCAAAATGCTACCAGTCTCTTTGCTAAAACATAACCAGAGTCATCTTTGCTCCATTTCCCAACAAGTTCCTCATCTCCATCTGATACCACCTCAGCCTGGATTTCATTGTCCATATCATTATCAGCATTTTGGTCAAAGTCATTCAACAAGTCTCTAGGGAGTTCCAACTTTCCCACATTTTCCTGTCTTCTTCTGAGCCCTCCAAATTGTTCCAGCCTCTGTCTGTTACCAAGTTCCAAAGTTGCTTCTGCATTTTTGGGTATCTTTACAGCAGCACCCTGCTCTACTGGTACCAATTTACTCTATTCCATTTTCACACTGCTGATAAAGACATACCTGAGACTGGGCAATTTACAAAAGAAAGAAGTTTAAAGGACTTAACAGTTCCACATGTCTGGGGAGGCTTCACAATCATGGTGGAAGATAAAAGGCACATCTCACATGGCAGCAGACAAGAGAAGAGAGCTTGTACAGGAAAACTCCCCTTTATAAAATCATCAGATCTCATGAGACTTATTCACTATCACAAGAACAGCACAGGAAAGACCTGCCCCCATGATTCAATTACGTCCCACAGGGTACCTCCCACAACACATGGGAATTCAAGATGAGATTTGGGTGGGGACACAGCCAAACCATATCAATTGAGATAGCCATATGCTATTTTGTCCTTTATTCTATTAAGATGGTGTAAAAGATTACCAGATGTTTAAACAACCTTGCATTCCTGGGATAAATCCCGTTTAGTCATGATGTTTAATTCTCTTTACTTATCATTGAATTTTGTTTGCTACTCTTTTGCTTAAGGTTATTTGTGTATACATTCATAAGAGATAATGATCTGTTGCTTTTTTCATGTTTTGTTTTTGTTCATTTTTGATATCAAAGTAGATTGAATTGACACATGTTCCCTTCTATTTATTTGGAAGTGTTTGTGATGGATTGACATTAATCCTTTAAACTTTTGGCAAAACTCACTGGTGAAGCCATCTGAGCCTGGACTTTCCTTTGTGGAAAGTCTAATTATTATTTAATCTCTTGACAGGTTTATTGAGATTTCCTATTACTTCTTGAATAAGTTATGGTAGTTATTGCCTTTCCAGGAGTGTGTCCATGTTATTTTTTTCTAATTTGTCAGGTTGTTTATAGTATTCTTAATCTTTTTCATTTCTTAATGTCAGTAGTGATGTTTTTCTTTTATTCTTAATTTTGGTAATTTAATTTTTCTCTTTTAAAATTTTTCAGTCTAGGTAAACTTTTTGTCGATTTTGTCGATTGTGTTAAGAAGCAACTGGTTTTATTGATTTTTTCTCTATTTTAAAAAATATTCTCTACTTCCTTTATTTCTGCTCTAGTATTTATTATTTCTTTCCTTCCATTTTCTTTAGGTTTGGTTTCCTCTACTTTTACTAGTTTTTTCCTTTTTTAATTTAAATTTAAACTTGTATTTTAGATATGATGCTAAGTGTGCAGGTTCATTACATGGGGAAATTGCGTGATGCTGAGGTTTGGAGTGTGAATCTCATCACCCAGGTAGTAAGCATAGTAGTACACTACCAGTAGGTAGTTTTCAACACATGTCCTCCTCCTTCCCTCCCCTTTCTAGTAGTCCAGAGTGTCTATTTGTCCCACATTTATGACTATGTGTGCTCAATGTTTAGCTCCCACTTTTAAGTGAAAACATGTAGTATTTGGTTTTACATTCCTGTGTTAATTTGCAAAGGATTGTGGCCTCCAACTGCATCCACATTATTGCAAAGGGCATGATTTCATTCTTTTTTATTGCTGTGTATTATTCCATGGTGTATGTGTACCACATATTCTTTATCCAGTCTACCACTGATGGGCACCTGGGTTGATTTCATGTCTTTGCTGTTGCAAATAGTGCAGTGATGAGTCAATTCAAGTGCATATATCTTTTTGGTAGAATAATTTATTTTCCTTTGGGTATATGCCTTGTAATGGGATTGCTGGGTTGAATGGTAGCTCTGTTTTAGGTTCTTTGAAAAATCTCCAGACTGCTTTACACAGTGGCTGAACTAATTTGTATTTCTACTAACAGTTTATAAATTGTCTCTTTTCTCTGCAGCCTTGCCAGCATCTGTTGTTTTTTGACTTTTTAGTAATAACAATTGGTGTGAGATAGTGTCTTTGTGATTTTATGGTTTTAATTTGCATTTCTCTGATGATTAATGATGCTAAACATTTTTTCATATGTTTGTTGGTCACATTTTTTTTTTTTTTTTTTGAGACGGAGTCTTGCTCTGTTGCCCAAGCTGGAGTGCAGTGGTGTGATCTCCGCTCACTGCAAGCTCTGCCTCCCAGATTCATGCCATTCTCCTGCCTCAGCCTCCCGAGTAGCTGTGACTACAGGTGCCTGCCACTGTGCCCTGCTAATTTTTTGTATTTTTAGTGAGATGGGGTTTCACCATGGTCTCAATCTCCTGACCTCGTGATCTGCCCGCCTTGGCCTCCCAAAGTGCTGGGATTACAGGTGTGAGCCACCATGCCTGGCATGTTGGTCACTTTTATGTCTTCTTTTGAAAAGTGTCTGTTCTTGTCCTATGCCCATTTTGTAATGAGGTTATTTGTTTTTTACTTGTTGATTTAAGTTCTGTAGAAATTCTGGATATTAGCCCAGAATTTGTTGGATGCCCAGTCTGTGAATACCTTCTCCGATTCTGTAGGATGCCTGTTTACTCTGTTGATAGTTTCTTTTGCTGTACAGAAGCTCTGTAGTTAAATTAGGTCTGACTCATCTATTTTTGTTTTTGTTGTTAAGTGCTTTTGGGGACTTAGCCAAAAATATTTTGCCAAGGCCAATGTTGAGAAGACTATTTCCTAGGTTGTTTTCTAGGATTTTTATAGTTTGAGGTCTTACATTAAATCTTTCATCTATTTTAAGCTAATTTTTATATATGTTAAAAGGTAGGAATACAGCCTCAGTTTTTCCATATGGCTAGCCATTTATTCCAGCACCATTTTTTTGAATAGGGAGTCCTTTTTCCATTGTTTGTTTTTGTCAGCCTTGTCAAAGATCAGATGGTGGTATGTGTGTGGTTTTATTTCTGAGTTTTATATTTTTATTCCATCATCTGTGTGTCTGTTTTGTATCAGTACCATGCTATTTTGCTTACTGTAGCTCTGTAGTATATTTTGAAATCAGGTAGTGTGATGCCTCTGGCTATGTTCTAGTTTCTGAAGGTAGAAGTTTAGTTTATTGATTTACAATCTTTTTTTTAAAAAAAATAGATATTTACCTTGATAAATTTACTTTTAAGCACTGCTTAAGTGGCATCCCATAAGTTCTGATACATTGTATTTTAGTTTCTTTCATCTGAAAGTATTTTCTAATTTCCTTTTGATTTCTTCTTTGGCTCATTGGTTATTTGGGAATGTGTTATTTTAGTTTCCACATATTTGTGAATTTCTCAAATTTATTTATGTTGATGATTCCTAATTTAATTCCATTGCTGTTAGAGGGCATCCATTGCATAATTTCAGTCTTTTAAATTCATTGAGTCTTGTTTTATAGCCTAGTAAATAATTTATTTTGGAGAATGTTCCATATGATCTTGAGAGAAATGTTTATTCTTCTGTTGTTGGGCTTTACATAGATATCTGTAAAGTTTAATTGATTTAGAGTTGGGTTAAATATTTCATTTTGTTGTTGATTTTTTACTAGTCATTCTATCTATTTTTGGAAGTGGGTTATTTATCTCTTCAAATATTACTGTTGAATTGTCTATTTTTCTGTACAATTTTCTTAGGTTTTTCTTCTCGTATTTTGGGGCTCTGTTTTTAGGTGCACATATGTTTATAATTTTTATATATTCTAATTTGATTTATACTCTTTTTACTATAAAATGTCTTTCTTAGTTTCTAGGAACATTTTCTGTCTTAAAGTATATTTTATCTGATATTAATGTATCCACTCTAGATTATTTATGGTACTGCTTACATAGTATGTCTTTTTTTTCTGTTAGTCTTCAAACAAGTTATATCTTTAAAGCTAAAGTGTTTTCTTATAGACACAATAGTTGAAATATGTGAAATGTTAATATTAGTCTGTCATTTGATTAGAGTTTTTAATGCATTTACATGTAATGTAATTACTGAGGGGGTAGGATTTACGTTTGCCGTTTTCCTGTTTGTTTTTCATAGCCCTTATGCCTTTATAATTTCTACACTCCTTTGTGTAGTAACTTCCTTCTTTGCATTAAGTCGATAATCTATAGTGTACTTTGTTGTTTATTTTACTGTATATATTTTTGAAATATTATCCCTGTGTATGTCCTGGCAGCTATCATATTAACTTAAAACAATCTATTTTGGACTGATACTAGCTTAATTTCAATACTACAATCTTCTAATAAACCTCCTTTCCTCACCTTTCCTTTGTACTATTATTTTCTATAATTTACATCATTATATATAATAAGCTGATCAATATAATTTTATAATTATTATTTTATACTGATGTCTTTAAAAGTAGATGGTAGAAAAAAGAACTACAAATAAAAATATATTTATATTCTCTTTTGTATTTGCCTATATATTTACCTTTTTAGGTACTCTTTATTTCTTACTATGGGTGTCAGTAATTATCTAGTGTTCACTTATTTTCCCTATTATTATTTTCAGCCTGAAAGATTCCCTTTAGTATTTTTTGTAGGGAAGCTCTTTTACTGATACATTCTTTCAGTTTTTGTTTATCCGGAATGTCCTAATTTCTTCCTAATGTTGAAGGAGAGCTTAGTTAAGCTATCCTAATGTTGAAGGAGAGCTTAACTGTCATATTCTTTTGAAATTTTTGAAGATGTCTCCCCATCAGCCAACTGTTCTTTGACCTCCATGGTTTCTGATGAGAACTCATTTATTAATCTAACCAGGACTACTTATATGTAATAAGTTGTTTTATCATTCACTGTTTTCTAATACTTTCTCTTTTGAAATGATATGTTGTATCATTTCTGGTATTAGATATCTCTCTCCACTTACAGTTTTTTGATGTTGCTGGTTTTTCCTTTTTTTGTTTGTTTGTTTGTTTTTTCTTGTTACTACCCACTTCTTTAGCATCCTGTCTGAAGTTATTTTGTAGATTTTATCTTTCCTGCAATGTTTGGGCCACCAAGATCACTACTAGCTTTCTTTTCCTTTTTCTTTTTAAGCTTTGCTTCTTAGCGTTCACCTCTGAGCTAGTATACTTTAGTGGTCATCAAATTATTGATTGGAACACTTGTTTAAAAGCTTTTCCTATATGTCTTCCACTCTTTGCCAAGAGAATCTGTGTGAGAATTCATGCCTCATACTTCAGTAGTTTACAGGACAAGCTAAGCTTTCACTTCCTGCTTTTGTATGACCTCACATTCAGCCAGAGTTGAGTGACTGGATCATTCTGGGAAAGAATGACCAAGAAAGGACCTGGGCCTACATTCTGCATGCATGCAATCTTTCAGGTTTCCAGGAATATATCAATGTTTGACTGCTAAATGTATCTGTATTAATTCATCTATTATTATGAGAAAAAGTCTTGTTTTGTCTCTAGAATTGTTTTTATCTTAAAGCACAGCTTTTCTGATATTAATATAGTCACTCCAACTCTCTAATGCTTACTGTTTTCGTGGTTTATCTTTTTATTTTTCAACTGATTTATGCGTTTGAACTTAAATTTTATCTATTGTAAACAGCATATTATGGGATCTTATTTGTTAAATCTTGTTTGACCATCTCTATTAATTAGTCAATTTTGTCTATTTACATGTAACATAATTATTGAAAATGTTGTGTTTAGGTCTACCTCTTGCTATTTGTTTTTTGTTCACTACATCTCACTTTTTGTTCCTGTATTAGTTTGTTATCACATTTGTTGGTGTTAACAAAATAGTTTTAGTATGCTTTTTTAATTTTCCTGTTGACATTTTAGTTATATTTATTTTTAATGTAATGCTTTAATGAATACATTATGCATTTTTAATTTGCCACAATTTTTTTTAAGTTACTGCTGACTTACTTCAGCTATGTATAGGAATTTGCACCATTATACTTCAACCCCTCCCCTTTTCTGTTGTTATACATAATACTACATGTGTTACAACCTAAAAATTTGGGAATACAGAATTTTTTTTGCTTTAAACAGTCATGTCTTTTAAATAAATTTCCACGAACAAAGGAAAATTTAATTCTTAGAAATATAAGAAAGAGAGAATAGGGCAGAAACATAGTTGAAAAACATAATGCTTGGACTGAGCAAGGTGGCTCATGCCTGTAATCCTAGCACTTGGGGAAGCCAAGGCCAGAAGATCACTTGAGCCCAAGAGTTTGGGGCTAGCCTAGGCAAGACGGCAAGATGCTGTTTCTACTGAAGAAAAAAAAGTAGTCAGGTGGTGTGGTGAATTCTATAGTCCCAGCTTCTTGGTAGGCTAAGGTAGGAGGATCTCTTGAGCCCAGGAATTGAAGGCCACAGTGAGTTGTGATTGTTCTACTGTACTTCACCCTGGGTGACAGAGTGAGACCTCACTTCTAATAATGATGGTGATAATAATAATAGTAATGGAATTTGCAAATTCTCCAAATTTGAGAAACACAACTCAATGGGGCTCTATATATTTATTTTAGTCATTTTATCTCTATTTCTTCAGTTTGAATAATTTATATTAATTTGGTTTCAAGTTCACTGAGTCTTACTGCTGTAGTGCCCTATTACTACAAATCCCATCCTGTTTTAATTTTCAGCAATTACACTTTTTACTTCTATAATTTCCCTTTTGATTCTTTTTTCTTTTTTCTTTTTTGGCTTAGCTTCCATATCTGTTCATTGAGTATGTCTATTTTCTCCATTATGTCATTAAACATATTTATAATAGCAGTTTTAAAGCCCTTGTGTATTAATTCAAAACACCATTTTCTGTTTCTTTTGTGTTGGGTAATTTTGGATCTTATGCTGGACACAATTTTATTTTCTAGAGAATCTGTATTATTTATTATTCTTTTGAAGTGTTTTGGATTTTATTTTGACTTACAGTTAATTTGCTAGTATATTTCTTTATTCTGTCAAGCTTTGTTTTATGTTTATTAGGGTGGTCTATTTTCCATTTGTCCTAGGTCCTAATTTGTGGTCCTTAGTCTAAACAATGGCCTTCTAGGACTTTACTTGGAGACACAAAGCTCAGCAGTATCTCTCAACTCTACTCAAGATTCCTCAGCATTGCATGACTTCTGGTATTTTTGATAAGATCTCAATTCCATAGCAGCTGCCCTTTGCTACACCTCATGGTGTCTAACTCTGTATATGACATAACAAGACATCTTCAGTATAGGAATGGTTTTACTTATCTTTGTATAGTAGTCCCCCCTTATTCACAGTTTTGCTACCCACAATTTCAGTCACCCACTGTCAACCATGGTCCAAAAATTGGTGAGTAGAGTACAATAAGGCATTTTGAAAGACAGAGAAAACCAGATTCATGTAAGTTTTTATTACAGTGTATTGTTATAATTGTTCCATTTTATTATTGTTATTGTTGTTTTAAATAAACAACTGTTTTTTACTATATATACATATATGATAAAGATTAATTTATCATAGATATGTATATATAGTATATGTAGGATTTGGTACTATGCAGTTTCAGGCATCCACTGGGCATCTTGGAACATATCTTCCATGAATAAGGGAGACTACTGTACTTCCTGAAGTGTCTGGTAGAGTCCTTGGCATATGGTTGACTCAATAAATGTGTGTTGAAATGAATTAAATTGAATATTCATTCAGGAATACATTTAGATTATATAAAACTTTGTAAAGAACAAAGAAATATTTTAAGAATTTTTAATTTTTTTTAGACAAGGTCTTACTCTGCCACCCAGACTGGAATGCAGTGGCACACTCATGGCTCACTGAAACCTCAACCTCCTGGGTTCAAGTGATTCTTCCACCTCACCCTCCCGAGTAGTTGGGACCACAGGTGTACACTATGATGCCTGGCTAATTTTCGTGTTTTTTCTAGAGACTGCATTTCACCTGTCTGCCCAGGCTGGTCTCAAACTCCTGAGCTCAAGAGATCCACATGCCTTGGCTCCCAAAGCGTTGGATTACAGGCGTAAGCCACTGTGCCTGGCCTATTTTAAGAATTTTAATATTTTGCTCTAGTGTAGAGAAATCACATATTCTAAATAATTTTCAATATTTTGTTCAGTAAAACCATATAATATGGAAAGGATCTTAAGAAAGAGAAATTGCATTTACTATTTTGGAATACTTATACCAATTTGTCTTATAAGGCTCATGTCAGTGTTAAATTCATTCATTTATTTTTATTTTTATTTATTTATTTTTATTATACTTTAAGTTTTAGGGTACATGTGCACATTGTGCAGGTTAGTTACATATGTATACATGTGCCATGCTGGTGCGCTGCACCCACTAAATCGTCATCTAGCATTAGGTATATCTCCCAATGCTATCCCTCCCCCCTCCCCCCACCCCACCACAGTCCCCAGAGTGTGATATTCCCCTTCCTGTGTCCATGTGATCTCATTGTTCAATTCCCACCTATGAGTGAGAATATGCGGTGTCTGGTTTTTTGTTCTTGCGATAGTTTACTGAGAATGATGATTTCCAATTTCATCCATGTCCCTACAAAGGACATGAACTCATCATTTTTTATGGCTGCATAGTATTCCATGGTGTATATGTGCCACATTTTCTTAATCCAGTCTATCATTGTTGGACATTTGGGTTGGTTCCAAGTCTTTGCTATCGTGAATAATGCCGCAATAAACATACGTGTGCATGTGTCTTTATAGCAGGATGATTTATAGTCCTTTGGGTATATACCCAGTAATGGGATGGCTGGGTCAAATGGTATTTCTAGTTCTAGATCCCTGAGGAATCGCCACACTGACTTCCACAATGGTTGAACTAGTTTACAGTCCCACCAACAGTGTAAAAGTGTTCCTATTTCTCCACATCCTCTCCAGCACCTTGTTGTTTCCTGACTTTTTAATGATTGCCATTCTAACTGGTGTGAGATGGTATCTCATTGTGGTTTTGATTTGCATTTCTCTGATGGCCAGTGATGATGAGCATTTTTTCATATGTTTTTTGGCTGCATAAATGTCTTCTTTTGAGAAGTGTCTTTTCATGTCCTTCGCCCACTTTTTGATGGGGTTGTTTGTTTTTTTCTTGTAAATTTGTTTGAGTTCATTGTAGATTCTGGATATTAGCCCTTTGTCAAATGAATAGGTTGCGAAAATTTTCTCCCATTTTGTAGGTTGCCTGTTCACTCTGATGGTAGTTTCTTTTGCTGTGCAGAAGCTCTTTAGTTTAATTAGATCCCATTTGTCAATTTTGTCTTTTGTTGCCATTGCTTTTGGTGTTTTAGACATGAAGTCCTTGCCCATGCCTATGTCCTGAATGGTAATGCCTAGGTTTTCTTCTAGGGTTTTTATGGTTTTAGGTCTAATGTTTAAGTCTTTAATCCATCTTGAATTGATTTTTATATAAGGTGTAAGGAAGGGATCCAGTTTCAGCTTTCTACATATGGCTAGCCAGTTTTCCCAGCACCATTTATTAAATAGGGAATCCTTTCCCCATTGCTTGTTTTTCTCAGGTTTACCAAAACAGAGATATAGATCAATGGAACAGAACAGAGCCCTCAGAAATAACGCCGCATATCTACAACTATCTGATCATTCATTTATTTTACTAATGCCAGTTGCATCCACCAGAGGTATTGAAGATGGAGAATTTAAAGTTTACAAAAATCGTTTACTAATATATCTTCATCTATAGTTTCATCAAAATAGATTTTCATTACCATTGAAAATTATCGTACATTTATTTGGAATCAGAAAATGCAGTTTTAATTCTTGTTTTGAAGTTTAATAGCAATAACATTGTGAAGTAATTTAGTTACACAGAACGTCAGATTCATCATTGTTGAAACTGGACATTATATTAGTTTCTCAGCGTTGTTTTGAGGGTTGATTTTTTTAAACATAGTAAATTACTTTGTACTGTGATTTCTTACATAGCAGGCACTCATTATTGGTATTAACGAAATTTGGATTGGAAATTGAATCCTAGTCACTACACTGCCTAGACTTGTAATGAGGTTATTATAAAACTGAATTTCACATACAATTATATGGAAATTGAAGAGTTTTTAACCATATTTTAAAATTAATTTAAACTAAAAATTAATATTAAAATATTTCCCTTTCTCCAGTTGCAATTTCTATATTTAAAATACATAATTCTGTATTGAAAATTGCTAAAATAATAGATTTGAAGTGTTTTCACCACAAAAAAAGACATATGAGGTTAATTCGCTCTATTTAGCTATATCCACAGTATATATATATTTTAAAACAGCATGTTGTACATAAATATATACAATGTTTATTTTTCAATTTTAAATAAGTAATTAAAAGGAAAGTGTTTAGTGCCCCCAAAATGCATGTATTTTACAGTAAAATTTTAAGCTCAAAATTAAGGTATGTTTTATCTTTATAATATCTTTAGCTAACACACTATTTCAAAAATGATTGAAGATTGTTCATTTATTTTAAAATTTAAAACATTTTAAAATATCAACCACAAATGAAAAATATTAACAGATATATTTTCTTAAGAGAACATATTTTTAAATGTTTATGTTCATTCTTAATCTAATTTTTCTCTTTTATTGTATTGGTTTGCAATTGAAAATCAGTGCTTCCTACTGCTGTAGAGAACTATGTAAATTATTTTCTGGCAGGCCTTGATAGCACATATGTTTCTTCTAAGAATAACTAAGAAGCAATCTGCTGGTGAGTGTACTTTACATCCTTGCATCCAAGTCCTTTAGGAACATTCACTATCTTTGCCACCTAAATAGAGCAACTACTCTGACTCCAGTGTACTCATTCTCATTTCTCCTTTATGACATCCAAAATCTGTAGGGCATAGACATATTTCAAATCAAAATTGAGTAATCATTCCGTTTTACACCATACTATCATTTAAAACGAGAGTATCAGTGGTTTTCAAATATTCACAGAGAAAATAACTTAATTTTGCCAACAGTAGAAATATATAACCATGCCATTCACATAAATTTAAAAAATACAAAAATTAACATCAGCATCAAAACTTTCACCCTAAATATTATCTTGATTTATGTTTGTCATCATACTTAAAACCTTAAGATTAAGGAGAAAGTGTTTTATGCTTGATATTGTTTAAGTCTGTGTTCCCCCAAAAGTCTCATGTTGAATTGTTATTCCCAATGTTGGAGTTGGGGCCTGTGGGAGATGATTGGCTCATGGGGGCCGATTTCCCTCAGGGTGCTTCTCTCATGATGGTGAGTGAATGCTTGGGAGATCTGGTTGTTTAAAAGTGTGTGGCACATAGCCGGGTACAGTGGCTCATGCCTGGAATCTCAGTATTTTGGGAGGCCGAGGCAGGTGGATCGCCTGAGGCCAAGAGTTCGAGACCAGCTTGAGCAACATGGCAAAACCCCATCTTTACTAAAAACACAAAAATTAGCCAGGCGTGGTGGCGGGTGCCTGTAATCCCAGCTATTGGGGAGCCTGAAGCAGGAGAATCTGTTGAACCTGGGAGGCAGAGGTTGTGCTGAGGTGAGATCCGCCACTGCACTCCAGACTGATTGATACAGCAAGACACTGTCTCCAAACAAACAAGCAAAGAACAACAACAACAACAAAATGTGCGTGACACATCCCCCTTTCTCTCTTTCGCCTGCTCTGGCCATGTAAGACATGTCTGCTTTCTCTTTGCCTTCCGCTATGATTGAAAATTTCCTGAGGCCTCTCCAGCCATGTTTCCTGTACAGCCTGTGGAACTGTGAGCCAATTAAACATCTTTTCTTTATAAATTACCCAGGCATTTCTTCATAGCAATGAGAGAATGGACTAATATAATGCTTCTCTTAAACCTTTTGAAGAGCAATGGTCAATATTTATTCAATGAATTAAGGTTTCTTTATTAAACATATTTAAACACATGCCACCAAATGATATATTTTTTAAAAATTACAAGGAGCAGCAGCATCTTCTTTGTGAGAGTCTCATTTGCTTTCTTAGGATAAAAATTCAAATGACATTAAGCATTTCTTTTTTTTACCCAGAAGTGCTATATCTATCACATAGTTTCTTTCCTTTCATTTCTGAAGATTTTAGTAATCTAGAACTGCATAGGATGGGACATTTTTCTCAGCACACCTTCCAGATTCTATATTTATATTGGTGAAAATGAGTTGTTCCTGCCTTCTCCAACCATGGCAGACATACTCTTACTAGCTCATATGCTCAGTCTTCCAGTTGCTTCTCCAATCCTATACAGAGTGTCATCCTTTCCTAAATATTGCAGGGCATATTACGTAAGTCTAAGAATCAGTCCTGGATATTGTTCCTCTCCTGAGACACCAATCTGGAACACAACATACAGTTCACCAAATGCACTGATCTCAGGCTCCCCTTCTGGTCCTTCCATCATTACTGCCACTGCAATGGGACTGGAAATCTGCTGTACAGGATGTTAGAATGTATTTTGAGTAGCCCATAAGTACCTTGTGAAAGTGAAAGAAAAACAATTCCATTTTGACATGATCGGCTAAGGGTCTCACAGGAAATTTGAGAGTGGTATGTTAAAGTGGTTGAGAAACAGCCCTCTCATCTCCCTTGACATACAAATCAATGTTTCAGTTTCTGGTTTCAAAAATTCTACCTAGTCTCTTTTATCACAGTCACTTTCATTAAGAGGTAAAATGAACAACTTTAAATCTCTTTTTATTTTTATTTTTTTTTACAGTTGGAATTATTTAAATTGAAATTTAAGGTCATCCTAAAGCTTATGTAAACTTCCTGGTAGTTTTGAATGTGAAAACTGATTTGAAACTTCCCTTGATTTTCTGTGTAATATCTGGGACATTCTTTCTGAGTTCTAGTGTGAACTTCTGAAAGGGAGGCTTCTCTAATTATATCTTGCTGCCTCTTTTTCAATCTCACCTATACCAAGGAGAATAATATATTATTATAAAACAAAGTTAAAACGCACTAAAATGAAAAATATATACTTTAGGAATTCTCTAAAACCTTAACTCTATTTAGAAGTGGAGAAATGACTACTGACACAGAATAAAATTTTTCTCTTTTGTCTGAAAGTAGTAACTAGTGGACAATGTTATGGTTAATACTATTAAAACTAACAAACAAAATTTACATTATTTCCCCTCTCCCTCGTGCAATCCAGGGACGCCTCTTGTAGCTTCTATTTTTTTGTATAAAATATAGTCTCAAACCCAGTCTCTCCTTTCCATCTCCACTGATAAAAAATTAGTCCAATTCTTCAGTAACCTGCAGAGGGATTATTGCAATTTCTTCTAAAATTTAAAGAAATATATTTTAAAGATAACATTAATTTATACAAAAAGTATTAGAAAACACAACAAAACGAATAGACACATTGAGCAACCACAACCTATCAAGTAATAGAATGTTATTAGCTTCTTAGAAGGCCCCCGGAAGTACTTTTTCCTTGCTACTGCTGACAGCCATTTGGGCTGTCTTTAGTTTGGGACTATAGCAAATAATGCTGCTTTAAACATTCTGTACAAGTATTTTGTGCGTATACATTTATCTTCTGTGCATATATACCTAGAAGCAGATTTGCAGGGTGAAAAGGCAAGATGGGCTGTGGGTGGGATGTGTTAACTTCAGCAGATATAGCCAGTTTTCCAAAGTGACTGCACCAGTTTACACTTGTATCACCAATGTCTGAGAATTCCAGTTGCTCCACTGCCTTGCCAACACTCAATATTGTAGATGTTTTGGATTTTAGTCATTTTGTATGTAGCAGCATTTTTTTAATCCAATCCCATCATCAATAATTGGGTAAAAAGTTTATTGGCCATTTGTATATATCACATCATTTTTGAAATACCTACTCTTGTTACTTACCTATTTTTGAGAGATGAGATTGTCTATAATTTTGAAAATGTGGCATTCTTTATATATTCTGATTAGAGCCTTTTGTGAGCTTTATGTGCTTCAACAATCTTGTTTCACTCAGTGGTGTATCAATAAGTACCTTTATTGATGTCCTCTGAGGACATTCTTAATTTTAATGTAGTTAAATGTAGGATATGTTTGCCAAGTACTACAGTGATTAAGATAGTCTTCTATATTATCATCTAGAAGATATTTTGCTTTTCCTTTCATATCCAGATCTACAATCAGCTAAGAATTGACTTTTGTATATGATGTGAGAAGGGGGGAGTCAAGTGTTTTTCTGTCATGCCAGTGTCCAATTGATGCAACACCAATAATTAAAGACTCTATACTTCCTTGCAGTACCACTTTCATCATAAACCAAATTTCCTTGTATATGTGATGTTTCTGAGCTATGTATTCAATTTCAGTGATAACACAACTATCCCAAGATAAGATTGCCTCTTCTAACCAATAAATAGTTGGGTTTAAAAAAAAAATCCAACTCTCCAGTAAACTGCAGAGGGATTATTCAATTTCTTCTACAATTTTAATAAATATATTTTAAAGATAACATTAAGTTATACAAAAAGTTTTATAAAACATAACAAAATGAATAGACAAATTGAGAAACCACAAACTATTAAGAAATAGATTATTAGCTTCTTAAATGGCACCTCAAAAGTATTTTTAAGTACTTAAAAATATGTAATTTTATTAAGATTACTACTGCTTTCGTTTTTAAATTTACAATTTTACCTTTTGTTTTCTAACTGATTTTTTTCACTTGTCTTTTTTCTTGTCTGCTTTTTGATAGATTAAACACTTTTTTAATTCCAAGTTTGCTTTCCATTAGTTTTCTAGTTTTATACTTCTATGATTTTTTAGTAGGCTCTCCAGAGATTACAACATGCGTGGGTTATATGTTGTGGTCACTGTGGTTAGTGCTTTTTTCAGGTTTCTAGACATTCACCTTTTCTTGATTATGTGTTTGCCTATTTATTTTCCCTTCCCATTACTCTTCATTCCTTCCCATATCTCTGAACTTCTGTTACCTTTTTCCTTCACCTTGAAACCTGCCATTTAATGTGGGACTGATGCTCAGGAATACTCTGTTTTCATTTTTGAAAATGTCTTCATTTTCCTCTCATTTGGATGGCAATCTTTACTTTTAGGTTGGCAATCATTTTCTTTCCACATTTAGAGATATCATTTTGTTACCATTGACTTCATTTGTGTTTTTCTGTGAAAAATTAACTATCAATCTTGTTGTATCTTTGCAGGTAATATGATTTTATTATTACCAGAATTGGCTGCTTTATAGATTTATTCTTTGCCTTTTATTTTCAGCAGATTCACAGTAACGTGCTTGGATGTGATATTTTTAAGATTCACCCTAGTTAGGGCTTTGTTATCTGTGATCTGATGTCTTTAGTTTGAAACATCACCCAAACAATTCTTTGCTGCCATCTTTTCAAATGTTGCTTCTCCTACAGAACTGTCTCCTCTCTTCTTCAAATTTAGGTATCTTATGTGTGTCATACGCTCCTTCATTATTTTTTCATCTTTTTGTCTCTCTGCTTCGATCTGGAAATGTTCTTCTGATTTATGCTTTGTTGACTACTTCCCTTCTCAGCTTTGTCTAATCTTATTTTAATTTTTGTGTTTTTCAATTCTACAGTCTCCTTCTGGATTCTTACAGTTTCTAGTTTTCTGTGAAATAGTCCATCTTACCTTTTAAACCTATGCATATCTACGTTACAGTTTTTTTTAAAGTATCCCTCTGCTATACTACAAAATACATCTCATTACTTGCTTAAAATTCTTCAATGGCTTCCTATTACACTTTAAGAAGAATGCCAGCATCTTTCTCTTGGCCTATGTGGCCATGTATGGTCTGACTCCTGCTACTTTTTCAACTGCATCCACTATGACTCTCCCAATCCCTACTCTTTAGGCTGCATTTGACTCCTATGCTATGCTATGCTTTTCCTTAAATCAGAGTCTTTCTCTTCTGCTGGGTTTTTACATCTTTTATATATCATCTTAGTAGTAACACTTCTCTGATGACTCTCAATATGTGCCTTTCCCTCCTTCCCAGTCCCATTCCTCCCCCATGATGGGAGCGACTATGTTTTCTTCCCACTGTGTACCAGGTACAGTGCTAGCACAGTACTTGGCACACTATAGGCATCAAATATTTGCAAACAAAATGACTTAGTGAATGGAAACTGCATTCCTTCTTTTCATCATTTCTCACAGTAGTAAAAATATTTAAAACTTCTAATTATCTACTTTATCTCTTTCATCTTTTCAGTTCTCAGAGCACATAGGGTATATTAAATGTTTGCTTAATAAATTTGAAAAGTTGAATTGTGAAATTCTCATGAGTATATAGTTAAGAGTGTGTGTATATATATATGTGTGTGTATATATGTATATTATTTGTAATAGAATCTATATCATGATATGACCATACCTATTGATATAATGCCTGTATTACTCTGTTCTCACATTGGTATAAGGAAATTTCTGAGACTGGGTAATTTAAAAAGAAAGGAGGTTTAATTGACTCACAGTTC
Source organism: Pan troglodytes (assembly GCF_028858775.2). Classification (NCBI taxonomy): domain Eukaryota; kingdom Metazoa; phylum Chordata; class Mammalia; order Primates; family Hominidae; genus Pan; species Pan troglodytes. The sequence continues at coordinate 129,028,378 of NC_072404.2, read as the reverse complement.
CGCATGGCTGGGGAAGCCTCAGGAAACTTACAATCCTGGTGGAAGGCACCTATTCACAGGGCAACAGAAGAAAGAATGAGTGCCAGCAGAGGAGATGCCAGATGCTTATAAAACCATCAAATCTCATGAGAACTCACTCACTATCAGGAGAACAGCATGAGGGAAATTGCCTCCATGATTCAATTACCTTCCACTGGGTCCCTCATATGACCCTGGGGATTGTGGGGATTATAATTCAAGATGAGATTTGGGTGGGGACATAGCAAAGCATATCAATGCTTATTACTAATATGTTTAAACACCTACATTATTTTAATAAACTAATGAATTTGAAATTTTCACAGATTTTCATCATTTTTTTTTCTACAATTTCAAATATCTGGAGTTACAGAAACAAAAGCATAGTTTGATCATGATTTGAACATACAAGCAGAGAGGATATATCTGCTTTGTAGAAATTATTTAAAATTCTGCTTTTGGACCAGTTTACTTTTAAAATATATCAGTTATTTTTTTAAAGCATATGCAAATTAGTTTACTAGTTAATAATTTGGATTTATTGTTTGAGCAGGAGTCAAATTACCAGGCCCCTACATCGGCTCTCCCAAAGGTTTCTGTGAACTTATAGAAAAAAGTGAAAAAGAATAGAACCAAAAACGAAGGCTGGACAGGCAAGTTCATGTTAAAATCCAGAAGTGACTTCTATTAATAAAGAATACTGATATAGTTTGGCTGTTTTCCTACCCAAAATCTCCTCTTGAATTGTAATCCCCTTAATCCTGATAATCCTCTGAATCCCCACGTGTCAAGGAAGAGACCAGGGGGAGGTAATTGAATAATGGGGGGAATTTCCCCTGTGCTGTTCTTGTGATAGTGAGTTCTCAGGAGATCTTAGGGTTTTATAAGTGCATGGTAGTAGTTCCTTCTACATTCATTCTCCTTCCTGCCACCTTGTGAAGAAGGTGCCTTGCGTCCCTTTTGCCTTCTGCCATGATTGTAATTTTCCTGAGGCCATACTGAACTGTGAGTCAATTAAACCTCTTTCCTTTACAAATTGCCCAGTCTCGAGCAGTTATTTATGGCAGTGTGAAAATGGACTAATACAAATACCAAAGCACCTCAGGTCAGACTTATAACAGAGGATTCCACTTACATGAGTAATGTACAATAGTCAAACTCAGAGAAACAGAGAATAAATTAGTGGTTGCCAGGAGTTGGGGATAGGGAAATGGGGAGTTGGTGTTCAGTGAATATGAAGTTTCAGTTATGCCAGATGAACAGGTTTGAGAGACCTGCTGTACATCATAGTGTTTATAGTTAATAATACAGCATTGTGCACTTCAAAATTTGTTAAGTATAGATCTCATGTTAAGTGTTCTCACCAAAATAACAACAACAACAACAACAAACTAAACAAGCAAGCCAAACCAACCACAACAAAACAAAGGGACATGAGAACTTTGGAACATGTTAGATCTATTTCCTTGATTGTGGTGATGGCATTATGGGTGTTTGCACACATAAAAACTCATCAAATTATATACTTTAAATTGGTACAGTTCTTTGTATATCAGCTATATTTCAATAAAGATGCTTAAAAACAATATCAAAGAGTTCATTGAGAGGCATAAATTTAACTTACACATTCTCTGAGACATAGCAGTCTGTTACCCAAGAAGTAGATAGAAGGAAATTTTAGCTATTCTTTTTTCTCTGGATTCTATCTCACAATAGATATATTTGGGTAGGTTTATTTTAAACAGTGATGATTGACCAGCCTGTTTAAAACTGCATGAGTACTTCTTCCAGGAGAACCCAGTTTATTCTTCCCCCACTGTTACTTACCTTTCTATGTTCTAATATTATATTTTCCAATAAATAGTAGAGGAATTTGCTAAAAATGGCATATTGCACCTTTGAATAAGTTGTGTCCTTATGAGGGAAGAGACAAAAACCTGGTAACAGTAAGGAATTATGGGAATATTAGATTTTTACCTACTGCACTGACTGAAAGTGCCTGAGAACCTTGTCATGAGAACAGGAGAAGATTCTATCTGGTCAATCAGAGTATAACAGTGAGTGCCACTAGGCATTGGGAAATTTGGGTAAAGATAACATCACCAAATGTTCTCGATTCCATGCCAGGGGTGGAGGTGTAAGATAATGATGCTAATAGCAACCAAATGGAGATTAAGCAGAAATAAAACTATTCCCAACATTTGCTTTGTTAGAAAACTTGGAGAGCTGGGTATGGCTGCAAAGGCTTAGATGAATATGAGGTTTCTTCAGGTAAGACAAAGTATCACAGATACAAAAATGCAATCTCAAAATTAAAAGCTGCTTTGGAAATAAGATATAATACTGACATTAGAGAAAACAAATCAAGTAATATGGAGTATAAACGTGGAGAGCTCAGAGATGGATAAAATAAGATAATGAGTTAAAATGGTAATAAACAATATTCTCCATGGAAAGACAATACAATGGAAATTTAATATTAAATTAAATATTTATGTTCCTAAGGAAGAAACCAAAACACTTAAATGGAATACATTTAAACATGTGAAATATAAATGGAGGAAACATCCTGAAGATGAAACAGAGCAAATTATACCCATCAAAAAGTTCACCACGGTCTAAGCAAAATTAATGATAAAAGAAACTAATGCCAATCCTGGAAAACTTTCTTGAATTGCAAAATAACAGAACATAAACTATAAGCTTGCAGCAGAAGACAAACTAAGAGTCTTTAATAAACAAAAATTAAACTGGCTTAACACTTCTCTGTATTCCTAAATGTTAGTAAATGATGGTCAACTGTATAGCATTTTGAGGAGAAAACAGCCTAACCCCTGAATTATATGTCTAGCCATGTTGCTGTTCATGTAAGACAGAAATAGAAATATACTCTTATAAATGCAAGGACTTAGAAATTGTAGAAACCTTGTATTATTTCTGAAAATAGAATTATTTGAAAAATTTACCAGCCATTCATGAAACATATCAAAATTAAGAACTGATGAATGAGAAGCAAGGTATAAAATTGTTAGCAACATTCATGAAGACCATTTAAACAGTGAGGCAATTGTGCAAATGTTTTTAAAAACTGTTTTGGAAAAGAAACCTCAAGATGTAAAATTATTACTTTATAAGAATAACTGCAATCTGAAATTCAGTATTTAAAACAAAGCCCAATGTTAAAAATGGTCGAAGGGCAGATATTTCTTAAAAAGGGAACACTAATATCCTATTACATAGGGAGATGTCAGAATATATAGTTTTATTCTTGATTTGAGTAATTAAAATTTTTCATACAAAAGTGTTTGAAACACAATGAAATATTTCAAACATTCGGAAAAACACAGAGAATAATAAAACACCTATGTACTGTTAAAGAAAAAATTATTCAATGATACTTGGTAAAGCATGGTAAGAAAGAGTTGATTCTGGACCACTGCGATCGGTATAGGGACCACCAGAATAGGATTTTGCAGTGTGGGAGAGAGATTTGTCCCAGCTCCAAATAAAGCATGAGCAAGTGGGAACTTATAGTCAAGGAGCAGGAGGGGGGTCAGTGGTTGGAAAATTACTAAAAGGAGACATCATGGGTAAGGGAGATTCTGGGTAAGCCAACTTTGCTGAAGACAGGCCAGGGTAATCAGACATCACCTGGGGGATGGTGGAGGATGAGAAACCCAATCAAATACTGATGGTGATTGGATACTAAGAGTGGGGGTTTCATGCTAAACTGACTTAGTATGGCTCTTTGCTAAAATTTGCATTCTACAAGGAAGTGCACAGATGGGCCTAGGAGAAGGGTCAGGATCCTGACTAAAGTTTGTTCAAGCAGAGAATCTTTGTCAATACCTACCATCCAGATTGAACAGATTTTTGTCATATTTGCTTCAAATCTCTTCCTCTTCCCCTTATTTTATTTTTTTAAGAAAGAAAACATTATAGACTGAGCTAATGACACTTTGTACCCCTCTCCCATTTCATTCTCTCACTTTCCTTTGTAATTTCTGCCACAATCCTGAAAAGTATCATGCCTGTTTGGTTTCTAAGGTTACCAAATATGTTTTCATCTTTCACAATAGTAGAAAACTGGTTTATGTGTTTTAAAATTCTACAGAATATATCATGATTTACATATCATCTTAAAACAATATTGAGTGGAAAATGCAAATTACATAATTATGGAAATCCTACAGCAGCTAAAATGAAAGAACTCGATTTATATGTGCTAACATGAATGAATTTTAAAACATTTTATGTGGTATAAATGCTGCTTTTGTAATAATGTAGTATTGATATATGTATAAATCAAATGTAATAACCTTTGCAGTGATGTGGTTTTATGCCCTATAAATAAACCACAATTTATGTATCAATTTTTTGATTAAAAGATATTTAGATTGTTTCCAGTTATTTCTTGTTATAATTAATGATAGAATGCACGTTTGTACTTATCTCTGTGTACTCGCCTGAAAGATTCTTTAGGGTATATGCTTAGAAGAAGAAATGCTAGATTGCCGATTAGGTACTTTTTCAATTTTATTGATATTTTCAAATTATGCTCAAAGTAATACCATTTTACATGTGAGAAATCCTCTTTACTCATACCTTCACAATACTTTGTATTGTCAGACTTTTAGAAATATGCACTCACCATGAGTGAATTTGAATATCTTTCCACATATTTAATTGACATTGATGTTTACTCTGTAATTCACATATACAAAAATGAGAACTACATATATGCATAAATATCTACATATATACACATACAGATATACATATATATATTCCATTTTAAATTGGGATGTTTGTGTGTTTTTCATGTAGAATGCAGGAGTTTTCATATGACCTGGATACTCCAAATTTATCTGTTATATATTTTGAAAATATCTTTATGCTGTCTGTGTCTTCTCTTTTCACCGTCATCATTGGGTCTGTTTTATTTATTTTTGTCAGTAATTTTCTTTATACTTTGTGCTTTTTTCTCTTTTTTGATTTATTTGTCTCTACTCCAAAGTAATAGATATTTTTCTACATTTTTTCTAAAGATTTTAAGTTTGTGTTTTACATATTTAGATCTTTAGGGAGACCATATGTCCCATTCTGCCTAACAGGGTTCCAAATGTTTTAGAATTTTCCCAGATTTTTTATTACATAATGAAGTATTATGATTAATAGTTTCATTAGAATAACTCATTATTTCTTCAGCAGGCCCCCTCTTTAAATTTTCACCTTCTGTCAGTGCTTTGTCTAGTATCTTCTAGTATAATATACAGAGCTCAACTTTAAGCCATGATAAATCTGAAAGATGGCCAATCATAATTCTTCTTTCTTTTCTTAGTCCTTTCTACGTGCAGTGTTACCAGTTCTCCTTTTTTAAGGATATCCTAGCAATGAAGTGCTCTCTGACATAAGGAACCAGGGAAAACTAACTCCTTGTAGTGTTTTGTGTGGGAAAACTAACTCCTTGTAGTGTTTTGTGTTATAAAAGTGTTATACTCTGTTGCTAGTTGTGTTATAGCCTGTGAGATGCATGATTTGTATCTTTGCTAATCATCACCAAATAGATAAGTATTTAACCCTTTGAATATCTACTGTGTAAATCTGACTAGATGTCCTATAAACATATTCAACTTTAACAAATTTGTCTTTTATAAATTTGTCTTGTAAAGTTTGCTAATATTTTATTCAAAATCATTTTGGAAATTTTTAATCCATGTATTCTACAAAAAGAGTACTAAACTAGTTCAGGATTTGTGAATTTTGGCAAACTGAAACTTTTAAAAACAGTGCTTGCAAACAAGCTTGTCTTTATAAAATCTACAGAGGAACAGTATAAATGACACCTCAAATGGTATACAAGATTTAATTTTGAAATATCATTTTCTTATTTTATGGGAAGAATGTTTTGATGGCTCTTCTAATTTAATTAAATATATTTATACTCTCTGGGAATGGAGTAAAATTGATAAGACATAATTCTGCAACATCTCAGTTTGCTAAAAATTTAAAGTATTCTTAAGTTAAAGCAACTAATTTCATTGTTTTACATAAAATATTTGGCAAACAAACAGCCTCCAAAGGGAGGTAAAAACCACCCCCAAAATTCTGTGGTTAAAATATTATGGTACAAAAAAAAGGAAGAAAGCAAAAGAGAGATAATTGAGTGAATTTAGTTCATTCTGACCTTGCCAGAAAGTATTTTTAATACGAATACTATTGTGTATAGAGAACTATCCCCAGAATACAACTTTGAAATATGTTGCAGACAATTTTAAGAAAGGGGAATTAAAAATTAAAAACACTAGAATTACACTTTAAAAGAATAATAGCACCTATGATACAGCTTTAGACACCTATAAGGTAAAAAAGTTAACATATGTAAATATCAAAATATAATCATTCTGTTTCTCTTTTGTGTTACAGTTAAGATAATTTATATAAAGACTTTTCTGCTTAATACATGAATATATGCTATTTTTATTTTTGGAGTGAATTTTACTTTTGAAAATATTTTTGTATAAAACTAAATTATCAATCACCAATGTACTAAAATAATTTAAAACAAGTATTTACAAATAATTATATCAAACTTAAATAGTTTTAATTATTTTTAGTACTCTCACTAAAAACATTCCTGGTTTAAGCAATATATTATGTGATTATCCTAATTATGTTCATCTCAAATTTATTTTTGGGTGAAGTAGGAGTCTAAATTATTTTTTCCAATTATCTAAACAAAAATTTTTAAGTAAAGTATCTGTTTCTTACTGATTTTTATATAGTGATGGTTAATATTGAGTGTCAACTTGATTGGATTGGACAATGCAAAGTATGGTTCCTGGGTGTGTCTGTGAGGAGATTAACATTTGAATCAGTAGACAGGAGAGGCAGACCCACCCTCAATCTGGGTGGGCACCATCTAATCAGCTGCCAGCATAAAAGCAGGCATGGAAAGAGCAGACTGGTTGAGTCGTCTGGCCTCCATCTTTCTCCTATGCTGGATGCTTCCTGCCCTCGAACATCGGACTCCCAAGTTTTTCGGTTTTTGGACTCTTGTACATACACCAGTGGTTTGTCAAGGGCTCTTAGGCCTTTGGCCACAGACTGAAAGCTGCACTTTCAGCTTACTACTTTCCAGGTTTTAGGACTCAGACTGGCTTCCTGGTTCCTCAGTTTGCAGATGGCCTATTTTGGGACTTCACCTTGTGATCCTGTAAGTCAATACTCCTTAATAAACTCTTTTTTATATATACATCTATCCTATTAGTCCTGTCCCTTTAGAGAACCCTGACTAATACAGATTTTTTTTTACCAGAAGTGGGGAGCTGCTGTAAAGATGTGGATAACAGGCAGAGGCTGGAACTGTTTGGAGGGTTCAGAAGAAGATAGAAAAATGTGGGACACTTTGGAACTTCCTAGAGACTTGGAGTGCTCAGAAGACAGAAAGATGTGAGAAAATTTGGAAGTTCCTAGAGACTTGTTGAATGGCTTTGGCCAAAATGCTGATAGTGATATGGGCAATAAAGTCCAGGCTGAGGTGGTCTCAGATGGAGATGAGGAACTTGCTGGGAACTGGAGTAAAGGTCAGTCTTGCTATGCAGAGACTGGCAGCATTTTGCCCCTGCCCTAGATATCTATGGAACTTTGAACTTGAGAGAGATGATTAATGGTGTCTGGCAGAAGAAATTGCTAAGTGGCAAAGCATTCAAAGGGAAGCAGCACATAAAAATTTGGAAAATACACAGCCTAATGATGTGATAGAAAAGAAAAATAAATTTTGAAGAGAAATTCAAGCTGGCTGCAGAAATGTGCATAAGCAAAGAGGAGCCAAATGTTAATCCCTAAGACAATGGGAAATATGTCTCCAGGGCATGCCAGAGGTCTTCATGCCAGCCCCTCCCATCACAGGCCTGGATGTCTAGGAGGAAAAAATAGTTTCATGGGCTAGGCCCAGGGCCTTGCTGCTTTGTGCAGTCTCAGGACTTGGTGTTCTGTGTCCCAGCCATGGCTAAAAGGGGCCAATGTAGAGCTCAGGTCATTGCTTCAGAGGGTGCAAGCCCCAAGCCTTGGTGGATTTCACAGGATGTTGTGCCTTCCAGTGCACAAAAACCAGGAATTTAGGTTTAAGAACCTGTGCCTAGATTTCAGAAGTTGTATGGGAATGCCTGGATGTCCAGGCCAAAGTCTGTTACAAGGGCAGAGCCCTAATAGAGAACCTCTGCTAGGGCAGTGCAGAATGGAAATGTGAGGTTGGAGCCCCCACAGTGTGCCCACTGGGGCACTGCCTACTGGAGTTGTAAGAAGAGGGTCACTGTCCTCCAGACTTCAGAATGGTTCAGATCCACCAATAGCTTGCACTGTGCTCATGGAAAAGCTGCAGACACTTAATGCCAGCCATGAAAGTATCAGGAGTGGGGCTGTACCCTACAAAGCCACAGGGATGGAGCTGCCCAAGGCCATGGTAGCCCACCTCTTGCATCAGCATGACCTGGATGTGAGACATGGAGTCAAAGGAAATAATTTCAGAGCTTTACAATTTGACTGCTCCATTGTATTTTGGACTTACAAGGGGCCTGTAGCCCCTTTGTTTTGGCTAATTTCTCCTATTTGGAATGGGTGTATTTACCCAATGCCTGTACAACCATTATATCTAGGAAGTAACTAACTTACTTTTCATCTTACAGGCTCATAGGTGGAAGGGACTTACCTTTTCTCAGATGAGACTTTGGACTGTGGACTTTTGAGTTAATGGTGAAATGAATTAAGACTTTTGGGGACTTTTGGGAAGGCATGATTCATTTTGAAATGTGAGAACATGAGATTTGGGAGGGGCTTGGGCAGAATGATATGGTTTGGCTGTGTCCCACCTAAATCTCACCTTGAATTGTAATAATCCCCATGTATCAAGAGCTGGGCCAAGTGGAGATAAATGAATCATGGGGGCGGTTTCCCCAATACTGTTCTTGTGGTAGTGAATGAGTCTCAGAAGATCTGATGGTTTTATAAATGGGAGTTCCCCTGCACAAGCTGTCTTGCCTGCCACCATGTAAGATGTGCCTTTGTGTCTCCTTTGTTTTCCACCATGATTGTGAGGCCTCCACAGCCATGTGGAACTGTGAGTATATTAAATCTCCTTCCTTATAAATTACCCAGTCTCAGGTGTGTCTTTATTAGCAGTGTGAGTACAGGCTAATATATATATACTCTTTTTGGAACGGGGTCTCTCTTTCTCATCCAGGCTGGAGTGCAGTGCTGTGATCTTGGCTCATTGCAACCTCCATCTCACTGGCCCAGGTGATCCTCCCACCTCAGCCTTTGGAGTAACAGGGACTACAGGTCCATGCCACCACACCTGGCTATTTTATTTTGTATTTTTAGGAGAGATGGGGTTTTGTCATCAGACAGGGTTTTGACCAGGCTGGTCTCACACTCCAGGGCTCAAGCAATCTGCCTGCCTTGGCCTCCTGAAGTGCTGGGATTACAAGCATTGAGCCACTGTGCCAGGCCCCATATTTTTAATGTACTATGTTTCCATAAAATGTGAGTTTTCTTCTCAGTTCTATACTCTGTTCTTTTGTACCATTTTTGCATTATCTTAATTACTACAGCTTTGTAATAAATATTTATATGTGGTAGATTTATATCCCAACTTTTTTCTTCAAAATTATCTTTTGATAATTTTGAACTTTATAACTTTATAAATATTATGACAGTCATTGTTCTAAAATTGGTTTTTCCAATTATTGAAAATTTAGAAATGCTGCCATTAATATACAAGAATGCTACTTATTTTTCCATAACTTTGTGTCGAGCTATATTTCTGAAGTCTTTAAATAGTTCAAATAGTTTAACTGAGATTATAATTGTGTCATCCAGAAATTGTCTACCATATTTACCTGTTTTATATATTCTTTATGTTTTATTGGACTGATTGGGACTACTAAAAAAATATTGAAATGATAAAGAGGTAGTGGATATCCCTATTCCTGATCATAATGCTTGTCCATTAACTGTGAAATTTTGTAAAGTTTAGGGAGATACCCTTTTTGAGACTAAAGCTAAAAATATATAATTAATTAGTTTTATATTTTATCAAGTGCTTTTGCTGTGGGTAGTAAGATAATTATATTTTTCTCCAAATCTGTTTCCCTCCTATTCTATCCTATCTATTAATATGGTAAATTACATTTTAAATTTTCTATTGTTAAATCATTTCTTCATGCTAAGATAAACACTATATGGTTATGCTGCATTAAAAATATGTCATATGTATGGTACAAATATTTCATCTTAACTTTTGTATATATATTAATAAGAGAGGTTGGTCTAGATATTTCTTTTCTTGTACTATCTTGGTGTGTGAAAGTTATACTAAGCTCGGAACAAGGATTTGATACACATTTCTTATTTTTATATGTTACACGAGAAATTGCATATATTTGAAGTTACCTGTTTTTGAAGCCTGGGTAAAATCTCAACTTTGAAACTTCCTGGATCTTCTACAGTTTTATGAGTGACAGTGATTGCTGATTTGATATAATAGTACATATCTGATCAGGCTTTATTAAATCTTCTTGAGTCAGTTAATCCCTATATTTTTCCTAGGAAATCTATTAATTTCCTGAAATTTAATTTGAAATATAAAATTTTTTATTTATTGACATCACTGTATTCAATCTATTCTATTTTTTAAAAAAAATATGTATATGCAGTTGTTTTCTCTTCTTCTTAGTATTATTTATTTCTTCCCCTTGATTTTAATAGGCTTTTTATGATTTATACATTTTATTAGTCAATATACACAATCAGCTTTTGACTTTGTTCATCTTTTTTATTTATAAATGCATTAATTAGAAGTGTTTTAGTTTCCAAAATTTATGGAGAATTTTTCTTGATTATTTTTTTCTTATTGATATTAATGCCATATGGCATGCACTGTAAAAGTCTGGGCTGTGAGAGCAGAAACTTTTTTTTAATGGATTTATTCAACTCTGTCCTTTTTTGTGTCTAACGCTTATCAAATTGATCAGCGCAAATTACCCAGCATGGCCTTACCAGGCCAGACTACACAGATCCTATTTGAGAACTATGGCAGTCATGCTAAAGAGTGGAGTGGTATACATATGTCTTTGCACTCAAGTAAAGGATTTTTTAAAAGATGAATTTTTCTGTTATATAATATCCTTAATTTTATACTTTAGCCATCTTGAACTTCAGTCTGACTCAATGACCTTTCTATGATGATCTCTTCATTATAACAGGACATCTGTACTTACAGGATATCTGTACTCCATGTAAGACCATGGAACATAAAAATTTGAGGTTCTTACCAACACTTAGGATCACTTTTTTTGTTTTCAGATTTGAGTGAAAGCAACAAAGGGTCCCCAGCTGCACAGGTATTCCTCCAAACCATTCTTGTCTTTCTCTCCTTTTCCTCCTTCCTTCTCACATGAATGTTTGAATGTATTCACATATTAATTCATTGTTTTGCATGGGACAGGCACTATGCTAGAAGCAGGGAACCCAGCAGGAAACCACAAATATGAATTCTGCCCTCAAGGATTGTCAGTCTAGATAAGAAGGCAAACAATACCCCCCCGCAAAAAATGTACAATAATTATACATGAACTAGCATTGTGATAAGTACTATAAAGCTGGCAAATAAAAAAGAGGTGGTGGTTCTTCTATGGGGAGGAGGCAAAAGAGACTAAAAAAAAACTTGAGGTCTCAGGCTTTTTCCATCTTGGTATGGTTAGGCTCTGTGTCCCCACCCAAATCTCATCTTGAATTATACTCCCATAATTCTACTGGGAGGGACCCAGTAGAAGATAATTTGAATAGTGGGGGCGGTTTCACTCATATTGTTCTCATGGTAGTGAATAAGTCTCACAAGATCTGATGGTTTTATCAGGGGTTTCCACTTTTACATTTTCCTCATTTTCTCTTGCCACCACCATGTAAGAAGTGCATTTTGCCTCCCTCCATGATTCTGAGGCCTCCTCAGCCATGTGGCACTGTAAGTCCAGTTAAACCTCTTTTTCTTCACAGTCTTGGGTATATCTTTATTAGCAGTGTGAAAATGGACTAATACAGTAAATTGGTACCAGTAGAGTGGGGCGCTGCTGAAAAGATACCAAAAAATGTTAAATCAATTTTGGAACTGGATAACAGGCAGAGGTTGGAACAGTTTGGAGGGCTCAGAAGAAGACAAGAAAATGTGGGAAAGTTTGGAACTTCCTAGAGACTTATTGAATGGCTTTGACAAAAATGCTGATAGTGATATGAACAATAAGGTCCAGGCTGAGGTGGTCTCAGATGGAGATGAGGAACTTGTTGGGAACTGGAGCAAAGGTGACTCTTGTTATGTTTTAGCAAAGAGAATGGCAACATTTTGCCCCTGCTCTAAAGATCTGTGGAACTTTGAAGTTGAGAGAGATTATTTAGAGTATCTGGTGGAAGAAATTTCTAAGCAGCAAAGCATTCAAGGAGTGATTTGGGTGCTTTTAAAGCATTCAGTTTTGAAAGGGAAACAGCATAAAAGTTTGGAAATTTTTCATGCTGATGATGCGATAGAAAAGAAAAAAACACTTTCTGAGGAGAATTCTAGGAGGCTGCATATATTTGAGGTGCCGAATGTCCCTCCCCAAGGCATGTCAGAGGTCTTCACAGCAGCCCCTCCTATCCCAGGCCTGGAGGTTTCAGTGGAGAAAATGTTTTTTGTGGGCTAGTCCGAGGGTCTCCGTGCTGTGTGCAGCCTAGGGACTTGGTGCCCTGTGTCCCAGCTGCTCCAGCCATGGCTGAAAGGGGCCAATGCAGAGCTTAGGCCATGGCTTCAAAGGGTGCAAGCCCCAACCTTGGCAGCTTCCATGTAGTGTTGAGCCTGTGATTGTACAGAAGTCAAGAATTGAAATTTGGGGACCTCTGCCTAGATTTCAGAACATATATGGAAACGCCTGGATATCCAGGCAGAAGTCTGCTGCAGGAGCTCATGGAGAACCTCTGCTAGGGCAATGTGGAAGGGAAATGTGGGGTCGGAGCCCCAACACAGAGTCCCTACTGTGGCACCACCTCGTGGAGCTATGACAAGAGGGCCACTGTTCTCCAGACCCCAGAAGGGTAGATCCACCAACAGCTTGCACCTTGCATATGGAAAACCACAGACACTCAATGCCAGCCCGTGAAAGCAGCTGAGAGGAATGCTGTATCCAGAAAAGCCACAGGGGCAGAGCTTCCCTAGACCATAAGAACCTACCTCTTACATCGGCATGACCCAGATGCGAGACATGGCGTCAAAGGAGATAATTTTGGAGCTTTAAGACTTGACTGCCCTGCTGGATTTTGGACTTGCATGGGGCTGGTAGCTACTTTGTTTTGGCCAATTTCTCCCATTTGGAATGACTGTATTTACCCAATATCTGTACCACCATTGCGTCTAGGATGTTACTAACTTGCTTTTGATTTTACAGGCTCATACGCGGAAGGAACTTGCCTTGTCTCAGATAAGTCTGTGGACTTTTGAGTTAATGCTGAAATGAGTTAAGACTTTGGGGGACTGTTAGGAAGACACGATTGGTTTTGAAATGTGAGGACATGATATTTGGAGGGGCCAGGGGCAGAATCGTATGATTTGGCTCTGTGTCTCCACCCAGATCTCATCTTGAATTGTACTCCCATAATTGCCAGGGACCCAATGGGAGATAACTTGAATCATACTGGCTGTTTCCCCCATACTGTTCTCGTGGTAGTGAATAAGTTTCACAAGATCTGATCATTTTATCAGGGGTTTCCACTTCCAGATCTTCTCATTTTCTCTTGCTGCCACCATGTAAGAAGTGCCTTTTGCCTCCTGCTATGATTCTGAGGCCTCCCCAGCCATGTGGAATTGTAAGTCCAATTAAACCTCTTTTTCTTCCCAGTCTCAGTTATGTCTTTATCAGCAGTGTGAAAATGTACTAATACACATCTCCTGACATAAGAGAAGAAAAGAATCTGTGTTAGTACTTAGTCACTTTTTTTACCCTCTGGAAGCACAGGGGTTATAAATGTATATCCTGGAGTCTGACTGTTGAATTGATATTCAGGTTCCACTATTACCTGCTGAGGACATTTGAGTATGTTATTTAACCTGTGTATGTGTGTTTCTCCCTATGTAAACTGCAGATAATAACATCCAATTCATAGGATTTTTGTTCAAAGTACATGCAATATTCTATGCAAGTTAATAAGCATATTGGTTCCTAGCACTCAGTAAATGCTGGCTTCTATCTAGTAGATATAATTCCACTCTTTATCTACTCTATTACTTTTGATACTCACACAGAAGCTCCAGAATTTCTTGTGTGTAAATCAGTTCTCTCCTACTCTGCTCCCTTTGCTCACCTCTCTGTGCAAAAGCCCCTAACAGGACAGTTTGTACCCATTGTACTCATAAGGGCGAGGTCAAGAGAAATACATTCCTCTACTTCAGGAATTCTGAAGTGTAACCACATGGCTTTTATCTTGTGTGCATGAGTTTTTACTAAAAAGGAAGGTTTATTTTTATTTATGTATAAGTTTTTACTATTTTTAAATACTGATTAAATCAGTGGGTATCAGCTTTCTCTGCATACTAAAATCACTTAAAACTCTTTAAAAATATCAGAAATACTAGCCTCACAGGACAGCAATAAACTCCGAAGCTCTAAAACAAGTGACCTGTGTTGGTTTAATATACATCCAGGAGTAAAACTTAGTGCATTACATACAGCTTTTATGAACATGTCAGAGAGGGGCAAATACATCAACCATGACAGTAAACATAAAAGTTCTTAGTGAGACATTAAGAAAACCTTCTCTAAAAGGTTTTTTCAAAAGGATATTGAATACAAAAAAATTCAAATAGGACTACTTAGAAAAGAAAAACAAAACAAACAAAAACCGACAATATGACAGAAAAGCATAAACATTTTAATAATTCACAACTTTATTTTGAATAAAAAGGAGATGGGGGTGGTAACTTTAAATTTCAAATAAATTAGAATTTACATGATAAATATATATTTTTCTGCCAATTAAAAATAAAATAATAAATAATTCAAGTAAATTAAAATTTGTAACAAAAAATCATTAAATGGGGCTGAAATGTAATTTTATATCAGGAAGAGTTATAATCCTCAATGACAATATAAAAATCATGAATTTCTGTGAACTGAATAATAGCATTGAAATCATAAAGCAAAAGTTCCATGAAATACAAAGAATAATTTATAGAAAGATGATCACTCTGGGGGATTTTAAAACACCTCTTTTATTCTTGACAGATCCAGAAGATTGAAAAGAAACAATGGAGGAGAATCTGAGTAATACAGTTACTAAAGTGGAATTAATAAATAAATATTAGTCATATACATGTGCCAAAAGTATTTTTGGAAGGAAATGTAAATTATGCATTAAACTGAATATGATAATCTGGACATAAAGCATGACAGATTTACAAAGAGAAAATAAGAACTAGAGTGGGAAGAAGGGAGAAGAAGAAGTGGGCTAAGGCTCCCTTTACACAGGCAGTGGTTATTAGATGTAATTTAATTCTTTTCAATGGGTATTATTTTATTTATTTTTCCTCTTTATATTACAAAAATTAAATATCATATAAAAATTATAAATTGCAGATAATTTTGTAAACAATTGAAATGATTAAAAACCCTACCACGTAATCAAAGTACACATATTGCATTTTAAATATAACAAAAACATATCACAAAACTCTTTTGTTGAATTCCCTTCCAAAGACCACTAAAGAAACCTATTGAACATACATACAAAATTGGGTTTATTAAACGTGCTGAGCAAGGGACATCATTTTGTCAGAATTTAAGTAAGTCCCAAGAGGAAAGGGTGCATATAGGATTTCAGGAACTCTAGTTATGATTATTTTATAGCAGAAGTTAATGATCATGGTCTGACAGGGAATGGTCAGATTTATAAACTAGGTTACTTGCTGGAATAGTTAGTGGTCTTTAGAACATATAGATCTGTGTTTACTGTTATTGTTACTTAGCTTGAAACATAAGTCCTGAAACGGTGTTAAAACATTTTATTTGAGCTTAGATCATTTGTGTTCCAGGTAATAGTCTGATACTGTTTATTTGTTTGCAAGTTATCATTGTTTTAAATTTTCAAGCTGCGATCTCCATATCAAGTAACATGTATCTACACAAAAAATTCTAATGGCAGGATAATGTCCCATATGTTTGAATTAACAATAATTTATTTAACCAAACCACTATTGTTGAACATAGTTTTCATTCTGCTTAGATTAGACATTGCTTATCCTTGTACACACATCTGTGAGCCCCTCCTGAATTATTTTCTTAAGATGAATTCCTCAAATTGGCACACCTAGGTTGAAGAAAAGAAATTTTAAAAAAAGTATTTCTGATGAAAATGATCAAAGTATCCTCCAGAGACTGTGTACCAGCTGAATATGGGGTTTTTAGTTTCCGTCAAGCAAGTCAAAGCTAATTCATTCATTTATTAATTCAACAAATATGTATTTAATACCCATTAGATGTCAGTGACTAATGTCAGCGACTAATACCAGTGTACAAGGTTTACACAGTCCTGGTCTTCATGAATCATGATGGCAGAGAAGTTGGAATGTGCCCCTGGTGTGGCAGCTCCATCTCTCTAGGTAAGGTATGGAGAGTCTGGCTAGAGCTACCTATTGAGGCAGAGGGAGGAGAGAGAGCAGAATGAGGTGCAGCTGGCACTTCTACTACTTTATAGGATAAAGAGCTAGATATTAACTTTGGTGAACACCAAAGAAGGCCAAGAGCTATCTCGAGGACTGCCTGAATAACTGAGAGGACTCTAGCAAAAAAAACACTGGAGGCAAACTACTGGGGATAGGAGCCAAGCTGAGATGAGAGTGGGAGTTGTATGAAGTCAGTAGAAGTGTGACTCACTCACATGTTTCCGGGGATGATGTTGTATATTGTAAAAGCCTGCAAAGGGAATCTCAGAAGAACCCACAAAAGCACCCCAGGAGAGAAGGTTGACATGTGGATGCCTAACATAAAACTACCAGCAGTCCAGTTACACCAGTCAAATAAATCTATGTCTTTTCTCTTCCAATCCTTCTATACGGCTGAAAGAGAAACCAGTGGTTTAGTCCTGCAGTCATATCATGACCAAGTTTACATGAAATTCTTTATTAGAATTTCTTCAACACCATATCTCTGGGAAAGGGGGTGGGCAGGGCTCCATACACTGTAGGTGTTGTATGGTGATGTCCTCAGAGGAGACCTCAGAGTAGAGATCACAGTAGTCCAAGGTTTTGATATCTGCCAGAAGTGGCCTGCAATGCTTTGAAAATCCGTAAATATGGAAGCATAGAAGATGCTGAAATGGATTAAGAAAAGAAGTTTGTACTTGGATCCAAACACTAGTACTAGGATTAATTTTACATAGGTTTTGACTTTGTTCACAAGAGCCACTTCATTATTATCGCTTGGACTCCATGAGTTAGGCAAGGATGGGAGATGGCTAGTTCAGGGTCTCTGGAAGGCTGATGTTATGGATGAAAGGCAGAGTCTGGTCCTGTCACCTCACCTCCAGATGCTTTAGCTTGTCTTAGGTGGGTCAGGACTAAGTCCAGGTTAGATATGGTTAGGTTATTTCCTAACTTTGTGGAGAGACCGTGAGGATCATTTAAAGAGATTGCATGTTAGTTGTTCAGGTTTCTGGGGGTATCTGATAGTACTAATAGAAGGCTGATGCTGGCCTAGGCTAAGAAAATGTATCTTTTACTTTTTAATCAAACAGCTGATTGACTTTGATATATTTATTTGCTATTTTGATTTTCGGGGCAGTAAAAGAAAGAGCGAAAAGATGTTTATGGCTTTCAATGAATGAGAGAAATGAACTTAAGTGTTTTCCTTCCTACTTTTAAATTAAAATGTAAAGTTATTTACCTAAATGTGGATAAGTATTTTTTTACTGTGAAATTTTTTTGCATAAAATATTTTATTCTGCAAAGGTGATTATGGAAACCTGAGATTAAATTTAGAATTTTATTATTTGCACCAGTGCAGCTCACCCTGACGCACTTATTCTTTTCATATAAGCGGGGTCTGGAATTATGTTTAAGTGCAATTTGTACATCCTGAAAAACATAATGACTAAGCAAAAACATGCATGAACAAGCAAACAACAAAAAAGAAACAAAATTTCAATACTACTGAAATAAATTCCTTTAAAGGCTGTGATATATAATTTTTCCAATCACCACCTCTGCCAATAAAATATTTTAGTCATGATAGTCACATTGCCTGTATTTCTTCAAACATAAATTGTTTTAAAGTCTCTGAACTCTTGTCCTTCCTTTAACTTTCACACTGTATACATTTTTTCATTGGGACATCATGTTATTTATTTCAAGAGAGCAATATTTTTAACTTTTTTATGAGGCACACTGAAAAGATGTGTGATTAATGATTCATGATCCAAAATTCTAACACCTTCCCACTGCATTGTGTAAAATCTTAAAAAATGCAAATATAATATGTGCCAGTTGGTTGAGGAGCACCCCTCTAATATATTCATTCCAATCTTTCTCCACTGCCCTTGGTAATGCCCACATTTATTGTTGCATGTTGCTTTGGGATTGTAGCATTATTCACAATAGCCAAGATGTGAAAGCAACACTTCCACATATTGGCTATAAGGGAATCAGCCTAAGTGTTGACTGATCCTAATGGATGCATGGACAAAAAAACTGTGATATAGAATACTATTCAGCCATAAAAAAGAAGAAAATCCTTTCTTTTGAGGCAACATGGATGAGCCTGGAGAACGTTATATTAAGTGAAATAAACCACATGCCAAAAGACAAATACTACATGATCTTAATTAGATGTGCAATCTAAACATTGAACTCATAGAAGCAGAGAGCAAAATGGTAGTTACTAGCAGCTGGAGAAGGAAGAAGTTTGGGGAGATGTTGCCCAAAGGTTACAAAATTTCAGTTAGATAGGAGAAATAAATTCAATAGATCTATTATACAATATCATGACTACAGTTAATAACAATGTATGGTATTCTTGAAAATCATAAGAGAATACATTCTGTATTCTCACCACAAAAAATGTGAGTTAATGCATATATTAATTAGCTCATTTTAGCCATTTCATAATGTATACATATTTTACAGCGTGTTGTACATGATAAATATATGCAATTTTTATTTGTTAATTTAAAAAATTCCCTCTCTTCAAAAAGAAAGTGGTCATGGATACTTACTAATAATAGGAAAATACAGAGAATTTTGAAAAGATTATAATGTAGCTGCTAGGTATCTTTTATCCCATATGTTTCATCCCATATTCCTATTTATCTATAAATTTTATTGTAGATAGCAAACTTCTCAAAACTTCACTAAGCTATATATATGCACATGAAAAATTAAAGACATTACATTGATCCTTAAGTTATTTATCATTTTATTTGGAAAACAGATGAATACACAAGAAGAATGGTGTACAATGCCAGATATTACATCCCTATATCAATATTTAGGTTAAAAATTGTGCATTATAGAGGTAGGCATTGGAAATAAACAATGAGGGAAAGGGAAATTAAAGGAGGCTCATTAGGAAAGTGAGGCTTAAAATTTACTTTGAGGAATAGATAGATTTTATGCAATCAAAATGACAATGGGTTATCAAGAAGGGACAAAACAAGTGCAAGATTTGCTTGTTGACAAGTGATATGGTTTGGCTGTGTCCCCACCCAAACCTGATCTTGAATTGTAATCCCCATAATCCCCGTGTGTCTAGGGAGAGATCTGGTGGGAGGTGACTGGATCAAGGAGACAGTTTCTCCCATGCTATTCTCATGATGGTGAGTTAAGTTCTCATGAGATCTGATAGTTTTATAAGGGGATCTTCCCTCTTCACTCCTTACTCTTCTCTCTCCTGCCACCATGTGAAGAAGGTCCTTGCTCACCCTTTGCCTTTTGCCATGATTGTAAGTTTCCTGAGGCCTCTCCAGACATGTGGAACTGTGAGTCAATTCAACCTCTTTCCTTTATAAATTACCCAGTCTCAGGTATTTCTTCATAGCAGTGTGAGAACAGACTAATACAATAAGTGAAGAAACCAGTCTGATTACATTAGTGGATGACAGTTTTAGGCACAGTGTAAAATAAGACAAAAGAAGTAGAATGAGTTAATATTTTGCTGGCTCTAAAGATAAGGACTCTATATTTTTTCCATCATTGAATTCAATAAATATTAATATTATGTTCTTATGTGTAGACCAATGTGTTAGGTAAAAGGAAATATTTGAGAAGTGATGTGGGGAAAATGATAAGTAGTTTGTTTGGCAGAATCAAAATGGTGTTTAGAACAGTTATTCTAGTATTACTCTCCAGAAAATAGGTGTTTATTAAGAAATAGTGGCAAAGAGTAGATTTGCAGAAGGAACAAAAACATTTCACGGTCCCAAATAATGCACTTTAATCAGGATGATTTATCAATTTTAGTCCATTTGCAGGTTTTCTAACAATTTACTCTCAGCTCTGAATCATCAATGCTGCTCTTAGTTGCTGATTTGTATCGCATGAAGTATGCTCACAAATATACATTAGTTTTCTCCTGGGGTAGGCTCTCTGGCCAACTATTTATCCTTGATTGCTCAGCTGCAGTAACTTCTCATTTTCTAATTTACATTTTCTCAAAAAATAGAGGAGCATTGTCTTTGTATCACTGAGGTAATTGTAAGTTTCTATTATGTTCAGGCATGTTTCTTTTATAATATTACAAAACTTTTCAAAACCAAAATGTAATGTAAACAAACATATTCTCCACAGTTGGGAGGGTGAAGATGAGAGGAGAGTGGAAGAGGCTAGGGAATATATTTATTCAGCTAAAGCAGAAATGCTCGTGATGCTCAAAAGATAAAGTAACTGTTCAATTCTTCCTCAGTTATACTTGTTAAGGTCTTTTCCTATAAATAAAACTAGGAATGGAACTTTAAATTACAGGAGAAAATGAGCTATGCAATTGCCTATGATTTAAATGCAACTATAGTAGTTGAAAATATCATTTTAGAAAGAATTTGCTCTGACATTCTTCAGCAATGCAAATATGCCCTATATCAGATATCAACATTTCTTGATATTAAAATCACTGACTGGGCTATTGTGGGTTTATTATGAGAGATAATTTTAAATTACAGCATAATAGCTCTTTAGATATGACCTCAGAGGTTAGGAGGTGATGGGTTAATTTCTTGTAGGAAAGAGCTTCTTCCCATTTTCATCAACCTGGAGGGATGGGTGAGAGTAATTCTACAAGTCTGAAGTTCCTGGGCTTTGCAAGGAGCACAGGTGAAAATCTAACTGGTGAAAAATGAAGGCTAATGATGTCTCAGCTACAAAATAGTGGCTGCATGTATTCTTTTGCATAAAGTGATAATTTGGGAACAGCTCAATGGAGTTGATAATAAATAACACATTTCTTTTAGAGTCTGTAAAATCCTCTGGCTATGCTAATTTGAATTATAATTTCTGATTCGACTGGGAGATGTTCTTGTAAGGTAAGAAACAAATAAATTGAAATGTATATACTTCCTTTAATAAGACTCTGCAGCCTTTGGTAATTTAGTAATCTCTGCGTGATTAAATTACGTAAATCAGTATCACTTGTATAGGGTAAATTATAGATTACTCACTACACTGGCTACTGCAATATTGAAATAATCTTTGTGGCACTCTTCAGGGCATTCTATAGTCAATAAACAAAACATGAAACATTTTCATTTAATGTTTGGACAAAAATACCATGTGATGTGGCATTATTATACATTTTTAAGAATCTGGGTAAGTGAATTTTATTAAAAAGTGCAATGTATAAATTTAAAACAGCTTGAAAATTATTCTTCTTGTCAAGTTGATCCTCTTAAATGTTCAGAGAACCAAGGAAGGCTCTTAAGAATGAGGATTCCATTTATGATGACAGGAAAGAAAAACTTGACACATCAAATACCCTAAAATTAATCAGATTTTTACAATTACATTTATTTTATGATAAAATATAAACATACTTTGAGATAAATTGGCTTGGAAGGGACCACTTTAGGGGCACTTATTAACTTTGTCCTATACCCATCAAAACAGTGATGTAGCATTTAAAAATCATAATCAGCCAGGAGGCGGAGCTTGCAGTGAGCTGAGATGGCACCACTGCACTCCAGCCTGGGCAACAGAGCGAGACTCTGTCTCAAAAAAAAAAGAAAAAAAATCATAATCAGTTATTAGAACCATAAAGGCAAAGTCTATTATTGATTGCTTACCAAACCGGAGTTATCATCTCTGTCAATTTCTCTGTGGTATTATTTGTATTTTTCTGACATTCACACAATTAAGGTATTATCCATATAGGTAAATATTATTTTTAAAAATTATGTTACCATTAGTATAAAACAAAATCAGAGGCCTGAAATGATTAATTAGCACAAAGGAGTCAGTAATTGAAAAGGTGGAAGTAATGGTAGGGTCATGCAATCACATTTACATAATCTGATAGTATTAATAATTCTAAGGTTAGTTTTATGAGTGAGACTCTGCCATGAAGGTAGCTAGACCAAAGTTCTCAAACAACAGGGAACTCCATGATAGTCAGTCTGAAAGACTTACTTTGCATTATATAAATAAGTCACCCGATTGTGCCACCTCTTCATTTAATTTTATAATATGCAAAATCTATATAAGTGTCATTATTACCACTCCTCACCTGTCTTATTGGATGTGATGTGATTAATTAAGGGAGGATTCAACTTAATTATCAGGTCCCTGGCCCCTGCAGCTTGCCAGTCCACATCTGCCTCAGTCTCTGACCCCTATGTCGGTGAAATCCTAAGCCCACATTTTTATAACTCAGCATTAAATCACAATTCTGCTGCAAGTTTTGTTCTGCCTTTCTTCCTTAGTTGTGGTAATAGATTCTAACTGATTCCTTGTAGGTCTGCTCAGAACTTTGAGTTCTTAAGTTACTCTGGATAATTCTAATCTTATATTATATGTCCAATTTTACTTTATATATTGAATTTTAAAACAAACCCATACAGTACTGCCATAAATCCTAACCTCATTATCATAGCTGTTCTTTTATACTGACTCTCATTTTGTGCTATTTTCACAGTGTCTCTGCCTCATACAATAAACAGAACAGTTGCAAAATAAATATGCAAAAACCACGGCTTTCCTATAAATACCAATAGCTATCTAAAATAGTACTGAAATGACTAGAATACATCCAAGATACAAAATAAGATCTTATTATCATTAATATATAAAAAGTATACTAAAAACTTGAAAAAATACCCAATTAAAAATGGCAAAGAATAACAGTAATTGACAAAAGAAAACTACAAAAGTCACAAAAAAAATGTGCAACTATTTTAGTCGGTGAGGATTTTCTAAATGGGCAGTCTAATGCATTGCTTATGAAAATATAAATTGATACAAATATTTTCAAAAGTGATTTGCAAAATGCAACTGAAAACCTTGAAAAGACCTATAAAATTTGATGCAGTAATTCAAGTCATGGATTTTTCTTTCTTTTTTGCTAAAGGAAAATCATGAATGTATACAAAGATTTCTGTATAAAGATAGCAGGAAAAAAGTCTAAGTACCCAACTAAAGGGTTTAGAATGAATAAGTAATATTGTAGTATAGCCTAGTAAAAAGGAGGACAGGGCACTAGAATCATATTGCTTGAATTCAAATAATAGCTTCTCACTTGTAAGTTGTACATCTTTGAGTATGAATTTAATCTCTTTGTACCTTGATTTTGTAATTTTTGAAATGAAATAGGTAATAATAGTACCCATCTCAAAATATTAAGAGCATTAAATTAGATAATACTATAAGCATTTGAGACAGTATCTGGTACCTAGAAACAGTAAAATTTATTATTGTCTGATGAAATATTATGCAGTCATAAAGTCATGTTGGTAAATATTAATAATGTGAAAGTCATAAACACTATGTTAAGCAACTATGTATGTATCAACAATATTTTAATAAAATAAAGTCAATATTTTTCAACTACTTTCTAATGATTTTTCTTTTCCCTAGTTCAGTTTCTTTCTCTGCAGTTGTACTACATTTATAGCCTCTGGAGACAGGAGTGTGAAGGCCACCTAGGGTAAGAAAAGCACAGGCAAACTTCTTTTGGCACAGTTCTGATATGCAGGAATTCCAGATACCACAGTTTAGTTAAATGACACCAGTCCCCTGGAAACATGATTTAAATTTTAGCCACTATGGTATATTAATTATGAGTAATCGGGTAAAACATAAACTTCACCACTAGTTCTTCAGTCCACATTTCACTATATAGAAGATGTGCATCATGATCAGTGGCCAATCACATTACTTCTTTCACAATCTGTCAGTGACTGGGCTCTGTGCAACTGCATGTTCATGCACAGACAGCAAAGCATGTGATTGTGTTGCCTCCTGGTCTCCCGATGATAAAGCCATCTTACATTTTACAAAAATATATAATCCAACAAGAGAAATGGCCAAAAAAGATAAAAGTGCAGCAAAGAAACAAAAAGGGATAATGCTGGAAGTGAAATTCTAATTGAAAGTGAATGGAGTTATAAAACAAAGAGCTGGCTGTGGGAGTGTTGACACTGCTGCCATTGGAGAGACTATATACATAGCCTGAGGAACTGAGTGAAGGTGAACTTACCGACACAAATGAGGAAAGAGGTTTTGACAAAAAGGATGAAGATGTCCCAGAGGAACTGACACCAGCAGAAATCTTCACATTAAAGGAACTCTTGGAGATATTTCATGACATCGAGGGTGCAAAGGAGAAAATGTTGGAGCTGTTCCATACTTAGAAAGAAATATAACGATTTTGAAGGCATGGTTAAAGTGTTCACTAATTATCATAAGTTATGAAAAGTAAAAGAAGACAATCTGTCCAAACTACTCAACGAGTTTTTTTGTTTTGTTTTGTTTTGTTTTTTTACAAATAAATAAAACGTTTTAGGTCTCAGTGTTTCCGATTTTTGTCATTTACACTGTGCTAAATAAATAACAGCTTTATTATTGTTGTCATTCCCTATACATTTGTAATTGACAATAAAAAGCTTTTGATATTTTTAACACAAATTTTTAAATGCCAGGGAGCAATCACAATTTTCCAACTGATTATTAAGATTGCTTTGCATGATCTTGTTTTGCATTGTCATTTTTATGGTACTCTGCCTCTGTATAAAGTGAAAGCTGCCTGTATATGATATAAAGGTAGTGAGAGAAAAAAGGGTAGAAGGATGCTCTTCCAAGACTCAGAAGATTTAGGGGAGAGAATCAGCCAAGAACAAGTTATCTGATATGATTATCCTTCCTCCACACAAGGAATGGTGCTGATATCAACATAATAATTTGGGAAGATTCTAAAGCATGGAGAGATTACTCCTCACTTCTCAGGGAAAGAAAAAGTCAAGCCTTTGAGAAGCATAAGCTAATATGAGGGTAAACAGCAGTTTAGAAATAGTGTGATTATTAGCAAGCCCAATACATTGGCATATTGTGGAGGAGGTCTATTTCTTATGTCACCTAGTGGAAGATTTGTTACCCAACTGGTTGCTCAAGAGAGGGGTGGATAACCTTGGACTGATACTCTGATGAAGGATGTGGCTGTACTAGAGCAGGTCCATCAAGAGCCAAACTTATGAGTCTACTTGGGAAGAGAAATGCAAGTGCTTTCTGGAAGTGACCAAGAGAATAGAAGAGAATAGTCCAGGGGTTGCATGAGCTGCTGTGTGTTAGGTGCTGTTGGGAACAGGCCCCCCAAAATCTGGCCATAAACTGGCCCCAAAACTGGCCATAAACAAAATCTCTGTAGGACTGTGACATGTTCGTGGTGACTATGACACCCACGCTGGAAGGTTGTGGGTTTACTGGAATGAGGGCAAGGAACATCTGGCCCACCCAGGGCAGAAAACTGCTTAAAGGCGTTCTTAAACCACAAACAATAGCATGAGCGGTCTGTGCCTTAAGGACACATTCCTGCTTCAGATAACTAACCAAACCTATCCCTTTATTTTGGCCCATCCCTTTGTTTCCCATAAGGAATACTTTTAGTTAATCTATAATCTATAGAAACAATGCTTATCGGCCAGGCATGGTGGCTCACGCCTGTAATCCCAGCACTTTGGGAGGCCGAGGCGGGTGGATCACGAGGTCAGGAGATCGAGACCATCCTGGCTAACACGGTGAAACCTCATCTCTACTAAAAATACAAAAAATTCGCTAGGCATGGTGGCGGGTGCCTGTAGTCCCAACTACTTGGGAGGCTGAGGCAGGAGAATGGCGTGAACCTGGGAAGCGAAGCTTGCATTGAGTCGAGGTCGCGCCACCGCACTCCAGCCTGGGCGACAGGGCGAGACTCTGTCTCAAAAAAAAAAAAAAAGAAAAACAGGAAAAGAAACAATGCTTATCACTGGCTTGCTGTTAATAAATAAGTGGGTAAATCTGTTAGAGGCTCTCAGCTCTGAAGGCTGTGAGACCCCTGATTTCCCACTCCACACCTCTATATTTCTGTGTGTGTGTCTTTAATTCCTCTAGCACCGCTGGGTTAGGGTTCTCCCCAAATGAGCTGGTCTCAGCAAGATGCTAACAGGATGAATGAGATATACTTCAATTGGAGGTCAGAAGGAGCCTCCAGCAAGAGGAAAATCCTTCAGAATCTTCCCTACAGTGGAAAAGGATACATAAACTTACTTCTGACCTCAAAAGTCACTTTGAAATGGAAGGAGGGAACATCTTAAGAGGGACTGGTAGAAAGTTTACGTTTTGAATTGATAATATTTACCAGAGACATTTTTAAACCTGAAGTAGATGGAAGTTTTGTTTGGTTTTGGTGCCCTTTTTTTGACATATCATGTATGTGTCAATTTTGATCTCCCTAGGATTATATAAAAAGGCTGAAGGTGTGCTTCTTCTAAAAATTATTCTTAATTGTAATTATTCTCTAAGTGATGAGGTTAAAGCTGAGTCTTATATCCTTACTGCAGTTCTCTATTTCCAGACTTTTAGTGATAAATATATGTTGCTTCGAAGTCACTGAAAATGTTTCTTACAATACCAAACAAGAACAAACAAAGAGTGAATCCTAGAATTAGAACGGATAATGTAATAAAAAGAGTTCTAGACTAGGACTGAGTCTTTGGGGCTACTTCATAGAAGATAAAATCTGAAATTGTTTCTTTTGGAGAAAAAAAAAGCAAGGACAGTAACGTCTTCCCTGTCTGCCTAACACATTTATTTATAAAGTCAAGTGAGTTAACATTATGCAGTTAAGGGCCAGACAAAAGTTTGTTTATATGATGAATTTATATAATTAAAAACCAAAGTGGATATTGAAATTATCCAAATATGTTGATTAACATAGGCAGAAAAATTAGATAATTCATATAAAAATAATTAATGTGCCATTGTTAGTATAGAGTTATATGCACCAATAACAATATGCAATAAATTCTTTGGCAGAAAACATCTGTTAAACAGAAACTTTGCAAGCCGGGAATGAGCTGTTCTTAATAAGAACTTTAGCCACCCCTGCAAATCAATTTTATCTAATTTGTTAGAAACTAACATTTTTTTTTTCTCAATTTGGGTTCAGGGGAAGTAAAAAAGGCCAGTTATATTTTTTGTGATAAAAATATTAGCTTTTTAATATGTAGAAATTTTTAGTCCTCTAAGAGTGTTTTATTTGAGAATTTGAAATCATGTTATAGCACACTGTTTGTTGCTGCTTTGTTGAGGTTTAGGCTAAACACTGTGGAGATCAATGCTGATCACTGTGGAGATGGGTCAATTTCCAAATAATTATATCCTTGAGGCTGGGAGTTTTGTTTCAGACAATTCTAGTTCATGAAAGCTCAGATGAGAAAAGTAGCCGGATTGTTAGGTTGCTTAACAGTTGCAGGAGAGGAAAGGACAGGAGAGGAGAGGGGAAAGGAGGGGAGGGGAGGGGAGGGGAGAAGGGGGAAGGAGAGGGGAGGGGAGAAGGGGGAAGGAGAGGGGAGGGGAGGTTAAATTTGTAAAATTAATGTTGTTATATTTTTCCTGATTCTTTAAAATCTTGTTTTGCTTTTTAATGTTAAAAATAGACTATATGTTAATGATTTTATTCCTTCTTTTCCACACTCACCAAATGCTTACAAACAGCCTAAAACTATGCTAGATTTAAACTAGCTGTCTCTAGGGTAAAATATAATTTTAGATAAAATTATTTGAAATATGCAGAGTTTTTACCCTCCTTTATCATTTGATCTTTAAGATGCCTAGAAAAAAATCATTCTTGTTATAGGTGCCTTTTTGTCTTTTTTTCTTTGTTCTTTGTGGTGAGTTTTTTTTTTTTTATCATGGTGAAACACATAACATAAAATTTACTGTTTTAAAATATACACTAGTGAAAGGAAAATCCTGGGGCCCTAAAATTACTAAGGTAAAGGAAAAAGTCAAGCTGGGAACTACTCAAGGCAAACCTGCCTCCCATTCTATTCAAAGTCATCCCTCTGCTCATTGAGATAGATGAAGATTTTGATTACCGCCTTCAGAAACTCAAAAGAATGCAACCATTTGTCTCTCACCTACCTGGGACCTGGAAGCCCCCTCCTTGCTTCAAGTTGTCCCTGCCTGATGTGGTTTGGCTCTGTG
Organism: Pan troglodytes; assembly: GCF_028858775.2. NCBI lineage: Eukaryota > Metazoa > Chordata > Mammalia > Primates > Hominidae > Pan > Pan troglodytes. The sequence goes on along the minus strand of NC_072404.2, from coordinate 128,999,628 downwards.
TCGCCATCCAAGTCTCATCTTGTAGCTTCCATAATTCCCACATGTTGTGGGAGGGACCTGGTGGGAGATGATTGAATCATAGGTGTGAGTCTTTCCCGTGCTCTTCTCGTGACAGTGAATGGGTCTCATGAGATCTGATGGTTATAAAATGGGGGTTTCTCTGCACAAGCTCTCTCTTTGCCTGCTCCTATTCAGGTAAGACGTGACTTGCTCCTACTTGCCTTCCGACATGATTGTAAGGCTTCCCCAGCCGCATGGAACTGTAAGTTCAATTAAACATCTTTCTTTTGTAAATTGCCCAGTCTTGTGTATGTCTTTATCAGCAGCGTGAAAACAGAATAATACACTGACTTTCTGGGCTGAACCACTGTACTTCTTACATATATTGATTGATGTCTCCTGTCTCCCTAAAATGTATAAAACCAAGCTCTGCCCCAACCACCATGGGCACATGTTGACAGGACTTCCTGAGGCTGTGTCACGGGTGCTCATCCTCAACCTTGGAAAAATAAACTTTCTAAATTAACTGAGACCTGTATCAAATTTTCAGGGTTCACATGTGGTAACCACCGAGGGATTCTGAGTGGAGATTGCCCAGACCTTTGACAAATCTCCTTTTGGTCTCTGGTACCACCATGAGCTAACTTTATGGCTCAAACCAAGAGGACAATTTGCTGAGATCTGAGAGCACCCCCTGCAGAGAATCCCTGATTTCCCAAAATTTGGTAGAGAGCTAAAGTTTATTTTGCTGTACAACTCCTCTTTTTTTTTTTTTTTTCTTTTTTGGAGTTTTACATGCTTCCAGCACAAGGGTGGCAATTTTTTCCTGTTTTCATGACAACAGAAGGCAGGTAATTCCTTTATGGAGTTTGAGCTAGCTTCCAACAGGGAAGATGATTTTTTTCCCCCTGCTTCTAGGATGGTAGAGAGCAGTCTTCAGCCTGAGACCTATCCCTAGGTAAATAACTGAATTGGGGTTTGTCTTGGCTACAGTTAAGATTAACAACTAGCTGGTCTTAATTTCTCGTTACCATTAGAGTGCTCAGTGATCATTCTGTTGGGGTTTCTTGTTATTTGTTCTAGTCTTTCTCCCATTGGATTTGACCAACTCTACCTGACTTGATCAAATCTGAGTGAGAATTTCAAATTATGGGTAACAAGTCCTCTCTAATTTGGCCCAAATTCCTAGCTGCTGGAAAAGTAAAAGGAAATAAAAAAGAGAAAACAACTGTGTGTTTGGTTTCTGTGTTTGCTTCCTGCCTCAAAAAAAATTGTTATTTCGTTTACTTTCTTTCACCCTTTACCTCCTTTCTCCTTTTGCCATCTGCAGTACCAAAAAAATCTAGAGAAGGCTTCTCATGACTTGAATCCCTTTAAAGAATTCAGAACAAAGGCATCACTCACCCACTTTGGAGGTGTTCTGTTTTCTTTGTGAAGTTTCAAGAGTCATGGGTAGATTCTTTTTAGGTCTAAAGCTCTGTTTTTCTGTATTGCATGGCCTGACACTTTTTAGCTTTGGGGTACCAGAGATTAATTTGCACTGTGAGAGGCTTTGACCTTGGCATGTGTAATGGTGGAGAAGAGCTACAAAGTTATGGGTGACTGACTACAGTTTACGGGAAATGGTCTTGGCTGTGTGTGTGTGTGTGTGTGTGTGTGTGTGTGTGTGTGTGTTTTCTCTTTTCTGTCCTAGGAAGTTGTTGTTTAAGAATTCTAATTCTAGTTTGCAGTTGCATACTAAAGGGTCTTCTCCATTGTTTTTTCTCTCAAATTTAATTTAATTCAGTTTGTCTGTGTGCATTTGTGTGAGGAACTGAAGGACTGAGTTTTCTCATCTCTGAAGGGAAAGGGCATTTACTCCTCCCAGCTAAAAGGTGCCCCAGGGTCACCGGGGACCATATGGGATTGGGAACACCCTGCAATGTGCAGTGGCCCTGCAGGGATATCCCCAACAAAAATTAATTTAAAAAATAGCTTGTCCAGGAAATGCATATAAAGGCTGATCACTCAAGAGTTTTGAGCCCTCTCAGAGGTCATAGACCTCTGGAGAGAGAAACTGAGACATGCAAGAGGGTGGAAATGACTCAGTGGTTACAAACTGTAGAGTTCTGCCCACAAGCAGCACATGTTGATCCACCACACAAAAACCCTAGGCCTAGGCCACACCTCAGTTCCTCCGTTTAAGGAAAAAAAACAAAACAAAAAACAGGAAACAATCCAAGAATGAGGAGAAAACAAGGAGAATGACCTTCTTTCCAGCACTCTGTAGGTTTTATGGCACCTCTACTTGCCAGAGTAAAGTGAAAGTAATATGGTCTCCATGCATATTTACATTAAGGAAAAGGAGCCCTAAGGCCAACCTGCCAACTATAGAGTTCTAGGTCCCCTTTTTCTCTATTTTCTTTTCTGGCTTCTTTAAATAAGCTATTACCTTTCTACTAAGATAAAAACCACTGTTTGGATCTAACTTTTTTTTTTTTGCATGCTGATGAATTTGTATTAATCTCTTGGCTAAAGTACTGAAGTAAAAGCCATAGAATCTTTGTATGTGTGTATATGTGTATGTATATGTATGTGTGTATATTTGAAGGCCTTTAAAATAGACTTCTATAATTTTATGTTCAATTGGCAATTTAATTCATGTTAATTTCCCTTAGCTCCTGAGACTTTCTCTTCATACCTTATGATGTAAATTTTGCTGTCTGATTTTCACCTGAGTTGTTTCCTTTTATATGCAGATTTAGGGCTATTTAGCTGACAACTGCCAGGGTAAGGAAACAGGTTATCAAGAGTTTGCAAATCTAAGATAGGAAAAAAAAAAGGAGGTCTTAGAAATCTATAAGATGCGTGCCTAATACAACTATGTATTTACGTATTGTGTACACATGGCTTCACTATTGAAAATTTATAAAGAGCTCTAATTAATTACCTTAAGAAAATAAAAGCACTTGAATTAAATATTTTTATCAGGAAGAAAGAAAAGACTAGTCAAATATTTTTTTCAAGTTTATGTAACTTAAGTCAAATATTTAATAAATAAGCTAGCTTTAAAATTATTGGTAAAGTAATATTAGAAATGTCTTAATAATTTCCAGCATACATTTTTGTTTGCATTTATTAATCAAGCAATTTCATACTTATCACTGCAAATACTATAAGGTGTCAAAGGGGTTATAAAAAAAACCCAGCCCAAAACAGAATGATTTTTGCTTGTATAATTTTTAGTATTGTCTTTGTTTCAAAGCTAAACTATACACTAAGTTCCTCCCAAAGTTAGTTTGGCCTACACCCAGGAATGAACAAGGACAGCTTGGAGGTTAAAAGCAAGATGGAGTCAATTAGGTCAAATAATTTTCACTGTCTGTGTTATCATTTTGCAATGGTGGTTTCATAACTTTAAATCATGACTCTCACAGTTTTCATAAATAATCTAGGTAAGCAATTAAAATAAAATATTTAGGTAAGTATAGTGGGATAAATACTTGTAGACAAACTTGTCATAATTTAGAATATAAATTTAAATTAAACAGTATATTATTATTTGTGTATTTTCCAGTAAAAATATATTGTAGAAAAAAATTCTTGCTAAAAAAATTAAAAGTGTGTCCTTTTAAAAAAGGGTGAACAAGTTTTGTCTAATTCAAAGCTTGTTTAAAGTTTATGTATAAAACAAGGTAAAGGAGCCAGAAAATAAGAGAGATGTACAGAAAGTTATAAAAATAAAGAGGTTTTTTGTGATAAGGAAGCTTAAAGAGAAATGATTTTATGTGAGAAAGAGTCTTGTATGGTAAATTTAGTCCTAAAATAAAATGACTGGTTGTTTAAGAAAGAGAGATGTTCAAGATAAACCAGAAAGTCAAAGTATGTCATGAATGGTCTAAGTCACAATGAGAGGATTTATTTAAAAAAAAAAAAACTTTTATATGATCAAGTTGTTTATAATTAAAGGAAAATATAATTCTCTTTAGAGATTAGGTTTGCTATAAAAACACATACACTAAATTATTGGTTGGAACAAAGAAATATTCTTAAGGGGTTGATTTACTCATAATAAATTATAAGAGATTTTAATTTTAATTTTTAACCCAAAGTTCAACTTTTATTGCATCTCACCGTTTTTCACCTTTCTCTCCCGTTTTACAAGAAACGTTTTTTTTAAAGGTCAAAAGGAAATGTTTTCTTCCAACATAGAATTCTGCGCACTGCAGGAGGTCTTTTCTTTTGCCTTTTGGTAACTGGCCTAACAGACTTTACATTTTATCAAAATAATTCCGATGGCACTATTATTAACTTTGGTTTGCTTAGGAAGAAACTGAGATTTTTTTTTTCAATTAAGGTTATTACATCCGTGTATCATCCTGTAAGTTCTTTTAAAGTCCTTGTGACATTGAGTTACAGGGCTTTGACTCCTGCATCTATAAAGGACACCAAGTCCCACTAAATCTTAAACACTGACAGCCATTAAAACCTCATTTTTCAGGCCCCAAAGAAGATGCGATTCAAAATAAGCTTCATTCCTGAGACACAGGGCCAGAAATTGAAGCTAGTCAACTCCTCAAGGCCCAGGCACTATTGTGGAAGAGGTGGGCATGTGAGATTGTAAAGGCTAATTTTGAGAAATAAAATAAGTTCAGTTTCTCTATAAAATAATCATTAATGTCAAAGGCACACCGATGTGAGACCAGCATATGGGGCCCTGTATTAGATTAACAAGGTTTTCTTGAAGCATTAACCAACTCTGTAATAAAGGTTGTGAAGGATATAAAAGGCTTTTGAAAGTTAAAATTTATGGTCAAGATTAAAATTTTATAGATTGTTTATAAAATTTTGAAAAGCAAATTTAGTTGGCTTCATGCTGTTTTTATTAGGATGTATTGTTTGGAAAATTAAGTCTTCTTTCTCAGAGAATAAAGGTTTTCACCTTTTTTGAAATCCTTGAGTTATCACTTTGGTTAAATGAATGACTTATTTTACAATGACCTGTGATCCTATTTTGTGATACCAAGTGTTTTAAACCTTTGATATTTGACAAACTTTCCAAAATCAAGTTATAAATTATGTCTTTTCCTGACCTAATTATTCCTTTAAGACACTAGGCTCCTTTAAGTCCAAAAATGACATAATTTGGCTTGTTTGGCACAAAAATTATACGGAAACTTTGTCAAATATGAAATGGTGTTTAGTTTTCTTTGGCCTGTATTTGTATAAATATGTTATTGGTATGTGTTCCAAAATTATGGGAAACTTCTGTAATTCTGATATAACTTAGTGTACATTATCAGTAATAATCATAGTTGTTATGTTAAAATTGTGTGCCACAGAGGTAACAGATTTCCTTGTCAATTGTTTCTTTGACTATGGCTGCCATAAAACCTTTTGTCATCCATGGACAATTGTGTTGTTTTGGTCCTCTTTAGAATATGGTTTTATAATCAGCTGTAAAACTCTAACAGGTGCTCTTGAATGCAGGTTTCTGATAACCTTGGAGATTGTGACGTCAGAATAGAGGAAAAACTTTCAGGACTTATGGAGAGCTAAAATGTTCATGAATATCAAGCAGAACAGGAATTAACTGCATGGACTGAACTAATATTTTTGACTTTTTGCTTAAAACATTGCTGATCCTTTGTTTTGTTTTTCAGAGTCTTGAAACTTTTGAGTTATTGATAGCTTTTAACAATTTAGTATACTTTTATGAACAAAATTTGGGGCATATTTGTTTCTCTCTACCTGATTTCTCCAGAATTTGGAAGCTATTTGTGAGCATTCTTAACTTATGGCAATACAGTTATTTGCATAAGTGCAATAAGAATCTGTTTTCATAAGTAACAGGACACAGCTGAAGAAACTTGCTATTTAACCAAGACCTTGACTGGAATGGTTTGCTTTCCTTTAAGGAATCAAACTTGACTTATGGAGCCAATTAAAACCCTTGGGAAAACTGGCCTCATGTTCTATGTACAGAATCCCTGTACAGGGTTTCTGACCTGTGGTAAGTAAAGAAGGTCACTTTCTGACAGGTCCTGGAGCCCCAGGTATATCTTGGAACTTCAAGAGTAGAGGAAATTCACCCAACTCATAGGTATTTGATGGCACAAATCCATGACTGAGCTCAGCTTTAAAAAAGTCTTATCTGAGATGCCTTCTATGGAATAAAATTCCATCAAAGCCAATTTTAAAAAGCCTATATAAAAAATAATTTTTTCTGCACTTTATACAAATAATCTGACCAAGTATAATAAAGCAAATCAGTCCTACCATGATTTGTCTTTAATAAAAATGGGAAACTTGACAGAGAAAAATTATGTTTCAAAACTATAGTACACTTGTTGTTAGATTCTAATCTTGCCTAATGCTTTTCAATTTTTATTGTTTTCTACAATTTGTGCTGAATTCTATTTTTTCCTGCCTACAACTCTCCAAAATAATATTTTCATTTTTTCTTCTTTCTTTTCCTTTCCCCCTCATTTATTTCTAATTTGAAATCACTGAAAACTAAGCTGTTCTTTTTTACAGCCCTGAGAACTAAAGCTAGACAACTTAAACTACAAAAAAAAAAAAAAAAAAAAACAGCAACCTATTTACATACGTAAGATCTATATCAATTTTCTAGGATCATTCCTTTGTTTGTTGTTGTTTTTCTTCCTTCCTCCTGCTATTTTCTCTTCATAGGATCTGAGACTTCACAACTTTCTAAAAATGAGCTTTTCGGGCCTACCTGTCTAGGAATAAACCTTCCTAACTATGAAAGATCAGATGAAACCTGAGACCAGAGACTCATTTTCTTCTAAAATGCTTTCTCCAAAAGATGTTTAAAAAGAAAAGGAGGGAAATGTGAAAGGAAAATGTTGGAGCCCCAAGAGTACTAAGCTAAAGGGAAAAGTCAAACTGGGAACTGCTTAGGGCAAACCTGCCCCCCATTTTATTCAAAATCACAGCTCTGCGCACTGAGATAGATGCATATTCTGATTGCTTCCTTTGGAAAGGCTTATCAGAAACTCAGAATAATGCAACCATTTGTCTCTCACCTACCTGTGACCTGGAAACCTCCTCCTGGCTTCAAGTTTTACCCCCTTTTCTGGACGACCAATGTACTTCTTACACATATTGATTGATGTCTCATGTCTCCCTAAAATGTATACAACCAAGCTGTGCCCCAACCACCTTGGGCACATATCATCAGGATTTCCTGAGGCTGTCTCATGGACATGTGTCCTCAACCTTGGCAAAATAAACTTTCTAAATTAACTGAGACCTGTCTCAAATTTTCAAGGTTCACACAATTCAGTAATATTTAGTACCTTTGCAGCATTGTGTGATCATCACCACTCTTTAGTTCCTGAACAATTTTGTCACCCTAAAGCTTTTATTTTTTCAAAAAGTTATTAGCATGTTTTTGAATTTTAAAAAAGTCAATGAAAAATAATGGGTTTTCTATATTTTGTATATAATTTAAGTGGCGTTGTTGTCTGGGATACATATCCGAGGTTCATAGTCTCATGCCAAAGAAATTGAGTACACGGACACACAAGAAGTGGGTTTAGAAGTAGATATTTTATAGGTAAAAGAAGGAGAAAGGAGAATAGCTCTCTCTCCTGTGAGAGAGAGGGGTGCCTGAGTGGGACTTCTGGCCTGCAGCGGAGTACACAAGGTTTTATAGATAGGCTTGAGGAGTTGGTGTCTGATTTACATAGGGCCCAAGGACCTGTTGTGATGGTTACTTGGCTGGCAAAGAAGCTGACTACACCAGCGTAATCTTCTGGTTCTGCAAATGATTTTCTACTTGGCTGGTCTGCTCCCTACTGCACACATGGTTAGCAAGGGAAAAAGAAGATGGAGCTGCCATGTTGGACATGCATAGCCCCCAGGTAGCCTTTTCCTATTGGAACAGCTGCCAGCATTCACCCGTGCAAGCTTCCAGCTTGCTTTTCTATGTCTGCAGCTCAATTTTACAGGCTGCTCTTTGTTAGAAAAGAAATAATTTGGGGGTTGCTTTTCATTAAAAGGGAAACCTTAAAAGGACTTCCTTTACCTTCACTAAATAATTTCTTTTTAACTCCTATGTCAAAATTAATAAAGTAAGAAATACAAACAGTTTATATTATTGGCTATGCCTCTGATTTAGTATTCAAGTCTGATTTTTCAAGTATCAAAAGTGAAATTATTTTTTGGTATGAACAGAATGTATTTTTTTCAGTTTGATTATTATAAATTTAATACCTGCAGGTAATGAAGAAGCTGGTAAAATAGAAAATAGAGGAAAATAAAATTATCTAAGGTAATACTATTTTTATGTTGTATCTTCAATGTTATAAAATCATTTTCTATTACTTTAATTAGATAAAAAATTATTAACTAAATAAAAGATAACTCTCCAAATACAGATAACATTAGGTCAATATTATTTTAATATACATATATGTTATTGTTTTGTTTTGCAAATTTGGCATATAAGCCATATATAATTTAACAAAATTTTTTTCTTAACATTTATGGCAAACCTGCTACCATACTATTAAAAAACTTTCATAGCTATTCTAAGAACATATAAAAATTAGAGATAATAGGCTTAGTTATTATACATGTTGAAAATAAGGAAATAGACTTTCCTCTTCTCTTTTCTCTTAGAGCATTTACTTGAAAAACTTGTGATTGTAAATCTCCACTCTTTGAAATGTATATAAATCCTTTTAAAAACAAGGTAGGCTTTTTGTTTTATGACCCAGGAATATCTTTCTCAAGGACCTGGGCTCTATCTCTTTGAAGCATAAACATTAAGAAAGATATTAGTGCCATCTCCCAGTTTCTAGGAAAAGGTAGGAGTCCAATGTTGGTGAGCACCTTGCTCCAAGCAACCTCCTTTCATAAAGATATGAGATGTTTATTTTTCTTCTGGATAAAGCCAGTTGGATAACACAGATGATCACCCCAAATTACCAGCTAAATTTAGGATAAACTATGTGTGGCATTGTTAAAGCTTCTTATTTGAGAGCAAGTTACTGTTGATTTTAAAAACGTGTGTAATGGGTTGTATCTGCTTGGCTTGTAAAAGGGTAAGGTTTCTTTCTGTTTTTGTAATCTCTTAGCAGATTGCCTGTGATGGGCACCGTGTTCTGGTTTAATTCAGTAATAAAAGTGTTGTTTTCCTTTCTACTACCTTTGTAGAGAGAATTTCTGGGTTGGGAGAAGGTTTTGTTTTGGATTAGATTTCCCCAACACTACAAAACACACCCCCACAAAGAGCTATAATTTGTTTTGTTGCACTTGAAATCTAGGTTATCTTAAACATTGTATTATTAATAACACTAATAAAATATTATATTCATTCTCATAGAAATATTTACCTTCTTTAAACAGCTTCCTGGAAAGAAATTGAGTCAAAGAGTAAACGTTATTTAGCTCTCAATATATGAATGATAGTCACATTTAACATGATATATTTCTGAAAATGGATATATTAATAAAAGTGAAACACATAAAAATCAAGCAGTAGATTTATATGTTATGATTGGAATTCTGTTCCAAGATATTAAAGAAACTATTCCTAATTGTTTTTGTGAATGCTTAATTTTTTACTCCTAAGAATTAAGAAATACGTATAGTTACAAAAACACTAAGTAGATTAAGCACTAAATATGAGCATTCATTTTCTGAAATTTTTTTTACTTTAGATGCTAGCTTTTTTTTTTTTTGAAATGGAGTTTCGTTCTTGTTGCCCAGGCTGGAGTGTAATGGCACGATCTCGGCTCACCGCAGCCTCCGCTTCCCAGATTCAAGCGATTCTCCTGCCTCACCCTCCCTAGTAGCTGGGATTACAGGCATGTGCCACCACACCCGGCTAATTTTGTATTTTTAGTAGAGACAGGGTTTCTCCATGTTGGTCAGGCTGGTCTCGAACTCCCAACCTCAGGCCTGCCTCGGCCTCCCAAAGTGCTGGGATTACAGGCAGGAGCCACGGCGCCCGGCCTTCATTCTAGCTTTCTTACTTTACATTCAAGCTATTAAAAACCCATCTATTTTAATAGCTTGTTATGTCTTTTAAATCTCTTTGTACATGTAACTTCTCCCACACCTTTTTTCTCTTGAAAATTAAAAAAAAAATATAATTGTGTATATTTGAGGGTTACAACATGATGTTATGGGATACACATAGATAATAAAATGGTTACTAAACTGAAGCAGATTAACATGTCTACCATCTCACATTGCTAATTGGTGTGTGTGGGGGGTGTGTGTGTGTGTGAGACAAGAGCAGCTAAATATCTACTCATTTAACAAAAATCTGTAATAGAATACAATTTTATTCACTTTAGTTCTCATATTGTACGCTAGCTCTCTAGACCTCATCTACACGTCTGCTACTTTGTATCCTTTGACCTACATCTCCCCCTTTCCCCACCCCCACCCACATTAACCACTGTTTCATTCTCTGTGTATTTTAGCTCTGTTTTTATTCCACATACAAGTTAGATCACACAATATTTTTCTTTCTGTATCTGGCTTATTTCAATTAGTTGAAATTTATTTGTTGAAGAATCTAGTTCATTTTTCTTTAGATTTTTTTCTGTACATGCTGGCTTTTGCTGATAGAGTCCCTGAGATATTTTTTGACATGTTACTCTGCTCCCTGTATATACTGTAAAATGGTGGTTAGATGTAGAGAATTGGTCAGACTTAAGTTTGACATTTTGGGGATTCTACAATTCTTTCAGAAGACACATAATGTCTGGTGTGTGTGTGTGTGTGTGTGTGTGTGTGTGTGTGTGTATGTGTTGCCAGCAGCCATTGGGATCATTACCTAGCTTATTTAATTCACTAGAGGTTAAACAATTATGATCTTGTAATTGTATTGTTTCTGCTTTCCTGTCTTAGCTGGAAGATTTTTATAAAAAGAAACTTGCATCAGTTATTTGTTTATACTTACAATTCATATAGGAAAACTAAGCATTGATTTTTTTGCTTTATTTTCCTTTGTAATTTACATGATTTTCTCCAGTCTTCCAAATTTAATCAATGAATTTTAATTTAATTTTTATTTTTAGTGTCATTTTAAATCTATAGTTTTAACTACGTTAGAAATATGTCAGTACATTGCAAATTAGTATTCTTACTGAATTTCAAAGTAACCCATCCTTGGCCAATGAGAGCCTCTTAAATTTGGTTCTTGAGTCCTTTCACACAAACCTGGTAGTCTGATAGCTTATTTGCTTTTGCTTTGTGGCATCATATGAAGATATTCCAGCCTCAGTTTGCACATTTCTTGCCCTCAATCTAGAATCAGTCATTTCTCCAAGGAGCTCTGGTTCCATTTTATGAAAAAAACATATTGGATGAAAACAATCTAAATATTAGGGGTACTCATTGTAACTGGATTGTGTATCACTTAAATATTTTGAGTCTGATTCTCACTCCTTATTACAGCTCACCTTTTAGTCAAAATGTTTAAAAATAGTATACTTTCTTTAATTATATTGTTTCTTTACAAGTGAATATGTCATGTGGACTGAAGTCTAGCAGAACTCTAATTTTTCTATATTACATTATTTTAAAAATATGAGACAAAATATAATAGTTTTGAGACCCATAGTACAAATTCTTTAAGAAATCAAAATTCTAAATTTCTCTTTGCAATAAAGCACACAACTAGGTAGGTGGAGGCACTAATTTTAGTAATTGTAATTGTGATGTGCCAGATCCAGATTAATTTCTCTTCCTACACTACTTGAATTAATTACCATTGCAGTCCTATTAAGGGTACTATTATTTTCTCCATGTTTCATTTGTTGAATCTGAGCCCTGAGAGTTAGGTAATTTGCAAAATTATTCTCTAAGAAGTCTTCTCTTAATCATTATTGCACTCTTTACAGATAAATACTACCAAAGGATAGTGCAAATGTTTGTTTATTAGATGATGTATGAAAGTCCAATTTTAATATACAAAAGCAATTTGTTGTAATGATGGGATGAGGGGTTGGGTTCTCAAAATATATTATGTAAGTTGAAGATGTGATAAGTCATATCTATGTCTGCTAGACTAAAACTGTTAGTAAGCCTGATAACACAGTTAAGAAATGGAAAGTAGAAGTAGGCAACCAGGATGCAACCCTTCCCTTATATGATATTAGAGTAATGAAATCGGTCCTTGAGTACAGAAGTGCCTTCTCTTCCAACCTAAAATTTAAAAGCAAACAATCAAAAATAAACACATGAATGAATGAGTAAATGGATGGATGGATGCCTCTAATCTGGTGGGCTCCTCACTTGCCCAGACTACTGAGGGTATCCTAGTTCAGATCCATTTCAAAGGAAAAAGGCAGGTAGAGCCACTAGAGCAACTTACTCATGTATAGCTTAGTTTTTTTTTTTAACTTTTGCAAGTTTATTTGCTGGGTTGTTTTGATAAAGGACGCTGAGAATGCCCTAACTTGATTTGCAGTTGCCTTTCTCCCAATATCAGATGTGGACCAATGTATGTGGGCTGAGTTCAGAATGGAGAGTGCACATCTTGGTTTGCCAAATACCTCCAGCATTGTATTGAAATGCCGATCTTACCAAATTCTAAAAAATATTTAGACATTAGCATTAACATTTGGCTTTGTGACTGTCAGTACTCTATTTGTAAGATTGTCTTCCTGTTCTACGAGACAGTGGTGAACACTCTGAAATAGTATAATTGTTCTGATTCAGTTGAACATAAGGTCTTCCTGCTGAGAAAAGTTAAGAGTGCAGTCGACATATTATTGTGAAACTTCCCACTGCCTCAGCAAACATATTCTCAACATCTAAGTTCCTTTTTCATGTGTGATGTGGGAATATGGAACCCATGGTTTACCACACCAGCAAGACCTTTCTAAGAGGACCAACGGCTGTAGAAATGTCAGCTGCTGCTATATTGGAATCTTGAAAAGTCAATGGCTAATCCCAAGGAAGTTGGGCCATACTGGATTCCCTTTGCTTCGTTGTGAAATAACAAGACAGACTCTGGAAAGCCATGACTGAATGAATGAATTTTGTTCTTTTCTTGTGCTTAGATCAAACATCCAGGCCCATCTCTCCCGTTTTACATTTCCTCTGGTTTGCTCAGCCTGTCTGTTTGCTCCCATGTCCGTCTTCTATGCCTCTCACCTTTTATTTTTAAGGTCTGATATTAGTTGCCACCAAAGTTTGTAGGATTTACAAGATGGCTTTTCCAACCCATAGTCCTCTCTCTAGAGAACATATCTCTTTTCTCTGCCACTTAAACAACCCTGCCATCAACTTGATTTCAGACTTCTCATCTCCAGAACGAGAGAAAATACATTTCTGTGGTTTTAAGTTACCCACTTAAAATACATTTCTGTTGTATTTGTAATGGCAGCCCTAGAAAATTTATACAACATCCAAAACAGAACTCTAATTCTGCCTGTAACTCCACACAAGAGAGTTGATCTCCCAGACCCCACAATCCCAATGTATATGTTGCCACCAGCCACCCAATTATCCACCAAAAACTAGAATCAACCTTTGATGATGTTGTGAATCTCACATTCACATTTTAATAAATGTCTACAAAATCTCATTCATACAACAAATATTATTAAACAAGTGAGTGGACTAGATACCATACTAGGGACCCAGGATATGGCTGAAAAAAAAAAAACAAAACTGGTCTTTGACCTTATACATTTTTGATCAGGGGAAACAAACAAATCAAGTACAAGCAATCAACAACATAAATATACAAGAAATATTAAATGGCAATAAACAATAGGATTTAATGTTGTGATGAGATAAAAACTAGCAATGAGCTATGCTAGAATAAGAATGACAGACATCCAGGCGACATGTTAGAATGAGTGTCACAGCAAATGCAAAGGTCCAGAGGGTGGAAAAACCTTGGCATTTGAAAGAAAAGGAAAATATTGATGGAACAAGAATAGAACAAGCAAACGGAAAAAGTTGCCAGGTGCTGCGCCAGGGCCAGACTATGGTCTTATTTTCCACAGGAAACATTTTATTAGAAGTGCATTGATTACCCTCTCCCTCCCCCCTTCCCCTCCTCCTCCTCCTCCTCCCCTCTTCTCCCCTCTTCCCCATTCTTCCTTCCTCTTTATTTTTTTTTTAAATCACTCCTATGACCTGGTCCAAATTGCCATCCTCCTCTCCTTGTTAACACCTTCAGAAACTGCCTAACTGGCTTCCCATTTCTTTTATTTCACCCTTTCCAACCTCTGCACAGCAACCATAGTAAGGCCTAAATATGTAAATTGCACTAAACCCTCCTCTAGTTAAAATCCCTCAGTGACTTCCTGTTGTGCTTAGAATAAAATCTAACACCTTGCCATGACTAAATAAAAGTCAAGTGAGTTAACAGATTAAGCATCAAGAGCAGAACATGTTCAGGGAATTAAAATGAAATGTCTTCCTATACAAAAATGGCACAGCATCCTTCCACATCTGGACTAAATTTCCTTTTTTTTTTATTTAGAGCGTTTTCATGAAGACACAAATAACCTGTCCATGAAAGACAACTGTGACACCTGGGTCACAAGCATAGAAATCCACAGAGCCCAGAATGAAAAGTGAATTCGGCTGGACTGAAGGGAAAAATAAGGAGTAGTGGAGATTGGAGAATTGGAGGATCCGTGCAGCATCAAAAAGGGAATACTACTATTTAGTTCTAGCTGTGTGTTCCCACGTGGGGCCACTGCCCATGGTTGCCAGATTTTTAAAAATTTTTTCCAAGGAAAATCAGAAATCATAATTTTATAAGAAATAGATGAATTTCTAAATAATGGCATTTAAATTAAAACACTTTTAACTGTGCAGGCCCCAGATAACTCATGTATACCTCAAATCCAGCAATTAGCTGCTAGCTTATAGCTTTTAAAAATCTGGAATAGAAAAAAAAAGCCTCCAATGAAATGCTACACAAGACCAATAAGTTTTGATGAGGGCATGGGAAAGAAAGATAACTGAACCATCTAGTTTTGTTCAAAGAGCAGATCCAAGGGTTTAGGCTATATGTCAAACAATTCTGACTGGATGTTTCTCAAGTAATACAAAGGACATGTTCTCAATACATATATAAGACAGTCACCATTCTAAAAGTTACACATATTAACTTACTTAATACTTAAGGCCAGGCATAGTGGCTCATGCCTGTACTCCCAGCACTTTCGGAGGCCATGGTGAAGAAAAATATTTGACGGTAGGAGTTCAAGACCAGCCTGGGCAATATAGTGAGACCCCATCTCTACAGAAAAACAAACTATGCCGAGAGATGAACTATTGTTTATTAATTGTTAAGATGAAGAAACTGAAAAACAGATAAGCTGAGGATGTTGTTAGGATCCTTCTAGAAAGGATGAAAAAAGACAACAGGGGAGTGTGCATGGGGCAGAAAAGCACTATAGGAGTCTCGTCAGGTGAAGCTGATGTGGCATCCTGCAGTTTTGCCTAGGATCAGCCTTGCTCAGCATCCTCTGTTGATTACCAGCTCCAGTGGGGCATTTCTAGGAATTTCAAGACATCACATAATGGGTCCATCATAGCTTTAGTAATAAATAGGCCACTTTGTGTGCTGTTTAGCTCCACAAATTCTTATACATTGCCATCTTTCTTCCCTCCTCTTCATGCTGTCCACATGAGCCCATCTGTTCCATTACCACCTATAAAAGAGTGTTACTCCATCCCCAGGGAGAGTTGAACTTGAAGACTGCAATGACATCATGGATATTGTTTTTTAAAAAATCAAGTTTATACAGAAAATGCATTTTCAGCAAGAACTCTGTCAGGTCACAGCTGTTTCAGTGAGTCATCTATCACTCTGAGGACTATCCCACATGGACCCAAGCAATAAAATCCCACGCACCAGGGAATAAATAAAGTTATGCTAACTCAAATATGACTCCCATCAAATATTTGCAAGAAACTTTTACACTGGCTAAGTGAAGAGTATGCAGCAGTGCTGCATCCACACACTGTATTTTTTAAAGAAATTGTGAGACTATGAGAATTTTGAAAATGAATTATTACCTCTGTGTAGAAAGTACTGCATTCTATCAGAGCTTTGGAATATATTTTTCTTTGATAAACAGGAAAAAATTCAATAAGTTAAATTGGTTTTAATAAAACCAACCAACAGAGCCTTAATAGGCCCAGTAGGTGGAATAGACAGCTGTCAAAATGGTAAAATCTGAGTTTGGTACAAAAGTTCTGACATTCCCAAAATACATTCTCCAATTGCCTGTCATGGGCCCTGAGAATTTTATTGTATTGGGATAAGGCATTATGCCCATGAAATATTAATAAATGGACAGAAAATATATTAGCACATGTTGATTTATTATTCTCTTTCAAAAAGGTAGTCTTTCGCTGGAGTTTTAAATGGAGACCTTGGGTAGCTCTAGGCATTAAACGTATTGCGAAAAGGAGGAAGAATATCACTAAGAAAGAAGATGCCAAATAAAACTTCTCCATTCCGATAAATTTGCCCAGACTGGTCATGCTATTCTGCTGTTTCCTTGGAAAATGAAATAAGAAAAACAAAGAAAGAGAAAAGAAAAAGAAAAGGTAGTGATTAAAAAGAAAAAAAAGTAAAATGACAAGGGCCAATATGTCTTTTAACTGCTTGACTTGGAATGCACATGTTACAAAAACTTCTCTTATAAGGTAGCCTCGTAGATATGTTTTATTCCTGACTTTGAAACTAAGAAATTTATTGGAAAACATTCAGTAAATTAATACTTATTTCTCCAACGCCTTCTGGTATTTTCTATATCAACAAGTACTGATTCAGGCCCTTTTTGAACCTACCCTAGAATGGATACCTGCTCTTTTCTCTGATACTCTTTATGTCGTTAGACAATTCTCTTAGAAAGATAGTCTTCATCATGTAACTTCTCCTTGTTAATTCTGAAGCCACAGAGAGAAAATGATTGGAAAGGTTAAAATAATGCTCTTTGCCTCACCAGAGGGAAAGATGTCTCACAACAGTAATAACCTGTGAGCCTTTCTATTCATCTGGAACCAACTTTATACTTAATAAACTAGAGCAGTGCTGTCCAGAAAAATATGTATGACCCACAATAAGTAATTTAGCATTTTCTACTAGCTACATTTAAAAAGCAAGATATACTTATTTATGTTTTAATTTTATCTTACAGTACTTTATAACTAATAAAATATTTTTAATATTTTATTATTATGTGATTTATTGAAACCATTTTATTCAAGGGATTAGCATTTCAATAGTCAATATAAAAATTATCAGGCTGATTTTTTTATTCTTTATTTCATACTAAGTCTTCAAATCCAGCAAGTGTTTTACACTTACAGCCCATCTCAATCTTTTTTCTTCCCTAGAGCTCATCTCCCTTCATATGCTGAATTTTCAATGGTTAATATGAGCTGTACTTCTGCAAAAATAGTGAAGTATTTTAAGTGAAAAAATAGTTTTAAATAATTTGTTTTTAAATTTAAATTAACTGCAATTAAGGAAAATTGAAAATTCAGTTCCTTAGTTGCACTAGGAACATTCTAAGTGTTCTATAGCAACTTGTTGGCTACCATGTTGGATAGTACAGACCTAAAGTATCAAGTCAGGTTGAAGTGTTCACATGAGGTAATCACATTAGCATATTCAGTAGGCTTACTGAAGAAAAACTTTGAAGGAAAAATTGTAAACCAAATCCAAACAATAACCAAAATGAAGCACTTCTGCAGGAGAAAATATCTGTCAGGACAAAGATCCTTTTGTATGACCAAGCTTGCATATAGAAATAAAGACTATGCCAGCCTTTGATTTCAACAATATGAGGATGTGAGTCGCTCCATGTATGGTCTGGAGAGTCAATATCTGCAATAGAAAAGGTTTATTCTTGAAAATCAGACTAGCCCTACATGTTTTGTCTGTGACACCCTGGTACAAATTACAGGAAATCTGTCAGTAAATGATAAACAATCAATACATTTGTTATTAAAATGGATAGAGAAAGTTATAGTGTCATTTATAATGCCTAAGCATTTAGCTTATTCATATACTAATTTACTTAATGTGATTTTGAAACTTTGAAGATAGCCATGCATATAGAAAGTTACTTAATTAGTGACTTAATATTGAGTCGTCTTCTGCCTCATGGTGAAATGTGCAGCTAAAGGGTATGAAAGTGTTTTCTGGAGCCCATGTACTCGGAATCCAGTCGATCCTTCAGTATGGAGCTATAAATAAGAAATCATTTGACTGGTTAAAAAAATAAATATCATGACCTCAATATTGGCTCACAGCCTGGAACATGTCAACTCAAATGGTTTGGGTATTACATTATTCATCGTTTTTATCTGGATATTTCATTCCTTTCTTACTAAAACTTCTAATATTTCCTACCCCATATGCACTCTCAGCTAATTTTACTGAAGAAATTGAAGCAATAAGAAAAATCTCAGTAGCTCTGACCACCCTATATTTGCTCACTGATTTGAAATTGTGTCCATATACTCTGTGTGAGCAGCCTGCGCTCCTAAGGCTGATGTTTTCACTTAGACATTAGATTGCATCTTCCCTCACCTCCCTCCAGGAATTTCTCCATTATTTTCTTAATCATTAATTTTCTTAATAATTAATTACAAGTCACAACATGTAACTTATAATTTTCATTGGCCTATAGACAATAATTTCTCATTGTAGAAAAAAATCTTTCTCTTGACACAGAACCCCCTTGATTTATTTCATTTCATAACATCCCATTGCATCCAAACTCCTCACAGAGCTGTCTAACCTCACTGTCTCAGGTCCTCTCCTTCCATTCTGTCTGACTCCCTGAACCCATCTAAATAGATTTCGTCCCTACTACTTCCCTGAAATTGTCCTTTTTTAAAAATTGACCTTCATATTGCTAAATCCAATGATAAATTATCAGTTATTGTCCTACTGACTTAGATGATTTCTCTCCTGAAATGTTTTTCTTTCAGGAATCCACAATCTCCTGATTTTCCTTTTAATCCGACACATTTCTTTACACTAGTTCCTCCACTTTTCCCCACACTCTGACTCTGAAGCGCCCTAGGATTCAGTCCTTGAAACTATTTTATACATTAAATCACTTCCTGGTGATTTCATCTAAGTTCATGGCTTTAAATATTATTTCTTTGTGGGAAACACTCTTTCCTAGACTCCAGGCTCATACATCCAACTGACAGGTTAACTTCTCCACTTGGATATTTCATAAACATCTTAACTTAAAACCAAACTCCTTATCTTCCTCCTCAAGGTGTTCTTCTTGTCACCAATAACCAGTTATTCTTCCAGTTTCTCATGCCAATATCCTTGGAATAATTCTTGACTCCCTTTCTCCCCTGCTCTGTGTTCAATCTGTTGCCTTATTTTGCATTTCCTTGATTATCAAACAGTTAAATATGTTTCCAATTGTATACTCTTTGAATAAATAAATAAGTAAATAAATAAATAAATAAAATACTCTTTGTATTTTATCTGTTAAATGACTGTTCACATCCCTGACACATTTTCCTTTTGGAATGTTGCTCTTTTAGTTATTCTTTATTAGTGTGTAGTAGTTCTTTTTGCCTAGAATGAAAATCACTTTATTGTATTTTTCTAGATTTATAAATAGTACAATGTGATTGTTAGGAAAAATGAATAACACACATATAAATAGTAAAGTGTATATGATCTAAAATCCTACTATCCTTAAAAATCACCATTGATATTTCATTGATTTCTTTTTTATATCTGTTTATGAATATAAATATAATTTTAGTAAATAGGACTCTGGCATATATATTATCTGTTTGCTTTGCTTTATTTTATTATGTGTTTCCAATGGCCACTGAATTTAAGGCAGTTTTTTTTTTTCTTACATTCTCTTTTTCTACTGCCTTCCTCCTCATCTTCTTCTGCAAGACTAACCTTACTCCCCACTGCAGGAATCTACTATGAACAACCCTTTGAAAATTCTTCTATAACTCTCTGTATGATAATTTAATTAAGCCTTATTAGACTACATAACTTCTCTCTCCTTCTCTCTCTCTGACACACACATGCACACACACACACACACACACACACATTTTTAGTAACAGTTAATGTTATCAAATATACAAAAGAAGGTATAATCATTTCTTGCTATCCCTGGGGGATTGTTTTCAGGCCCTCTTGATGACACTCTGAGGATGCTCAAGTGCCTGATATAAAATGGTAAACTCTTTGCATATAACTTATGCACGTCCTGCCATAGGCTTTAAGTCATTTCTAGATTATATATGATACCTAATATAAGTAAGTGCTTATGTAAATAGTTATTATACTGTAATGTTTAGGAAATAATGATGAGAAAAGTGTGTATATATTCAGTACAGGTGCAATTTTTTTTCCTAATATTTTTGATTGATGGTTGGTTGAGTTCACAGATGTGGAACCCATGGTTACAGAGGGTCAACTGTATATTCTTAGTCTGCTGTTTTCTCCTCCCTCATCCCTCTGCCCCATTACACCCAATCATTTTTTCCTTTACTTTTTGCTCACCCCTCTTTCCCCTTTTTACTGTAAATAAATATGTTAATATATTATTTCCTTCACTCAGGTAAATAGTAGTATACAATACATACTTTCCTTCAAATTGTATATTTTTTCACCTAAAAATATGTTACCTACAATATAGTATAAAGTACATGGAGATCTACCTTCTTTATTTTAAAGGTTGTAATGCTCTATTGTTTGTGTGAATGGATGCTAATTTATTCAACTGTTTCTTTTTGATGGATATTTGGCACTTATTGGCCATGTTAACAAATCTTTATTTTTCCTGCTTAATTCTTCTGACCGTATTTTTAAAAGACCTTTATCATTTGTAAAATTATTCTGAAAAATTACTACATTAGCCAATGTCGTGCTGGAGGAAATTTTTCTTTTCTTTTTTTTACACTAACACATTGCCAACTTTATTAGATAATGCTAGACTGCTTTCAAAAGTGGTTGTACTATTTCAATTTGCATTTCTTTTGTTTTCCTATTAATTTTTTTAAAATTTAACTTTAAGTTCTGGGATACATGTGCTGAACATGCAGGTCTGTTACATAGGTATACATGTGCCATGCTGGTTTGCTGCACCTATCAACCCATCATCTAGGTTTTAAGTCCCACATGCCTTAGGCATTTGTCCTAATGCTCTCCCTCCCCGTTCCCCCCACCCCACAACAGGCCCCAGTGTGTAATGTTCCCCTCCCTGTGTCCTTGTTGTTCAACTCCCACTTATGAGTGAGAACATGAGGTGTTTGGTTTTCTCTTCCTGAGTTAGTTTGCTGAGGATGATGGCTTCCAGCTTCATCCATGTCCCTGCAAAGGACATGAAATCATTCTTTTTTAATGGCTGCATAGTATTCCATGGTGTATATGTGCCATATTTTCTTTATCCAGTCTATCATTGATGGGCATTTGGGTTGGTTCCAAGTCTTTGCTATTGTAAATAGTGCTGCAATAAGCATACATGTGCATGTGTCTTTATACTGGAATGATTTATAATCTTTTGGATATATACCCAGTAATGGGATTGCTGGGTCAAATGGTATTTCTGGTTCTAGATCCTTAAGGAATCGCCACACTGTCCACCACAATGGTTGAACTAATATACACTCCCACCAACACCGTAAAAGTGTTCCTATTTCTCCACATCCTCTCCAACATCTGTTGTTTCCTGACTTTTTAATGATCGTCATTCTAAATGGTGTGAGATGGTATCTCATTGTGGTTTTGATTTGCATTTCTCTAATGATCAGTGAAGATGAGCTTTTTTTCATAGGTGTGTTGGCCACATAAATGTCTTCTTTTGAGAAGTGTCTGTTCACATCCTTCACCCACTTTTTGATGGGGTTGTTTGGTTTTTTCCTTGCAAATTTGTTTAAGTTCCTTGTAATTTCTGGATTTTAGACCTTTGTCAGATAGATAGATTACAAAAATTTTCTCCCATTCTGTAGGTTGCCTGTTCACGCTGATGATAGCTTCTTTTGCTGAACAGAAGATCTTTAGTTTAATTAGATCTCATTTGTCAATGTTGGCTTTTGTTGCAATTGCTTTTGTTGTTTTAGTCATGAAGTCTTTGCCCATGCCTATGTCCTGAATGGTATTGCCTAGGTTTTCTTCCACGGTTTTTATGGTTTTAGGTTTGATATTTAAGTCTTTAATCCATCTTGAGTTAATTAAACATGGAATCCTTTCCCTATTACTTGTTTTTTTTCAGGTTTGTCAAAGATCAGATGGTTGTAGATGTGTGGTGTTATTTCTGAGGCCTCTGTTCTGTTCCATTGGTCTATATGTCTGTTTTGGTACTGGTACCACACTGTTTTGGTTACAGTAGCCTTATAGTATAGTTTGAAGTCAGGTAGTGTGATGCCTCCAGCTTTGTTGTCTATGCTTAGGATTGTCTTGGCTATACAGGCTCTTTTTTCGTTCCACATGAAATTTAAAGTACTTTTTTCTAGCTCTGTAAACAAAGTCAATGGTAGATTGGTGGGAATAGCATTGAATCTATAAATGACTTTGGGCAGTATGGTCATTTTCATGATATTGATTATTCCTATTCATGAGCATGGAATTTCTTTCCATTTGTTTCTGTCCTCTCATTTCCTTGAGCAATGGTTTGTAGTTCTCCTTGAAAAGGTCCTTTATGTTCCTTGTAAGTTGTATTCCTAGGTATTTTATTTCTTTGTAGCAATTGTGAATTGGAATTCAGTCATGATTTTGCTCTCTGCTTGTCTATTATTGGTGTATAGGAATGCTTGTGATTTTTGCACATTGATTTTGTATCTTGAGACTTTGCTGAAGCTGCTTATTAGCTTAAGGAGTTTTGGGGCTGAGGTGATGGGGTTTTCTAAATATACAATCACGTCATCTGCAAACAAGACAGTTTGACTTCCTCTCTTCCTATTTGAATACTCTTTATTTCTTTCTTTTGCCTGATTGTCCCGGCCGGAACTTTCAATACTATGTTGAATGGGAGTGGTGAGACAGGGCATCCTTGTCTTGTGCTGGTTTTCAAAGGAAATGCTTCTAGCTTTTGCCCATTCAGTATGATATTGGCTATCAGCTTGTCATAAATAGCTATTATTCTTTTGAGATATGTTCCATCAATACCTAGTTTATTGAGAGTTTTTAGCATGAAGGGCTGTTGAATTTTATCAAAGGCCTTTTCTGCATCTATTGAGATAATCATGTGGTTTTTGTCATTGGTTATGTTTATGTGATGGATTACACTTATTGATTTGCATATGTTGAACCAGCCTTGCATCCCAGGAATGAAGCTGACTTGATTGTGGTGGATAAGCTTTTTAATGTGCTGCTGGATTCAGTTTGCCAGTATTTTATCGAGCATTTTTGCATTGATGTTCATCAGGGATATTGGCCTGAAATTTTATTTTTTTGTTGTGTCTCTGCCAGGTTTTGGACCAGGGTGAAGCTGGCCTCATAAAATGAGTTAGGGAGGAGTCCTTCTTTTTCCATTGTTGGAAATAGTTTCAGAAGGAACGGTACCAGATCTCCCTTGTACCTCTGGTGGAATTTGGCTGTGAATCTGTCTGACCCTGAGCTTTTTTTAAGTTGGTCAGCTATTAATCACTATGTCTATTTCAGAACATGTTATTGTTCTCTTCAGGAATTCAACTTCTTCCTGGTTTAGTCTTGGAGGGTGTTTGTGTCTATGAATTTATCCATTTCTTCTAGATTTTCTAGTTTATTTGCACAGAGGTGTTTATAGTATTCTGAGATGGTAGTTTGTATTTCTATGGGATCAGTGATGATATCCCCTTTATCATTTTTTATTGTGTCTATTTGATTCTTCTCTCTTTTCTTATTAGTCAGGCTAGCAGTCTTATCTATTTTGTTAATCTTCAGAATACCAGCTCCTGAATACATTGATTTTTTGAAGGATTTTTTGTGTTTCTATCTCCTTCAGTTCTGCTCTGATCTTAGTTATTTCTTGTCTTCTGCTAGCTTTTGAATTTTTTGCTCTTGCTTCTCTAGTTTTTTTAATTGTGGGAAAAGCATAGTATCTGGGCCAGATAGCACCATCCCTCACAGCACAGTCCCTTATTGCTTCCTTTGGCTGGGAAAGGGAGGCTCCCCGCTCCTTGCATTTCCTGGGTGAGGCAACGCCCCACCCTGCTTCTGCTTGCACTCCATGGGCTGCACCCACTCCCTAACCAGTCCCAATGAGATGAACAGGGTACCTCAGTTGGAATTGCAGAAACCACCCACATTCTCTGTTGGTCTTGCTGGGAGCTGCAGACCAGAGCTGTTCCTCTTTGGCCATCTCACCAGATCCCTCCTCAAATCTTTTAATATTTTTTGTAGTGTATCATTGTGATTGATTCCTAGAAATAGGATTGGTGGGTCAAAAAGTAAATTCATGTGTGATTTTACTAGATATTGTACCATACAATATCTATGGTAGGATTGTACCATTTCCTGTCTCTAACCAGCAACATACGAGAATACATACTTTCCTACATTCTTAGCAAATATTGTGTTGTAAAATATTCCAAATATCTCTACATAATTTCAATTTATCTGAAGAGGTCAACTGAATACAATTTCGTATGTTGAAGAGCCATGTGTGCTTTTCCCTTATGAACTGTTGGTTGCCTATTTTTCTATCAGAACGTTGTTTTTATTTTCTTTCCCCCTGTTTCCTCTTACATATTTACAAAAATAACTGGCTTCTTGCTGCTCTCAGTGGTTGGACTCTACCCAATTATACTTTGTAATTTGGGGAATAGATTGTCATCTAGTTTTTTGTTTGGTTGAAAGCTTTTAATTTTGATATAATTTCAAATTTATAGAAAAGCTTCCAAAATAACACAAGGAACTCCCATATACCTGTTACCTAGCTTAATAATTTGTTATATTTTGCCCTATCTACTTTCTTCTGTCTCTCTCTGTTTATATGCGCATGGACACACACACACACAAACACACACACCACTTAAGTGTGTATTTCTTAAAACCAGGATATTCTTTTACATAACCCACCTAACTATCAAAAATCAGAAAATTGAACATAAACATAATGCTGTTATCTAATCCACAGTTTATATCCGAATTTGGTCAATTGTTCTAAAACCTGTTTCTTCTCCCAGTACAAAATGCCATCTAGAATCATGCATTGCAGATAGTTGCTATGCGTCTTTAGACTCATTTACTCTTGTATAGCCTTTCACTTTTTTGATCTTAACATTTTTTGAAAAGTACAGGCCAGTTACTTTGTGGAATGTCCCTCAATTTGAATGTGTCTGACATTTCCTTGTTAGAATCAGCTTATGCATTTTTGACAGGAATACCACAGAATATATCTATCCTTCTCAGCATCAGGAGAAACAGCAGTTTTTTTCCCCTAACATTAGCAATGTTAACTTAGAGCTTTTATTTAAGGTGGTATCCACTAGGTTTCTGCACTCTAAGATTACTGATCCCTATGAAATTAATACATTTTTGTGTGAAGAAATACTTTGCTTTAAATATTCTGTTTCTCACCAAGTTTTTAATCCACTAGTTTTAGTATCCACTGGTGATTTTCTAATCTTACCATTTTTTTCTGTATTTATGAGTTGCCATGCTACTGAAAGAAGAGCTTTTCCTTCTCATCCAATTATTTACTTGTATTTTATTTATATTGTCACGTACAAATGGATTCTTACTTTGTAATCTATTTCTACCATTATTTTAATTGATCCTCAAGTTATCTCAGATTTGGCCAAAAGGAGACATTCAAGTTGGCTTCTTTACTCTTTTATTCTATCCCCATCATTCTTTGAACACTTTATTACTTTATTATTCTTTATTATTCTGGCACAACTAGATGTTCCAAGTTCATCTTGTATTCTCCATGATCCAGATCTGTAATCATTTTATTTTCCTCTGAAGTGACCTTGGTGGTCATAGAGAGTTAGCTATTTTTATTTTAACTATTTTTAGATTTACAGCTCTCATTTTGTGGTTTTCTTTTAGATTAAAAACGTTTCTATTGTTTTCTATTTTTGCTATATATTTTTATTCAGTTATTTTAGATTTTGGCTATTTTTGTGGACTAACATATTAAGGCAACCCTTCCACAACCAAGGATGACTGCTAAATCTGGATAAAACACTTTTAGAAACATATGTGAAGGGACTAGATAAATTAGGAAATCAGCAAGAGCCAGAGGGTTCAATGTTGCAGGTAAGAGGGATGTGTGGGTAAATAAGCCCGACTTTCTGCCTCTTGAGGCATTTTCCAATTAATAAGCCACAGCTGAGTGGCTGAGAAGCTGAGCAGAAAGTAGTAAGAAGGAGGCTGAAAAGCTCAACAGAGCTTTCAGAAGTCACATAATGCTGGAAAAACAAAACTTACAGGTTAGAAATCACAAGGAGGACGGATACTGGTCAACAGCCTAGGATTTTTTGGGACCATTGAAGATTTACATCTGAGTCTTGGAAAAAATTCTGAGTGAGAAAAAAAAAACAACTCCACTCTCATTTCATGATCAACACAGAAGACTTCTCTGACCAAATGTGTGTTTCTTTTCCCCCCGACCAACAAGCAAGCAATAAAATCTGCAGTAGACACCAGCTGGGTGTCTCCCAATTCCAATACTGTCTACCTGGTGTTACTATCAGATCCCACAGGTAGAAGGCTCAGTCCCACAAGACTGACCCCAACTCCCCATGTGAACTGCAAGCCCCAGGTTGTTTTACCTGAACTTTTGACTGACCAGCTATAAATCAGGATTCCCACAACCACCTCCTTGGTTTAAACTGCTAGAGTGGCTCACAGAACTCAGGTTTACTGGATATTATAAGGGATATTACAAAGGATACAGATAAAGAGATAAATAGGGTGAGATATAAAAAAAGCTTGGAGGGAGTAAAGGCAAACCAGAAAGAAAACGCCATTCAAAAATAATGAAATATATGTTTGAATTAGTTCAATACTCTATCAATTTAAGGTTATCTGCTCCTTCATTAACTTTCTGCTAGAGCAAATGGAAATTCAATATAGAGAGTTCTAATAGTCTAAGAACTTCAAATTATCTTTACAAGAATTCATAATCAACATTTTTTATGCACACAAAAACTTTGTCATAACAGAAGACAAGACCAAAGAATCAAAACAGAAAGAAAATGCTTATAGTAGAAATAGGCCCATGTGATCTAGATGCTGAATTTAATTAGACTCTAAAATAAATGATAAAATAATATGTTTGATGTGCTAGAGAACAAGATGAAGAATTTCACCTGGGAACTGGGATCTATGAAATAGAATCAAATAGAAAATTTAGGAATATAGAATAAAAACTAAAATTAAGACTCAATAAGTGGGTTTGAGATAAATGACCCAAAATAAGGATTAGTGAACTGGATTGATGATCAGAAGAAAATATCCACACCTAAGGATAGTAAGATAAAAAATTGGAATATACAGTAAAGGGCCCAAGAGAATAGAAAGAAAGAAATGTGTCATTAACAGAGCCTAGGACTCCAGGATGTTGTATGTAGCTAGAATCACAGTGAGGGCTGCTTGTTGACAGCTGGGGCATAAGAGATGCAGAAGGGAATTCTTAGCAGTAGCGGAAGTTGCAGATGATTCCCCAGCCACTAGAAAGATGCCGTAGTGAGAAGACTTTCCCTGACTTCTTTTCCCAACCTTCAGTATTTCACATAACCAACACAGAAGCCAATTCACATGGTGGCATGGGAAATACAGTTCTCTATGTTACAGAGTGTGTAAGCAAACAATCAGTGAATTGACACAGATGCCAACTTTACAAGTTTCCAAGGATGAAGCTCCTATACTCCACCTCCCACTTACTTAGTTTTTATCTTATTAAAAAGGAGCTGAGAAAAACAGAATTTAATTCCTATGATCAGGATGACTTCTTACCTGGTTTTCCAAAATAGAGGTTATTTTGAAAAATAATATTGAGATTAGTATAAAATGACCAGTGAATCAAACATTTTAACTGAGCTGATAAATTAAAGTTCTGTTTTGACTACTGGAGGGCTAGCGAGTGATTTTTTTTCAGCAAAAATATGCAAACTAGTTTGTACTCATAGATAAAACATAAGCATGGGCACATATTTCCTTGCTGAAACAATTTACACTTATCTTAGCTCTTAGTGTTTACTTTATGGGATAGAATTCCTGTGTAAACCTAGCTTATCACAGGAAAATGGTCCAACATATTTTAAAAAGCTATCTTCAAATGTTTATTTTGTAAATTATATATCATCCTCTTTAGTACCAAATATTAAATTTTAGGTAGAAACTGAAATGTCATCCAGAAGTATTTGACTTGAAACAATTTGAAGGAAGTGATTTTAAGTTAAGCTACTTTTCAGGCAAAAAAAGATTGAAACAACCTTGGGAATTGACTAACTATACTATTTTTCTCAAGTAATGAGCTCCCTAAAGTGAACTAACAATCAGAAATCATGATATTCCTACTTTCTGTGTAACGGTTGCTAGGTATTAGTAGGTAATGAGTTTGAGAATGTTCTCTTTGAACTAAGACCAGGACTGTAAGCTATAACATTGAGTAAAAGATAATTATACTGTTAAAATTTCAAATGTATTCAATCATGAGTACCTGCCGTGCCCTAGTCATAACACGAAGCATGAGACTTCCAAAATGAGTAAAACAGCTTCTACTCTTAAACTGGTGGCAATCTAGTGGAAGGGTAGATTATTAATAGACACGAATCTATGAGGTATAATTATTAAGGTTTAACAAAAGATGCATAAATTATATGAGATTTTTTGAAGAATTCATTGTGCAGTAGATAAGTGGAAAGAATAGGATTTAAATTATGTTTATAACAGATTTTTAATTTGTATAGATAGATATGAATATATACAATTCTGTAAAGAAAATCAATTGTTAAAAGTAGTTACTCATGAGTTATGTGATTATGACTAATTTGTTTTGTATTTCTTAAAACATTTATATAATTTTCAAATTATTTTCTTTCATTGTGAAAAAGGATTAGATTTTAGTTATTAAAAAAACTGGAACTCTTTAACGATGAACCATCTGCTGAGAAAGCAATTGCTTTGTTCTAAGGCAGGGATTGGCAAGTGACAACCAGCAGGCCAAACCCAGCAGTCTGTTTTTTGTTTTATGCTCGTTTATGGATAAAGTTTGCCAACCCTGCTCTAAAAAACAGAACTGATATTTTTATGCAGCTGTGTACATTACCAGATAGACTCGGGGGTAGATTTTCCCTGCATAAGCCCGGTCCATAAGCTGGTTACTTCTGATGATCTTGGAACATAGACTTTATAGGTCTTGAGGGGTTTCTTTTGGGATCACAGGTAAGAAAAGTGCCCAACTCTTAAATGCTGAAGAAGAGAGGCACACCAACATGGCACATGTATACATATGTAAGAAACCTGCACGGTGTGCACATGTACCCTAGAACTTAAAGTATAAAAAGATATATATATATATATATATATATATGAGAGGAAGATTTTTTTTTCTGTAAGGCAGCATTCTTACATTCTTTCATCTTCAAGCCAGACTAAAGTGCGCCTTTCTCAGATGTGAGACATGCACTCTTCTTTCTCTTCCTCACTGCCACGTTCACTTTGCTTTTTCAGTGGTATGTAAGAATTTAAGAATATCAAGATGAAGGAAGAAACACATCATAGATTAGCAAACTATCACACCCCAGGTTTTCTTAGATTAGCAAACTACCACACTCCAAGTTTTCCTAGATTAGCAAGCTACCACACCCCAGGTTTTCTTGCCAGTCATTAAGGCACTGTTTTTACATTTTGAGTTTAGTTCTGAATTCCCAAGAGCTTCAACATACGAAGGGTGGTGAAGCGGCTGTTACCACAGCCCCAGCTCCAGTGCCTGGTGTGCTCCAGGCCCTCATGAGATGTCCTGTCTCCCACCTCAGATGCATTGCAGTGAACTCCCAACTCTCCATTGTGGTTCCTCAGTCTTATTTTCAGGAATTCTCAGCTTTTGACCTTTGCCAAACTTCTAAGCTCCTCGGGGACTAGAAACTTAATTCAGTAGCTTTGCCCTGAATCAAACAAGAATACAAAAGAGAAACTCACATATGGTCCAAATTATGTAGTGCATTTAAAAGTGTATGTGGCGTGAATTTTGGATGGATCTTCCTCTCACTTTAGTATAGTATACTTGGCTTGTGGACAGTTGATCTCCTTAAATATCCCACCCAATTCTGTCATTGTGTGTCCAGAATTGGTGGGTTCTTGGTCTCACTGACTTCAAGAATGAAGCCGCAGACCCTCCAGGTGAGTGTTACAGCTCTTAAGGTGGCGAGTCTGGAGTTTGTTCCTTCTGATGTTCGGGTGTTTGGAGTTTCTTCCTTCTGGTGGGTTCGTAGTTTCGCTGGCTCAGGAGTGAAGCTGCAGACCTTCACGGTGAGTGTTAACAGCTCTCAAGGCGGTGCATCTGGAGTTGTTCGTTCCTCCCGGTGGGCTCGTGGTCTCGCTGGCTTCAGGAGTGAAGCTGCACACCTTCGCGGTGAGTGTTACAGCTCATAAAAGCAGTATGGACCCAAAGAGTGAGCAGTAGCAAGATTTATTGCAAAGAGCAAAGCAACAAAGCTTCCACCGTGTGAAAAGGGACCCGAGCGGTTTACCACTGCTGGCTGGGGTAGCCTGCTTTTATTCTCTTATCTGGACCCACCCACATCCTGCTGATTGGTAGAGCCCAGTGACCTGTTTTGACAGGGCACTGATTGATTGGTGCCTTTACAATCCTTGAACTAGATACAAAGGTTCTCCACATCCCTATCAGATTAGTTAGATACAGAATATGGACACAAAGGTTCTCCAAGGCCCCACCGGAGCAGCTAGATACAGAGTGTCGATTGGTGCACTCACAAACCCTGAGCTAAACACAGGGTGCTGATAGGTGTGTTTACAAACCTTGAGCTAGATACAGAGTGCCGATTGGTGTATTTACAATCCCTGAGCTAGACATAAAGATTCTCCACTTCCCCACCAGAATGGAGCCCAGCTGGCTTCACCCAGTGGATCCCGCACCGGGACTGCAGGTGGAGCTGCCTGCCAGTCCCGCGCCATGCGCTCACACTCCTCAGCCGTTGGGTGGTCGATGGGATTGGGCGCCGTGGAGCAGGGGGCGGCGCTCCTCGGGGAAGTTCGGGCTGCACAGGAACCCGCGGAGGCGGGGGAAGGCTCAGGCATGGCTGGCTGCGGTCCGGAGGCCTGCCCGGCGGGAAGGCAGGTAAGGCCCGGCGAGAAATCGAGCGCGGCGCCGGTGGGCTGGCACTGCTGGGGGACCCAGTACACTCTCCGCAGCCGCTGGCCCGGGTGCTAAGTCCCTCACGGCCCGGGGCCAGCAGGGCCGGCCGGCTGCTCCGAGTGCGGGCCCGCCAAGCCCACGCCCACCCGGAACTCCAGCTGGCCCGCAAGCGCCGCGCGCAGCCCCGGTTCCCGCTCGCGCCTCTCCCTCCACACCTCCCTGCAAGCTGAGGGAGTGGGCTCCGGCCTTGGCCAGCCCAGAAAGGGGCTCCCACAGTGCAGCGGTGGGCTGAAGGGCTCCTCAAGTGCCCCCAAAGTGGGAGCCCAGGCAGAGGAGGCGCCGAGAGCGAGCGAGGGCTGTGAGGACTGCCAATACGCTGTCACCTCTCAATTGTCCCCTGCTAGAATAACAGAGTAATTGATAATCATGGCCATAAGAGGGGTGGGGGGGCAGAGTCAGGAATTTCTGCACTATGTGGCACAAGGAGGTAAGTGACAATCTTGAAGTCCTAACTTCCACTGTTCTAGAAAGTATAGTGGTGATTTGTGTGCAAAGATCGAAATTTTTTAAAAGTACCAAGTTTCTGAAATTCAATAAAATATCTTTATTAATTAAAAAATATAACTAACAAATATGTATTTCACCAAGGCCCTTCACTTCTTTCTATTTGTGGAGAAGAGCTGTGTGAAAATTATTAGGGTATACTACAAAGTATTTAGGACTCAGAAATTGCCCCAAGGTAATTTATTCAAGTTGGAGCTAAACCTTTTGGAATAGCACGTTATCCCATCAGTTTATGTGGATTATTAAATTTAATTCTCAAAACAATATTATGCAACATAATATTCTTTATTAAACTATTTGTGATAATGAAACTGAGGCATGGAGAAGTTATACCCCCTTAGCAAGAAGCAGATCCAAAAACTAAATCCAGGCAAACTATTCAGAGTCATAGTGCAGCCTTCCTCACATGATAGAATCTGAAATGCTACTCAGCTCCTGAACGAATGAAAGTTGGCCTTGAAATCAGCGTTTACAAGGTAGGAGTCTAAGGAGACATCACTGACCTTGACTTCTATTTCTAATTGAAAATAAAATGCAGCTATAATCACCTCTATTGATTAAAACTTCCCTCTACAGTTTGGCTGCATATTCTCAAAAGATAGACTCGGTAAAGTGCACTGAGTTGACAAACTACACATAATCAAGAGATATTTTCTCACCTTAGAGATTTTCTATATGATGAAGTTAATAAATTCCATAGGCTTGCAAATAAAAAGCATTAGAAGTATTTTCTCATTAAGAATTTATACCTAGTTAATGGTAATAAAGAAAACACATTAGCATGATATTTATGTGAATGTTGCATGTCTTTCTAAGAAGATTTTATCACCTTTACGATCATCAAGTGTAATAATAATGTGACTTTAAAATCCTCTGCTTGCTATTTCTGTGTTTAACTTTTAAACTGAAAACATACTAGATAAAAAGGACAGGCCGAGCGTGGTGGCTCACACCTGTAATCCTAGAACTTTGAGAGGCCGAAGTGGGCAGATCACTTGAGGTCGGGAGTTCAGGACCATCCTGCCCATCATGGTGAAACCCGGTCTCTACTAAAAATACAGAAATTAGCCAGGCATAGTGGTGGGTGCCTGTAATTCCAGCTAGTTGGGGGGCTGAGGCAGGAGAATTGCTTGAACGCAGGAGGCGAAGGTTGCAGTGAGCTGAGATCGTACCACTGCACTCCAGCCTCAGTGATAGAGTGAGACTCTGTCTCAAAAAACGAACAAAAAGGAAAGTATGAAACCATACTGTGTTACCATTTTATAAACTTTCAGATATCTGACACAATAGAAATAGCAAGTTTTTTTTTCTTTCTTTCTTTCTTTTTTTTTTTTTTTTTGAGATAGAGTCTCACACTCCACCCAGACTGGAGTGCAGTGGGGGAATCACAGCTCACTGCAGCCTTGACCTCCTGAGCTCAATCAATCCTCCCATCTCAGCCTAGCCCTAGTAGCTGGAACTACAGGCATGTGCCACCACACTTGGCTACCTGGCTATTTTTTTTTTTAATATTTTGTAGAGATGTGATCCCACTGTGTTGTGCAGGTGCCCAGGATGATCTCACTCTCCTGGCCTCAAAGGATTCTTCTGCCTGGGCCTCCCAAACTGCTGGAATTATGGGCATGAGTCTCAGTGCCCAGAGAGTTTTATTTGAATTTTTTCTAATTTCATAGCCTATCAAGGTAAGTTATAAAATAAGCAGCTAAAATACTGCAATTTGAGGAACAGAAATTGCTTTCTAGAAGTGTGTGTATGGTACCCAGCCAAACTCTTTGATAAATTATTGTCACATTTCATCTGTCTATGCTGATGTCATAGACACAAACTCCATCACGGTGATTCTTTAAGTGTCTTGGTGATTCTTTATGTATGAGAGACAAAGTTTGGCATTAAAACATAAAGTCATGAGAAGAAAATCATCCATGGCAAAGTTTAAGAACGTCTTTTTGAAGCATTGTTTGTATATATGTTTGTAACATATAAGCATATTCTAAAATATCCTTGGTAAGATCGTTACCAAGGCATATATTTTACACCCTTTACATTTACACTTACATTTACATTGTGTTGTTATCTTCATTCTTTTAAAAGTAATTTGAATGATGTAAAAGACAATAAGATAATATGCCAAATTTTCATGGCTAGCAAAATAGGTTGCATTAGTTAAGAAAACTTCCTTTCCATGCCTGGTTCTAATGGAGTTGTACATCTTTGTTCGAGAGCTTTATTTGGTGATTTTGCCTATGATTGGTTCTGTCCTTGTAATCTAAAAGTCTGTAGGGATAAGAATGCCTTCAAATGTCTGTGTTATTCGACAATAGCTCTTTGATCCCCAAATGATTTTTCATGGGTTATACGTGACCTGACATGCATATGATGGGTGTTCGCTATTTGTTTGCCTTCTTGCCTGGGACAAAAGATAATCTGACACGCACTAATGACATTTTCAAAATGGTCTAGGACTTATTGTTGGACTTATTGTTATGGAATTTGAAGAGATTGAGGTTTCAAATGCGCTTTCCTTTTTTTAAATCCCTTTTCTGAACCCAGTCTTCAGAGTCCATTTCATGCTCTTATCAAATTTTTATCATTACCTTGAGGTAAAAATACATGAACACATACACACATGTACACACACACACTCACACATATCAGGGAGGCTATTTTTTTTAATGAATGGTCATTGAAATATTTGACTTTTTAAAGTGTGTACATTTGTTACTTTGATAAAAATTAAAGAAAAACTGATAATCTTAGGCTCCAATAATAAAAATCTTGATTATAGGAAAAAATAAAACTAAGGAATGCCAGTTATTTTGTTGGCATTTTTGGCAATTTAATAAGAAGTAATTATTTTGTTATCAAAGAATGCTACATTTCTAAAACACTATTTTTATGAACTAGGACATTTACTTTTGATTCTTTAAATGTTCAGGGAATATTCTTTATATATGCTGAAGCCACTTCCCACTTTCTTGAAGATTATTTCAAAAAATTTGTATTGACTGCCTCCTTTGTGTAAAGCACTTTGGAGAATACAAAAATGAATAAGACATAGCCCATATCCTTAGGATGCTTAGAGGGTAGCAGATCCTAAGGGGGACACGGAAGAACTAAGCTACAGGAAAGAGTGATAGGTGATATGCTGTAGATAAGGGATCAGCAAACTGAAACTCCTACAGATGCCTAACAGGAAACATAAATGTGTGACTTGCTCACAGAAAGATAATGGGGAGGGGTGAGGCCTGTGGATGTTCTGGGAGTCTGCGTGCTGCTTAAAATTTTTCAGAGACATTAAAAAAAAAAAAAAACTGTGCCTGCCAAAGGAAATGTAATTATTGTTATATAAAAGCTAAAATGTTTTGGGAAGTGTCTGGGTGATCGCACTCTCACAGTACACACACACACACACACACACACACACACAGTATATAGTTTATATACATATATACACTGTATATGTACATATATATACAATATGTGTATAAAACATAATAAAGAGCATTAATATTTATGGCACTGAGAAAGGTGACACATAGGATTATGAAATATTTTGATGGTAGGCCAGAAAATATCAATTCAACTCACATATGACTTGTATATTTTGCTTTACCAGAATAGTTATTTTATGGAAATAATGTATAGTACACTACTATACATTAGTAGTGATGTGTCTGCTCCCCCTTTGCCTTCTTCTATGATTGGAAGCTCCCTGAGGCCTCTCCAGAAGCAGATGCCAGCACCATGCTTCCTGTAAAGCCTGCAGAACCATGAGCCAATTCTTCTTTTCTTGTAAGTTACCCAGTCTCAGGTATTTCTTTATGGCAGTGCAGGCCTAATACAGAAGAGTTACCTCCTCTCTCATCACAGTTACTACATTTCCATGAATGTGTTTCTTAAATATATTAGTGATTTTATAAGATGCTTAATAATGTTCATTCAATTTGGGTATATTATCAACTATAATATCTAGGTTTTAAAAAGTTAAGTGATGTTTCAAATGTTAAGTAATATTTTCTTCATTAAGTTTTGGCCTTTTATTCAGGACTTTACATTTATCCCTTTTTGCTTAGTTTATTTAATTTAGCTGTAACTACGGGATTTTGTTTACTAAATTGTCATATATAATACCCCCAAATTAAACACATTTTTATTACATTAAGAATAGGCAACTGATTGTCTTTATTTACTTTAAATCCCTTAGAGATTTGAGAGAGTAGTCTTGCATTTGAAAGGTACAGAATATCTAAATATTTCCACAAATAATTGGAAAAAACATAAGCTGCATGGAACAAAATTCCTGTGCTACATCTCAAGTAAGCTCCGTAATGGTATCATCTTTTCAGCATAATCTTTGTGCCCTTAGGCCATTACAGAAGATGTATAACAAGTCTTTTTCATTTTGTGGAATATAAAATGTCAAGGTCAGATCTGTGGCAGGCATGAGGTGGGAGGAAAGTAAAAAGTAAAAGATTTTTCCAGTAATTTTATTCCCTTTTATAGATTAGCTTCAACAACCTTAAAATATGGATAAGTTATATAAAATGTTTCATTTTGAAATGGACAGTCTTGATTCTCTGACACAGGCATTGTGAGAGTCCCACCTAGGCTTTAAATGAGGTGTGAGAGAATTTTATTCTCCAGTTGATAAGGATCAGTGGGTTGTTTTTATAAGGAGCACAGTTGCATTTCAACAGATCTAAGCTGCATACAAGTTTCAGCCTTTTCTTTCTATATTATGGTCACTGCAAACAACCAATTAATTAACATTTTTTATTCTTAACTTTGCACAGGCTACTGTACATTTCACTGCAGGGAATATTGTGATCAATAAAATTCAGCCTCTCCCCTTAGGAATCTTATATTCTAGTAAAAGCAGCAAGACAATGAATAAATACATATTTTTAGGGCCGTGAAACTACTCTCTGTGATAGTAGGATGGTGGATACATATCATCATATATTTGTAAAAACTCATAGAATGTACCATACCAAGAGTGAATCCTAATGTAAATTATGAACTTTAAATGATGATGATGTGTCAGTGAAAGTTCATGGATTATAACAAATATACTACTTTGGTACTGGATGTTGATAGTGGGGAAGGCTGGGGTAGGGACCTCGGTATATTAGACCTCTGTATTTTTCTGCTCAATTTTTCTGTGAACCTAAAACAGCTCTGAAAAGTAAAGTTTATAAAAATACATGTAATAAAATGTTTTGTAAATGTCACCAGAAAAAATTCTATAAGGTTGTATGTACTTTATGGAAGGAAGAGTTGGGAAGAGTTCATGATTGAAGGGGACTCATGATTGAATGGGTAGGACTGATAGGCATTCCAGCTAGAGAAGATAGGACGAGCGAAAGCTTGGCAGCAAGACATTTGAAGGGCTTTGGGGTAGGAACAAGGGTTCTAGATGCCTTTTACCCACCATTCCTCTGAGGTAATGGCCTTTGGAATACACAGACAAGAATTTGTAGCCAAAGGAGAACCAAAGCACACTTTATTAATCTGAGCACTCATCCTAACATCCCAGAAAAATGCATGTTTCCAGCAAACCGTATTGGAAAACACAAGGCCAGAATGAGTCTTATTCCTCCCACGTTTTATTCCCAATTCAATTATCAGCCCATTTGGAGGTGAAAAATATAGAGCAGAGTGCTAATGCAAATAATTGTTTTACTTCCATTTAGTTATTGTGCCCCTAAATGGCAGGTGATCTTCTGAATGCCAGGCTCTCCCTTTTGTCCCCACAACTCTGTATTACATCCTGGAAAGAACTTTGCTCTCCCCACAGGTTTAGACAGAAGCATGAAGCAAACTGAAGACTAGATGTTCCCATTCTCAGATTTCCTTCCAACTTGCCCCCAGTAATTCAATATTTACAAATATTTGATTTAGGTAATTCAGTATTCATATTTGATAATATTTCAATATTTCAACTATTGATACTAAATTGAATATTGAATTTTGATTTAGGGGTAAATATTGCAATTTTTTTTCCTTTTTGTGCTCACTAATCTATCTCCAGCGTTGATACAGAGTTGCAAATTTAAGTTCATTTTCAGAGTTGCTCTTTATGGCAATTTTCATGTACTGCACTAAAGTAAAAATATCCAATTTATCCTTTTGCCTTATGATAATTCTAGTAACTGAATTGCTATATTTTCTTAAGATGGCCAAACAGCAATGACAACAACCATTTTAAAAATCTGGTTATTTAGATTCACAGCCATAAGCATTCCTAGAGAATCCTCTAAAAAATAAAATGCTTTGCTAAAGAGACTTTTATAGGGTTAGAGTAAAACGAAAACAATTGTAAAAACAACAGACAAAAGTAATAGCACAAAAAAATAGCTGGTTAGGACAGAGAAAATGGAACTATTATAGCATGGGCCTTTGTTTCAAAGAGGTCTGTGAAGAGAGGGCACACAGAATTAAATTAGGACAAGGACACTTCTAAAATATGGCTTTAATGTGGAAGAAATATTATTACGTAGCTTTGGAAGAGCTGAATAGATCTGGCTAACTGAGAATATTCAATAACTATTTTAATAATTTATCATTCACATGCACACTAATAAAAGTGCCAGTGAGAATTTGTTTTCCTATATGGATTTGAGAGCCAGAAATTAGGACAAAGGTTCATCATACCCCAAGTAGCTTTTGCCTTATTCCACTAAATTTGTCCAGTCAAGCAACCAGTCTCCTAAGCAGCCTGAAAAAAAATGAAATAATCATCCTTCACTTTTTTGTAGAGACATTATAAGTATTTTAAACAAAATGTATTCAATTGTTAAGTAGGCAAAATTTGCTCATTAAAAATGAATAAGCATTTTAGCCATATAGATGAACAATTTGACACATAAAATATTAGAACAAAAGGCTGTTTCAAAATTTCCAAGAACATACAGATTAAACAAGTTGGCATTAGTTCAGCAGTACCAACACATAATGCAGATGTACAGATCACTGAAGGCCCTTTAACTAAATCCTGTAAACATACAATTCCTTGGTCAAGTAGTTTAGCTGACCCATGCATCTTTGGAGCCAGAGTATATAGGCAGGCTGGAGGAATGATACAGAACAGACATGGAAAGAGGGTGGATGTCTAATAGTCGGAAGTCAGGAGAAATCAGTATCAGAGAAAGATTCCAGAGGAATATCCTATGGAGATAATGCAGGCTGTCTTTACTAAAAATTCCTAGAAGAGTTCCAAAGAGCACTCTTCTTAATATTTAGCTTCATTTTCTTACAAACATCAGCTAGAGAACAAGCCTGATTGGTGAGATTGACAAACATTACTCAGTTACTGCAATTTTTGTAACTGAGCTACAAAATTTTTGAGCTAGGTAATTGAAAAATGTTTTCAAAAATATTTTCAAATACACAAACATCTTCTTTACAGCTCTTAGCACTGCTCCCCCTCTGTGACCTCACCTCAACGTATTTGTACTTTTTGTTTTTAAGAGACAGAATCTCTCTCTGTCACCCAGACTGGAGTGCAGTGGCACAATCCTTGCTCACTGTAACCGTGAACTCCTGGGCTCAACCGATCCTCCTGTCTTAGTCTCTTCAGTAGTTAGGACTATAGGCGCCCACCACCACACCTGGCTAATTTAATTTTTTTTTTTTTTTTTTTTTTTGGGGAGACAGAGTCTCGT
The DNA here is from genome assembly GCF_028858775.2 of Pan troglodytes. Taxonomy (NCBI): domain Eukaryota; kingdom Metazoa; phylum Chordata; class Mammalia; order Primates; family Hominidae; genus Pan; species Pan troglodytes. The sequence goes on along the minus strand of NC_072404.2, from coordinate 128,960,132 downwards.
TAAATTTCCCAGGTTGGTTTTGAACTCCTGGCCTCAATTATCTCACCTCTGTCTCCCAGTGTTGGGATTACAGGCATGAGCCACAGTGCTCCAGCTATTTGAACTTTCATAAAGGGAACCCAGAACAGAAGAGGGATGAAAGCAATTGTGGGGCTGTGCAACACTAAAGATCAGGTGATATGGTTCATTCAGAGTGGACATGAGAAAAGGAAATCAGTTTTGACAAGGATTTTACAATAATTGAGCTGGATGTGAAATTTAGTTGGGTGCAGGAAGAATTTTGACTGAGAAAACACCATAACCCTGAAGTTTACCTTCAGGAGTCATTGTCCTGCACCTGCTTCATCTGGGAACTCCCAGGGCCCTGGCATGCCTTTCCTCGCCAGACTATTCCAGCCATGCTCCCTTTCTTTTCTGACTTCTCCTTCTGCTTCTCATCCTCCTTCTATTGATCTTTTCTCTGATATGGAAATGGAAAGTCTTTTAGTCTCCTTTGCCTCACTTTGTGACTAAGTACATTAAGTTTGGCTTAATATGAGAGTCAACATCTCAGCAATTCAAATTCATTCTATTGTCCACCAACACTAATGACGTGTTTATTTTCTCCTAAAATTGTTTTCTCCTTAGCGTAAAAGTAACATATTCATGAATTCTTTAAAAAACAAAAATCTGTTATATACCTAATATTTTATATCCTGCAATATTTTTTAAAATTTTAATGGCTGTATCGCTTTCATTATATTCATGTATTATAGTTCAGATTATAATATTCTAAAATCATACAGTTGTAATATTATAAAAACATCCCCAAGTTTGGAGTGCGACACTTCTTGATTTGTATCTCCCACATAGGAAAATAATCAGAGACAACTAGTCATAGAAAAGAGCTTTCCCATCCAAGGATAATCATAATATTATTATGAGGGGTGATATTGGGGTTTGCACAACACAGCACAGCAGCCATTCTTTGGGGTCAGGGCAACGTAAAGAGGTCCACCAACAGACCCCTTAGACCAAAGATTTCCCAATTGTGCTCCCCAAGTCTCATGTGAAGAAGACAGTAGTAGTGGGATTACTGGAAAATATTTTTAATATGTCCAACACCTTAAGCAGATATACACATAAAGGCAAAATGAACTAAGAAAAGTAGCAATGTTTTTTGGCTTTTCTAATACTAGCTAACTCATGCTGTTTAGAGTTTGTGACTGGCATTTATATGTAAGTAATTAATAAACATTTTAGAAAACAATTGCTTAAACAGTTTGAGGTAGACAAGTCTTTCATGTACTATAAAGCCTAATTATTTTCTATAATGAAAAGAAATGATTAGGAGTCACTAACTTTGGAGGAATTCTAAAATAAATACTCATAGGTTTTGGTTCAGCCTTTAAATACATTTATTTGTGAAAACTTGGCTTAGACATCTCCTGGATGTCTTGCAGCAGGAGTGACAATGTATTTGGCCACCTGTTGCAGGAGAGAAAGCATGAGGACTGGGGTTCAAGAAAATGAATGCGGAAGGGAGATGCCCAAAAAGTTTGCTTAGAATAAAAACAAAAAGTTCATCAGGTCCTGGTGGCCATGTTCACACAGTGTTTGAAACTCAGATGATTTCAGGTCACAGCACATTATATCCTTAAAAGAGCAGAAGTAATCAAGAAAATAAAAATAGTAAAGTACAAGTGATATTGTAGAAAAAGCATTTCGTTGGGTTATATTCTGGAATCTGAAAATAGGGTGACTGGGTTTTTTATTCCAGTTCCATCACTTACCAGTGATGTGATTTTGAGTAAGCTACTGAATTTCTTTGTTCTGTTGACCCCTTTATAAAAGGTGGATAATAATATTTAATTCATAATGTTCTGAGTTTTACATACCTGCTTACAACTATTAAGTACTTAAAAGGGACTTACTATGACTATACTGCTATTATTATTTTATGAATAACTTTGGAGGGTTACTTAACTTTTCTCTTTTTTTTAATGTAAAATGAGTGGCTTTGACTAGATAGTCTATTAACATCCTCTATAACTTCCTAGATGATCACTGAGATACTTTTGAAGTGCTCATGGTTTTAAAATATTTCATAAATGAGAACATACTAAAAAATAAATCTAACAGGAACTGAGTTAGTAAGACTAGGAACTCCATTTCTCAATGTGCTGAAATTTGCCTCTTCATCACTAGTGTTGTGTTTTTGTGCATTTCATCATAAGATTACAAGTTTTTTTTAATAAGTGAATCATCTGTATCATTTTCCTGACTTCAAAATGTCAGTCTTGGCCAGCCAGTCTTCCTCATCTTGCCCATCCAAAGTTTCCATATGTTTATGTTTACAACAAACAAATTGTTTTATGTTTAGAATAAAAATGATACATTTTAAAATGTATTGTTTTTTAATTAGAAGCCTGCCCTAGATACTAGAGAGTTGGTACAACTCAATGACAAAGTTTGGTAATTGCTAGGTCAAACTTACCTAGATCCTAGGCAGAGGCTGTGATAAAAGTTAGCATAGCCAGATAAGAACTGATCTCTGCTTCAGATGGGATTAAAAAAAATTCAATAGTGAGTCAGTGGTATTCTCTCTCTTTAAAAAATACCAGCATATATTTTCCTGTTTAGTGTGATGACCTATAAATGTTTTTGTGGCATTCAGCCAGGAGAGACTCAGCCATGGACTCATACATGGGGTAGTCATCAATCCTTCTTTTGCTGTCTGAATGTGAGATTTTCAAACCTCTCCAGCAGAATAGAAAGTGAAATAAATTGCCAGGTTTAAATTTAATACCTAGTTCCCATGCTGAATAATTATGGCTGTGCTGGAAACCTTGATAGAGTGAGTGGTAATGAGTAGCCCAATCTATAATGTGTAATGTATCAACTAAAACTTTAAATTGGATTCTTTCAGAAGACTTTGCTTCTATGTGACTGTGAAATATGAAAGGCATGAGGCACCAAAACCAGAATACTAAAGTCTCAGTCCACTTCCTCCAAGAATACATACTGATGCAAACACACATACATACATAATTAAAATAACAGAATGACATTATGATTTTGTTGAGAAAATATGAGCAAACTCAAATATAAGTAATTCACAGAAATGTAGACATGAAGAGCTTTTGCATAGGGTTTCAAGGTAAAAAGGGAAAGAAGCAATACATAGTATTTTGAAATTCTCTGCATAGTAGACTCTGAAGCCAGTCTTATCTTGACACCCTCTGCTTAAAACCCTTCAGATGCTCTCCAGCACCACCGGAATGTTTATTTCCTTTAATAAGCCATAATTTCTCATCTCTCATCTTTTCATGCATGTACACATACATACATGCATGCATGCATTCACTCATTCATTCATTCATTCATTTATCTATTATAGAAACAGGCATAAGTCTCTTCTAATGTACGAAGTAATGGGCTAAGAGTTAGGAAAACAATAGTGAACTGATAGATATACAACCTGTCTTCTTTGAGTTTAATCTATTGGGAGTCATATAAATTAATCAAATAGTGACACAAAAAATGTGAAAATACATATGTAGCCAGTTCTTTGAAAGAGAGATACATGGTACATTGAATATGGGGCATTTAACATAGTCTGGAGTTTTCAGGGGAAAAAAAGCAAATACAAAAGCCCTGTTGTAGGAAGAAACATAGTATATTTGAAGAACTACAAAGGGAAAACTGGAATCTAGTGATTATGGAGGCATAAAAGAGATGGAGGTAGGTGATAAGAGAAGTAAGGTTTTGTTTTGGTATTTATCCTAAGAGTACTAGGAAGATCATTAATGTGTTTTAGGGAAGAGATTCTTTTGATCAGTTTTGTATCCTAAATCAAGAGTTGATGAATTATGGCCCACATGTCAAATCTGACCTACTGCCTATTTTATAAATAAAGTTTTATTGCAACATAATCATATTTGTGTTCATACACTTAGCACATTCTCTATAGATGCTGTTGAGCTAAATGGTGGAACTGACTAGCTGCAAGAGATTTCAAGTCCTTCAGAGCTGAAAATACTTACCATCTGTCCCTTTACAGAAAAACTTTGATGACCCATATTCTAGAATATTACTGTGGCTTTTAGATAGAGAATAAATTTGAGGAGGCAAGAACAGATATGGAAATATCGATTTAAAGAATGTTGTTTTTAGTAGCACAAGCCAGAGATGATAGCTTGAACTAATTTAATTAATGGTGATATAGAGGTAATGATGGATATGAGAAAGATTTAAGAAGTAAACTGGGCAGAAATTGATGAATGAAGAAGGGGCTTTAAGGATGAGTTTTATGTTTATGTCTTGTACTGATAGATGGATGATAATGTCATTTGCTGAAAGTGTATTAGATTTAGGAGGAAGATTATAAATTTAATTTCTGACATGTTGAGTTTTAGTTGTCTTGAAAGCATCCAAGAAGAGATGTAAAGTTCTTAGTTGGGGTTGTAGCTTAGATAATAAATCTGAGCTAGACATAAACATGTGTGATCATAAGAAAAGCCACTGGTGTGAATGAGATTGCCTTCAAAATATTGCCTACAAAGAGAAATGCAGTACAAGTCTTAAGGAACTCCAGTGCTTCTGAGCTAGGTAGAATGAGATGTCCTGCAAACAGAACTGGAGAAGGAATATGTTACAAAAGTGGAAAGAAAAAGTGTTTCTTTCAGAGAAGACTACAGAAAAGAATGTTTTAAGAAGAGCACAATGCTTAACTGTGGGCAAGCACTGATCAAAAAGTCCATTGAATGTATGACATCAGAAATTTTTGGTGGCTTAAGGGAGATTTGCTAAGTGCAATGATGGATGCTGAAGCCAGACTCAGGTAAGATCCAAATAGAAATTGAAAATATATAGACAGGTTGTATAAGCAATGCTTTAAAACTGTATGTGAAGAAGGAGAAATATTTGGTATCTCCATCCCACCGAGACTAACTGGTAAACTTAGGGAACCCTTTTTTTCTTGCAAAGATTTCTGATATTCCACCTTTACTCACAAGACTGTATTAGGGGCTTCTCTCATAAATTCCCACATTATTAACTCTTTATAACTTATTAACTCTAATATTGTCACATATTTATACTGTTTGTCGTTGATAATCTCTTCCTATTCAGTTGTAACCCACTTGAATGGTAGTGTTAAGTCATTTCTACAGTTGTACCCTTAGCACTTAGCTTTCAGTATCAGTTTATTTTAAAAGCAGAATAACAAAGAAAGTAACAGACTTCCCAGAATCGTGTGTGTGTGTGTGTGTGTGTGTGTGTGTATGTGTATGTGTACCCAGATCATTTATACATTGGTTTTGTTTTGAAGTTTTTGTTTATTTATTATTAATTTTCTTTGTTTTTATTTGACATAAAATTGTCCATATTTATAGCATAGAATATGGTGTTTTGACATGTGTATACAGTATAGAATGGCTAAATTAAGTTAATTAACTATCCATTACCTCACATACTAATGTTTTTATTGTGGTGAGAACATTTAAAATCTACACTCAGCAATTTTTAAGTATACAACACATTGTCATTAACTATAGTCACCATGTTGTACAGTAGATCTGAATTATTCTTCCTGTCTAAATTAAATTTTATATCCCACCATCACCAGACTGCTGCTACTCCCTGCTTCTATAACTTCAAATTTTTTTAGATTTCATTCACACAGTATTTGTCCTTCTGTGTCTGGTTTATCTTACTTAGCTTAATGTCCTCTATGTTCACCTGTGTTGTCACAACTGATAGGATTTCCTTCTCTTATAAGGCTAAATAATGTTTAGTTGTGTATATGTACCACACTTTCTTTATCCATTCATCCATTGATGGACACTTAGGTTGATTCCATATCTTGGCTATTGTGAATAATGCTGCAACGAACATGGGAGTGCACATATCTCTTCCACATACTGACTTTGTATTGATCCAACTTACTAATCCAGCATGCTTTGAATATGTACCCAGAAGTGGAATTAATAGAGTATACAGTAGTTCTATTTTTAATTTTTTTGTGGAATCTCCATACTGTTTTCTATAATGGCTATACTACTTTACATTCCCACCAACAATGTATAAGTGTCCCTTTTTCTACACATCTTCACCAACACATATTTTATCTTTTTTTGACAGTAGACATTCTAACAGGTATGAAGTGAATCTCATTGTGGTTTTAATTTACATTGTTTTCTGGTGATTAGTGATGCTAAGTATTTTTCATATACCTGCTGGCCATTTGTATATCTTCCTTTGAGAAATGTTTTTTCAGGTACTTTGTCCATTGAATCAGGTTATTTATTATTTTGCTGTTGAGTTGTCTGAGTTCCTCATATGTTTTAGATATTAACTCCTTGTCAGATGTATAGTTTGCAAATATTTCCTCCCATCGCGTAGGTTGTTGCTTAATTCTGTTGATTGTTTCCTTTCATATATTGATTTAGATTTAAGCCTAAAAGAAAATGCTCAGTCATAAGAAAATAATTAGCCTAAATTTTTTTGTTTTAACCCAAATATTATTAAAGAGACTGTCTTTTTATTGTTGGTATGACAAAAATTATGAAATTAGCTAAAATTTAAATCCTTAAAATTTAAAATACTTAATAATATACTAATGATTGGTAATTACCATTGATTAATTCTATGAAAAGTATTCTTTTTCTCAGTTGGACTAATTATTAGGAGCAGAACTCCCCATATGTATCCTTTAATAGGCTGAAGCATGTACATTTTTCCCAAATATGAAAATTAAAACTTTATTTGACATAAATTCTTTAGGCTTTTTCAGCTGAGGTCAAGTATATGAAAAATCAGTTTAAAGGCATATTTCTTACAAATCTAGAAGTGACAATACAGAAAGCAGTATCTTTCTGTAAAAACTTACAAATTGCCAACCAAGTAATAGGGTAGATACTATTTTTGAAGGCAAGGTTTTTTATACTGGAGAATAGCATATTTTTTTTTTTTGAGACGGAATTTCACACTTGTTGCCCAGGCTGGAGTGCAATGGCACGATCTTGGCTCACTGCAACCACCATCTCCTGGGTTCAAGTGATTCTCCTGCCTCAGCCTCCTGAGTAGCTGGGATTACAGGCATGCACCACCACACCCAGCTTCTTTTATATTTTTAGTAGAGATGGGGGTTTCGCCATGTTGGCCAGGCTGGTCTCGAACTCCTGACCTCAGGTGATCCACCCACCTCGGCCTCCCAAAGTACTGGAATTACAGGCGTGAGCCACCACAGCTGGCCGAATAACATGATTTTTAACTGCAGGAAATTTACTTTCTCTTTATACTTTATATTAGAAGAATAGAAGTCATCTACATATCAGCTATCACTTCAGATATGAGGAATCATGGTGGACTCCCAGGCTACTGCTAGAAATATCACATAAATTCCTTTTCAGAATGATTTGGCCTGATTCATATAGAAGGCAATGGTGTGGCTGCTTATGCAATTAGGAGTAAATTAGGACTAAATTAGGACTTTCCCAGCCACAAACAGCACTAAAAAAGCTAGAGAAGCACCCCCGATTCTCCTTGCAGTTGGTGAATACCCAATGCAATGCCTTGGATTCTGAAGTCAATTATGCCCTGCTTCAAGGAGTTCTCAGTAATCTTATTAAACATTGACAAGACCATGTTATAAGGGAAGCATTTCTAAGGTGAGAAATCAGATTTGTAACTGTCAGAAAACAGAATAAACTCATTTCAGGTGTGATAAGTAGGATTATTTATTGGGACATATTTGTGCCTTCAAGGTAAAATACTTCAAGCAGGAAAACCAGGATTGTTGATTCCTTTCTATTTTTTTAGGTTTCTTGTAGAACTATTTCAATTAAGATATTAAAAGAAATGACAAATTTATTTGAATATCTGTATACTAGGCTTTTTCAAGTTTTATTTTAAATGAACAAATGTGTGTAATAAAATTTCTTTGTTTCCATGTAATTTGATATGTCAAAGGGAATTGAGAAAATCATATTCTATAGTGTTATTTTTACTTTTGAGCTTTCTATTATTAAATTAGAATTTATATATAACATCAATTTATGATGATATTAGGAGTTTAGAAATATTTTCATGGAACAAACAGCAGATGTTGAAATAAATTATAAAAAAGACATTCACTTTACTACTAGAAAGGACTTATTGATCTACAGTTATAAAACTCATCAGTGCAATTTTTAAATAAGTAAGAAAAATTCAGCTATGATTCTCAGGTAAAGCATTTAATTAAACGCAGAGTTTAACACTTAAAATTTATCAGTGAGTGATTTATAGGAAAAACTGTGTAATATGAAAATCATAATATCAGTTAAAGTAAAGCAACTTCGTACTTAAAGTAAGTGACTACTTGAAAATTTTTGCCAATATTAAGAGTTCATAATACATTATAATCAGTACCTGATGCTAATATATAAATATTTAAATATATTTATTGAAAATCTACCCATTAAAAACTTAAAATTACAATATATTTCTTTAAAAATTCTTTATTAAATGTCATATTCAATAAAATTAAAAACATCTCATATTTCATGAAAATTTAAAAAATCTTTTACAGGTTTACTGTATTTAAAATGGAAAAGTTAATTTATAATTATGTTTTTTTCAAAAGCTATTCAATAATATCAAATAAAGTAGGTCAATGTCAAATTTATTAATGATAAAAATGTGTTAATACAAATTCCAATATAAGTATTAAAAATATAATTGTAAGACATCTCATGGATAAGTAAAATAAAGTACTTTACACAACCTTAAAAGTTTTCAGTACTTAAAGTTCCCATTGCATATCCAACACTGAGTTCTACAACACATTTGAACATCACCAGTGCTGTAGAAAAAAACACAGCCTCTGTTTTTAAATGGCCTCCGTCCAGTGGTAGAGGCAGAGCTAAATTTAGGAATGATTATATCAGCCATAGGGATTATATCAAAAGCTCTAGAGTACACAGGAGGCCTGACATTTGAAAAGATTTTAAATATAGCATGCTATCTTCTCTTGTTGCCATATATAGAGATGCCATAAGATAGTTGTCTAATTGCAAAAGAAGTAATTGTATATTTTAGTGTGAAAAGTCTTACAGTTTGGAATATGGGAAAATACAATTTAAGACTTGCAGCTCCACACATGCAATGCATAATAAATGTCAAGAAAACTTGTCAAGTAAATTAAAAGGCAAACTGTTGAAATTTTCCTGTTTAGAAAACCATTGATAAATTGTCTTTAATTTTCATTTAGCATTTTCTAACCTACACTGGTATTCTATTGTCTTCCTACAGTGTTATTTTAATTAAATTCCTAAGTGGGAAAAGTATTTTTGAAGATAAGTTACAAAAACATTGCTGAATTTAAATACTGTGAAAATGAAACGAAATTTACATAAATGAAGCAGATGGTAAGAATAGTAATAGTATTTGAGAAAAATAATTTTCTGAAATTTGGCTACAAGTTTTCTTACAAAAAACCAATAATTTTAGGTAACTTTATTTTTATATAATTTCATGGTTACATGGATATTGCAGAAATACAAAGCTTTCCTTTATATTATGTTTATATTTACATTTAATATAAATACAATATAAATATTTGTTTAAATATAAACATTTCAGTGTAAATATTTAATATAAATATTTATATAAATCTAAATATTTAATATAAATATAATAAATACATATTTATATTTCCTTGATCCAGATTTATCAATTGTTCACATTTTATCTATTTTCTACATATGTATATTTAGATAATTATAGATTTATATGTACTTAAATGCATGCCCATTATTTTGTGTAGATCATTTGAGAGTAAGTTTAGAGATATCATGCTTTACCCCTATGTAATTCACTGTGAATTTCCTACAAACAAGGACATTTTTTTTTCTGAGACAGAGTCTCACTGTGTCACCCAGGCTGGAGTGCAGTAGTGTGATCATGGCTTACTGCAGCCTCGACCTCCTGCACTGAAGTGATCCTTCAACCTCACTGAGTAGCTGAGACTACAGGTGCACGCTGCCATGCCTGGCTAATTTTTTATTTTTAGTAGAGACAAGATCTTGCTATGTTGCCCTGATTGGTCTCAAATATCTCAGGTCAAGTGATCCTCCTGCCTCGGACTACCAAAGTGCTGGGATTTGCCTGGCCAACATTTTCTTAATGTAACCACAGTAAAGTAATCAAAATCAGTAAATTTACCATTGTTATGATTCTACCAGCTAACTCATAGTCCAAATTCAAGTTTTATCAATTATCAAAGTATAATCTTGTATAGCTATTTCTTTGTCTGGTCTAGGATCCAATCCAGGATCACAAAACAGTCAGTTGTTTTGTCTTTTCAGGTGCATATATTTGGACATTTTGTCCTCTTTCTTCATCTTTCCTGACCTTGATACTTACAAAGAATATGGGCAAATTATTTTGTGTAATATCCCATAGTTTGGATTTGAATATTTCCTCATTATTAGATGGATACTTATATATTTTTGGCAGAAGTATCACATATTTGGTTTTGCTTTCTTTCCAATGAAACTTTTCAGGAGGCACACGATGTTGATTTGTCATAATATTGTTAATTTTGACCTTGATCACTTTGATAAGATGGTGTCCACTGTGTGCATACTATAAAGTTACTTCTTTCTCCTTTGTAATTAACAACTAATCTGTGTGGAAAGATTTTTAACATGAAAAAATTATTCTGTTACTCATCAAAATTCTACCCACTATTTGTATCTATTGATGATGTTTTAGCTCCATCATTCCTTTGACATTGTTTGTATGCTTTCTAACATAAAAAGGAGATTTTTCTTCTTATTATTGAGTCAGTATATATTTATGAATATCGACTTTATTCACTATTGTCCATTAATCTCATTATTTCGTTCAATGTACAAATGTCCCAGATTTGGCAAGCTGAAGCACATTCAGGCAATTTTCTATGTTCCTTTGACACAGCCTCATTATTATTTGAGTATTTCCTTACTTTGTGGCACAAGAATTTATAGGTTTATTTTGAAATTTTCTTGCACCTCATCCTATAATTAGCTACTTCTCTTTTTAAATATTTTTTAATTATACTTTAAGTTTTAGGGTACATGTGCACAATGTGCAGGTTTGTTACATATGTATACATGTGCCATGTTGGTGTGCTGCACCCATTAACTCATCATTTACATTAGGTATATCTCCTAATGCTATCCCTCCCCCATCTCCGCACCCCATGACAGGCCCCAGTGGGTGATGTTCCCCTTTCTGTGTCCAAGTGTTCTCATTGTTCAATTCCCACCTATGAGTGAGAACTTGCAGTGTTTGGTTTTTTGTCTTTGCAATAGTCTGCTGAGAATGATGGTTTCCAGCTTCATCCATGTCCCTACAAAGGACATGAACACATCCCTTTTTATGGCTGCATAGTATTCCATGGTGTATATGTGCCACATTTTCTTAATCCAGTCTATCATTGTTGGACATTCGGGTTCATTCCAAGTCTTTGCTATTGTGAATAGTGCCACAATAAACATACATGTGCATGTGCCTTTATAGCAGCATGATTTATAATCCTTTGGGTATATACCCAGTAATGGGATGACTGGGTCAAATGGTATTTCTAGTTCTAGATCCTTGAGGAATCACCACACTGTCTTGCACAATGGTCGAACTAGTTTACAGTCTCACCAACAGTGTAAAAGTCTTCCTATTTGTCCACATCCTCTCCAGTAGCTGTTGTTTCCTGACTTTTTAATTATCACCATTCTAACTGGTGAGATGGTATCTCATTGTGGTTTTGATTGGCATTTCTCTGATGGCCAGTGATGATGAGCATTTTTTCATGTGTCTGTTAGCCAACAACTGCATAAATGTCTTCTTTTGAGAAGTATCTGTTCATATCCTTCGCCCACTGGTTGATGGTTTTTTTTTGTTTTTTTTTTTTCTTGTAAATTTGTTTGAGTTCTTTGTAGATTCTGGATATTAGCCCTTTGTCAGATGAGTAGATTGCAAAAATTTTCTCCCATTCTGTAGGTTGTCTGTTCACTCTGATGGTAGTTTCTTTTGCTGTGCAGAAGCTCTTTAGTTTAATTAGATCCCATATGTCAATTTTGGCTTTTGTTGCCGTTGCTTTTGGTGTTTTAGTCATGAAGTCCTTGCCCATGCCTATGTCCTGAATGGTATTGCTTAGGTTTTCTTCTAGGGTTTTTATGGTTTTAGGTCTAACATTTAAGTCTTTAATCCATCTTGAATTAATTTTTGTTTAAAGTGTAAGGAAGGGATCCAGTTTCAGGTTTCCACATATGGCTAGCCAGTTTTCCCAGGACCATTTATTAAATAGGGAATCCTTTCCCCATTTCTTGTTTTTGTCAGGTTTGTCAAAGATCAAATGGTTATAGATGTGTGGTATTAATTCTGAGGGCTCTGTTCTATTCCATTGGTCTGTATCTCTGTTTTGGTACCAGTACCATGCTGTTTTGGTTACTGTCACCTTGTAGTATAGTTTGAAGTCAGGTAGTGTGATGCCTCCAGCTTTGTTCTTTTGGCTTAGGATTGTCTTGGCAATGTGGGCTCATTTTTGGTTCCATATGAACTTTAAAGTAGTTTTTTCCAATTCTGTGAAGAAAGTCATTGGTAGCTTGATGGGGATGGCATTGAATCTATAAATTACCTTGGGCAGTATGGCCATTTTCACGATATTGATTCTTCCTATCCATGAGCATGGAATGTTCTTCCATTTGTTTGTGTCCTCTTTTATTTCGTTGAGCAGTGGTTTGTAGTTCTCCTTGAAGAGGTCCTTCACATCCCTTGTAAGTTGGATTCCTAGGTATTTTAATCTCTTTGAAGCAATTGTGAATGGGAGTTCACTCATGATTTGGCTCTCCGTTTGTCTGTTATTGGTGTATGAGAATGCTTGTGATTTTTGTACATTGCTTTTGTATCCTGAGACTTTACTGAAGTTGCTTATCAGCTTAAGGAGATTTTGGGCTGAGGTGATGGGGTTTTCTAAATATACAATCATGTCATCTGCAAACAGGGACAACAATTTGACTTCCTCTTTTCCTCATTGAATACCCTTTATTTCCTTCCCCTGCCTGATTGCCCTGGCCAGAACTTCCCACACTATGTTGAATAGGAGTGGTGAGAGAGTGCATCCCTGTCTTGTGCCAGTTTTCAAAGGGAATGCTTCCAGTTTTTGCCCATTCAGTATGATATTGGCTGTGGGTTTGTCATAAATAGCTCTTATTATTTTGAGAGCTACTTCTCTTAAGAGTGATGCTTCCTTTTAGTCAAGAGTAATATTTAGAATAAAAAGGTCTGAGTACCAAGTGTGCTCCAGTTCTCTAAGTGTGCTTATGACTGACACATGTAGAACCTTTTAGTTAATAAACACACAACTATACACACTGTTACACATATTCAAACACACACACACATATACAATCTATAGCTGTCTCTCTTTCTAAAGGCATACATTTCTACTGATACCTCCATTTCCAATACAAGCTCATAGAATAAGACTTATTCCTCCATATTTTCTTATTAGTAACTCATAGTGGTTTTATAATTCTGCCCTCCCACCAGAATGTTTCAGAGTTAATCCTTGCCAGCATTTTATATTGTTATTCTTTTATTATTTTAGCCATTCCAGTGGTTAAATAGTGCTGTCTTTGTGTTTTAACTGACATTTCTCAAGTGTCTAATAATGTTGAACACCTTTTTTATATGCTTGTTGGCTATTGGCATATTTTCTTTGTGAAATATCTGTTCATGTTTTTGCCCACTTTCACTCAGTCATCTTTTTAATTATTGTGTTGTTTTGTATGAGTGCATTATATTTTCTGTATTCTGTGTAGTGTTCTTTTTCAGCTGTCTCATACTTTATTATAGCCTGTGGTTGACTCTTCCAATTTCTTGATTAGTAGAAGTTCTTTGTTTTCTTTTTAATGAAGTCTAATTTATCAACTTTTGTCTTAATGTTGAAGGTTGTTGTTATTTGTGTTCTTCTTTAGAAATTTTTGCCCACCTCCTTTTTCTTGTTTAAGCAGATAAAGGCACTTTTCCTTTTTCTTCAGATTTTATGTTTAACTTTGTGAAACATCTCAAAATATTTTTTACATATGCTATAAAATAAGGAGTCATGCTTTCCCCCCATATAAATTGTTCCAGCACCATTTGTTGGAAATCCTTTCTTATTCCTCTGTTGTATCGCTAGGGATGTCTGTTTAAAATCAATTGACTATATAAGTATGAGTCTATTTCTCAATTCTATTCTTCTGTGAACAATGCACTCTTTTGACTACTTTACTGTTATTATAAAAATTGAAGTTGGATTAATTTCTCCAAATTTGTTCTTCTTCAAGATTGTTTGGCTATTTCATGTCCATCACATTTCCATATGAATTATAAAGTCATCTTGTTAATTTCTATTTTTAAAAAATTTGCTAGGATTCACCTTACCTGGTCATTTTCTATTTCTATTACCTTTCATTTTCTAACAAGAAGAGAAACAACAAAAAGTAAAATAAGAATTGCTTTTACTTATATCTAAATTTAAGGAAATTTTTTTTCAATGTGTCCTAAGACCTTTGAGTAAAGTCTTCTTTAAGTTTTTCAAATTTTATACAGTGGTAGGAACACATATTGGTTGGAAAATGTGAAGGTATCATAGAAAGTCTAAATATCACTGGCAGTCATCTGTAACTTTTGTTTTCTCAATGTAATTTCAGAGGCAGAATAGTTTGTGCCAATATTATTTTTAAACTGCTTTCTAAGTTTATAGAAAATGTGATTGAAAAATTGTTTTTAAGCAATATTTTTGACAGAATTAAATTTGGACTGTTATGTTAATAATTCATTCTTCAGAATTAAGAAGTTAATTCAATAAATAAAACAGAAAGGTATTTAAGCAAGATAACTTTTTCATATATAATAACCTTGTGATTTCAATATTCCTCTTGGTTAATATGTGGGTCTCAAATCATATGAGAACCCAAACAAACAAACAACACTAGTCAGCAAAAGTCTATACAATAACTATCCATAATGTGTTTCACTTGATAGGATCTTTTCCCCAAATTTTCTGTTCCCAATACTGCTAAGGAAAGTGTCTTTTTAAATGAGGACCTAAAAACTTAGATCAAAACTTCAAAAAGATAGGGATGCCATGAGCAGAGCTATTCATGGCAACTTTAGATCCTAATCATTCAAACCAAATCCTGCCTTCTCTTCTATCCTTTTGCTGTCTTGATAGTTCTAGAATAATAACATCACAGGAATGGGACAATGGAAACTTAAAAGTCATACAGCTTGTTAATTCCAAATGCTTTTCCAATAGCTATATCACAGTAAAATTTTTGGTGCCATGGAGAAAATAAAAAAAGTTAGAAAAAAGTGGTAAATCTTTCATAAAGCTAAATGTATCTTTTCATTCTGTACCCTTTTTGTTTTTATGATATTAAAATATATTTTAGTTCATGAAATTATAATGAAATTGTTAAATAGATATAGATATACGTACACACTTAGTTGTTAAAATGCAAAGTTGGTTGTAGATTACTAAATGTAGGAGAGGTAATATTGTGAAAGCCCTGGAACTTCTGATTTTTAACACAAGCTTTCTCTCTCCTCAATGAATGCTAGACTGTCCCTTATAACATTCATGACAGTCATAATTGTATCAGGTAGATTATAAAGCTATAAAAACAAAAGTCAGAGTTTGTCTTACATATTCTCATGCTATGAAGTAAGCTAATACAAGTACTGGGGTAACTCCATCAGAGTTCAGCTGATTGTCCAGAGTCCATTTTCTCATGTGCTTTTATGAGCCAGATAGTCCCTACTGTTCATGAGGTGTCATAGACAATAATTACTAATACAGGGAATGCAAATTAGGTAAAAAACTATCCTGATACACCCCAGCCTTCTCAAAACAGGACAGGAAGAAGTCCACTTCAATCACTCAAAGAAACAATCAGCCAGAGGTTAGTGGCCTGAGAACAAAATATAGCTTTGAAACTAGAAAGATAAATAAGCTAGAATCTGGGTGATGATTAAGTAAAGCCTATAATCAAGACAGAGGGAGAGAGAGAGAGAGAGTATAAATTCAACTTCTTTTATTCCCTAAGTAGCAATAATTTTCTTTGCAGAAAATTATGTTTTATTTAGTAAAGTATTTTAAATTTTTGAAAGATGATTTACCCAGCCTCAACTCACAGCATGGTTTGATTTGGAAAGTAATGTCAAAAAAAGGAGATGATTACATTTCTATACTTAAGGAATGAAAGAAAATTTGGGAGAAAAGAAGTCGAGGAGCAGCCTGAGAAGTGGAGAAGGTATGGAGGGGGTCAGGAGAAGTGAGAATTTGAGCAACATGGTGCAGATAGGTGTCTCTTAAAAATTGTATGACAGCCATACACATACCTTGGGAAAAATGTCTGTCCAGTCAGCCTGTGTAGGTAGGCAAAGCTATGGCTGTCCTGGGGTGTCCTTACGGAGGTTCTCCTAGAAATACTGGCTTTAATAGCCCACATGATAAGCTGATCACATTGAGATATTACTACACTGAAAAACAGTTATTAAATTGTCTTCTGTCTTTTTAAGTATGGAAAACTAAAGTCTGAATTTAAACAGATTGCCATTCCTTTAAAGAAAACCCAATTTTCTGGTTTAATCTGTATAAGATTTCTTCCTCCAACCTTACAAAATAAAAAGTGTTGCCAATATAAATTATTTTCAGAAACAAAAATCTCTTTTGAACTTCAAGGTATAATCTTTTTACCTCCATCAAATTTTCTGAAATTATTTCTTTCACTCTTTTGTTCTGTTGTAAAGGTCTTCCTTTTTTTTTAAAAAACCAGCATACTTATAACTTCTAGATGGGATCTGAATTCTCTCATCTGCCTTTATAACATTTTTTCTTACCACATTCACTTATTTTTCTTTATTTTTCCCCATACCGTGAAACAGAGCCGTAGCATGCTCTCCATATCACTAAATCAAAGCAATGAACTTTAGTATCAGCTCTGTATGTTTTTCTTCTAATGTTCATTTTAGGTCTACTATTACTCCCTTTTCCCTTAGTATTTTTCTGTATCTCATCTTTTTATTTTACCTTGTATTTTCTTAAAGTTGTTTCCTTATGGATTTCTGACCTTACTTCAGAAGTTATTTTTCCTTATTGGAAATTTCAAGTTTTCTAAAAAGGAAACTTTACTTGGTTTTTGCAAAAAAATCACTCACAACATTTTATTATTTGCTTACATATTCAGAGTGATGTTCCTCTTATTCCATTTTCTTGACTATTGGCAAACACTTGTAAGTGAGAAAATAAAAAGGACATATAAAAACATAATGTACTACCACCAGTGTTATCCCTCCTCCTCATATCCAT
Organism: Pan troglodytes; assembly: GCF_028858775.2. NCBI lineage: Eukaryota > Metazoa > Chordata > Mammalia > Primates > Hominidae > Pan > Pan troglodytes. The sequence goes on along the minus strand of NC_072404.2, from coordinate 128,942,767 downwards.
GCACTACTTCTTGCCTTATTTACTAAAGCTTTCCTTTTCTAAATTATTGTACAAAAATAGTCACGAAGAGAAAAATTATATCAGGTTTTAAAAGAGAAAATTGAAGGCCACAATAGATGGAAAGATGAAAAGAACTTTTAGATACACTTTACTATTCCAGCTCAAACAAAATCTAACCAAGGGTACCAAAATAGCTTGCAAACTTAAATGAAAAAGTCACTTTTTTCTTTTATTATACTTTAAGTTCTGCGATACATGTGCAGAAGGTGCAGGTTTGTTACATAGGTATACACGTGCCATAGTGGTTTGCTGCACCCATCAACCCATCATCTATATTAGGTATTTCTCCTAATGCTATCCCTCCCCTATTCCCTATCTCCTGGCAGGCCCCAGTGTGTGATGTTCCCCACCATGTGTCCATGTGTTCTCATTGTTCAACTCCCACTTATGAGTGAGAACATGCGGTGTTTGGTTTTCTGTTCCTGTATCAGTTTGCTGAGAACGATGGTTTCCAGCTTTATCCATGTCCCTGCAAAGGACATGAACTCATCCTTTCTTATGGCTGCATAGTATTCAATGTTGTATATGTGCCACATTTTCTTTATCCAGTCTATCATTGATGGGCATTTAGGTTGGTCCCAAGTCTTTGCTATTGTAAATGGTGCTGCAATAAGCATACATATGCATGTGTCTTTATAGTAGAATGATTTATAATCCTTTGGGTATATACCCAGTAATGGGGTTGCTGGGTCAAAGTCACTCACAAAAAAATATTTGAGGAATTGTAGAGAACAGAACAGAGGTTGGTTGTAGAGGGCTGATAACCTGGTCTTCAAAAACATTATCCTTTAGACACAACTCTGGTAAATTTGATATAACTTCGTTAGAAGTACTTGTGCACTTTATTTTTAAAATTTCATTCATAGTAATAATTAATTAACATATATTAGAAGTACTTACGAAGTCTAGAAGTCAGTTCAGATCCAACTGTTTAATAATAGTGGTCATAATCAATTAACCTATTTGGGGGGATCAGGAGATGCAAAGGCTAGTAGGGTGTTACTAGGTGAATATCACACATTTCGTAGCAGACTCTGTATAGCACAGTGTATAAGAATAATGACTTTAAAATAAGACTGCTTAAGTCTGATTTCCAGTTCTTCCATGTACTACCTGTGTGAGTTTGGGCAAGTTGCCTAACTGCTCTATTCCTTTGTCTCTATAAAGATAATAATTCAGTAGTAGCTATTAGGATACTAATAGTTCCAACCCCATATGATGGTTGTGAAAATTAAATAAATTTAAGTATTTAATGGATTTAGATCTAAGTATCTTTCACATAATGTGCCGAAGAAACATAATTGTAACTAGTCATTTTGTATTTCATCAAAACATTTAATAAAATCGAAGTAGACTTGTACATGACTGAGAAATGTGGGCATAACCCGTCTCATAGAGATAGGTTGAAAGTGGTAGGACACAGGGCTCTTTCTGTTCAATATTTTTAATACACTACATGACCAAACAAATTGAAAATATGAATATAAAATTTTCAGATGACAAATCTGAAAAAACAATACTAGTGAATTAGAAGATTGAATCCAGATTCAAATTGCTGAAGCATAGGCTTAAATCAACAAGTAGAATTGTAGTAGGCATCAACATAAACTTCTGTATTTAGTTTCCGAAGAGTTGACAACAAGAATAAAGGAGATATAAACAAACAGCAATTTTAAAAGTACTTTAACACTTTTAATTCACAGGGGCCTTGAAATGAGCCAGCACTAGTCTATATTTACCACAAGAAATAATATAATTTAAAATCATAGTAATGTAATTACAGTAGTTTCATTGGACTCTATGCCAATTAGATGGTATCTGGAATATTTTGTTCACTAAAATTTTCATCAGAAACACTAGCAAATTAGAACACTTCACAGAATAGAAATCTTTTGCAAAAAAGTCACTTAAGAGGAAACTTAAAATATGTTGGAAAAAAAGTTTGAAGAAGTTAAAAGTTTTTTTCTTATTTAAAAACTTTGATGAGGAAGACAAATTATATGATTTTTAACTCTAGAGGAGAAAACTATCATAGTGGGTCAGTAGATCAAAATTATAGATAGAAAGAATTACCTCAATTTAAGGAGGAGTTCTTAACTCACTTTTTTTTTAAAAAAAAGAGTCCGGGTCTCCATTTCCTGTGCTTTTATTATATGACGGGCATTGTCCTAGATGCTTACTGTGACCGGGCCTAAATCATCAATACAAAGATATTTTCAGGACAGTGTTTGTTAGTCCCTCTTTATAGATGAGGAAAGTGAGCCTGTGAGTGCTTAAGTAACCAGTCCAGCTAGTATGTGGAAGAACCAGGCTTTGGACTGACATATGCACTGATGGCAATGCTGATGCTTTTAATAGCAGTACCAGTGAGTTTCCAATCACTCCCAGTGACCTAGCAGCCTAAACAATGTAAAGTGATACCTGATTTTTGTGTGTTTGGACTAGGTTGAAGCCTTTTAATTAGTCGTTTGTTCAAACGAAGCTAGCCAAAACCCCTACTATCTGAAGTGGGGCAATAAGAGGAATAGTTGCTCCAGAGCAGGCCATTCAACCCTTCCCCAGCACAGCAGCCCTGGAAGAATCCCTAGAAATTTCCAGAGTGCCAAGAAAACCACAGCAATGATTTACAACTCTATCTATCTGAGTCTACCTGATGACTGAGATTATTGACCTGCTAGTTAGCAACTTCCCACATTCCTAACCTCTGTGCTTCTATCTAATACTTCTACCTCAACATGAAGTAAGTAGAAAATAAGTAGACTTTCCTAGGAAGACACTGAGGACCCCTGAGCTAATGAATATGTTTTAAATATAAGATTGGAAAGTTATGAGGCTACCTATTTTCAACCATCAGAAACCAATAATCTTAGTTTATAAACAAAATATTTATCTTGGTTCCTTTTGCTTCGGGTTGAGGATTTAATCATAAAAAAATCTAATTGCAAGAAACATAAAAAGTAAAAAAATCATATGTGAATATTAAAGACAAACACTATTCATTATAATTATTAATGAAGTGATCCCATTTGCCCAATTAAAACAAAATATCTGATCAAAAATGCAAATGTAGCCAGATGAGTATTGTTGAGAAAATATAATTAAAACCAAAATCTTCTCCCAACCCCAAAATCCTCTCCACAAGGGTAATAGAAAAAGAAAACACTTGTATTATTGAATACGCATTAAACCAGAATGTGATATGCGGTACAGACCATCTGCTAAGAGATTGCCAAGATGGAAAGGAATCTTAACCCCTTATATAGCCAAGCAGATACAAACGATTGCATGCATATTTTCAAGATAAACAATAACTAGTCCTCGAGTAACAGAACTTGACAATATCATTCATCACAAATAGCTTACCCTAGGTTTACATAGTAATTGGGTTTATCCAGAGGAAAAACAAACTTCTCACATCTTTATGACAGGAGGTAGTTACACAAATTGGAGAAAGGTACCTACCAAAGTTAGGCTCCCACCCTTCCACAGAAGCTGGGAGAGGAGGATACTCTTTTCCTTGATGTTTGCATTTCAAAAGGATGGCTCTCAAATCTTTTAGAAGACATTCCTGGGTCATAAAGCTGACAAAAGGCCTTTCATATCTTTAAAAGGTTGTATATACTTGGCAAAGAGAGGAGAAAATACTTAAAATTATCAATTGCCTAAAGTAAATGCTCTCCGTTCTCACTCATAAATAGGAGCTAAACAATAAGTACACATGGACGTAAACATGAAAATAATTGACACTAGGGATTCCAAAGAGGGGTGAGGGTTAAAAAGTTACCTATTGGTTATAGTGTTCACTCTTTGGATGATGGGTACACTAGAAGCCCAAACCTCAGCATTATACAGTATATCCATGTAACAAACCCATACATGTACTCCTGAATCTAAAATTTAAAAATAATCTAAAAAATAAAGTAAATATTCTCAGAAAAAGGATGGGGGAAGGGGAATAAGTCTCTTCCTTTATTTTCAAAGGGAAGAATTAAGCCTCTTGTTTTTATTTGTCCTCATAGTATTCAGGGTTATTATTTTTATCATAAAATACGATTTTCTCATAACATGTAAATAAATAGCAAAACTCACAAAGAACATCGAAACTGTGAAAGTATTTATCATTGAATTATGCTGTATAATTCCTTCTCTCATCTCTGGAAAAGCAACACCACGAACGTACTTGGATGTGTTCATAATTTTCCTCTCCTGTGCATGTGCATAGACAAACTGATAATCATCTTTTTTTTGTTTTGTTTTTCGAGACAGTTTTGCTCTATCACCCAGGCTGGAGTGCAGTGGTGCGATCTTGGCTCACTGAAGCCTCTGCCTCCTGGATTCAAGCAATTCTCCTGCCTCAGCCTCTGGAGTAGCTGGGATTACAGGCGTGTGCCACCATACCCAGCTAATTTTTGTATTTTTAGTGGAGATGGGGCTTGGACTGGACTCCTGACCTTAGGTGATCCACCTGCCTCGGCCTCCCAAGTTCTAGGATTACAGACATGAGCCACTGAGCCCGGCCTGATAGTCATCTTAATAGAAGTAGCCTCCATGGTTTATAATCCCACTCCCTAGTTATTAAATTCTTACTCTAAATAGCTGATATCTAATGGCAGTATTATAATAGTTTGTTTTCCTCTTGCTGCTCATTATTCTCATCATCATTGCGTGGATTATAATATGTATTCAAGCTTTACAGACTGTACTGTCCTTATCCACAGTCTTCCAACTAATTAATTATTTTCCATCTCAACATTACTTATATAAGCAACATATTTCACTGATCATAGTGGTTATTTCACCCTGCGATTCAATTGAGGCTGCTCAGGGAATATTTAATTTTTGAAAAGAGATCCTCCATCCAGTATACTTCCAATATTTGAAGCACTTATATCTGTTTCATATTCTCCAGTGCTTTTTGACTTTGGAAATTTTCCTGGACTTCACAGCACATTAAGAAGAATGAATATGACATAAAGGAAAATTACAATTTTCAATGTTTTGCAAGGTGTAACAGCATATTTTATGGCAATACTGAGATTATTGTACTCCCTAAAGGGAAGTAATAATATAGTTACAAATCTTTTGATAGATTGAAATAAATTGCATTAGATAGCCAATACAATTTCTGTGACTTTTTCTTTGTTTCTCTTCTTTTGGAAGAAGGATATTTTAACTTAATTCAGATATTTGCTTCAGATCTGCTTCCTGTTTCTAAAAATTAAGTTTAAGTATTTTTTTTCTAAATGGCATAGACATTGTAACACCAGAATATCTGGTGAGTGTAATAAATTGTCTGATCTCTTAGCCATGCCTTTATACATTCTGCCTTGACTGATTTTGTAATTATCCATTTGGTGACCTAGAGTCTAAACTGCAAGGACTGAAGGCCCACATTTACAAACCAGTGTTCTTCCCAGTATGCCAGGGATTGGGAAGCTATTACTTATGGGCCAAATCCAGCCTGCTGCCAGTTTTTGTATGACTTGCAAGCTAAGAATAGGTTTTATATTTTTGAATAGTTGAAAAAAATATGAGTCATACTTCATGTCACATGAAAATTATATGAAGAGCTAAACTATATTGTGTGACTCTGGATGGCCTTATCATCATCTCTCAGTATATTAATTGAGGGAGACCACATAGTTCCATGGAAAGAGGATGATCTTTGTGACTTAAAAAGCCTGGAACTCTTGATCTAAGCCTTGGCACATTCCTGCTATGCTATCTTGAGTAACTTATTTAACTTTTCACTATTCTCATATATAAATCTAGATAAGAATAACAAATATGCAAAGTTTTGAGAATTAAATAAAATCATACACAATGTATGTGTGACAGCACAGTTTCCTGCTCTCTTTAGTATAATAGACTAAACTATGAGAAAAAATCAGTTTTGGCCAGACAAGTCTGTTAGTCTTGTGAAGTTTCTTGTGAAGGATTAAATGAACTTAAACCTATTCCTATGAGTGTTTGCAAAAACCTCACCTACGTGAGTCTTCTGCAGCTTTCCTGGTCTAAATAATAAATCACATTGTTGCTATTTTGGTTAAATTGTGTCCCCTAAAGAAGATAAGTTGAAGTTCAACTCCCAATACACCAGAATGTGACCTTTATTTGGAAATAGGGTCACTGCAGGTGTAAATAGTTAAGATGATGTTATCCTGGAGTAGGGAGGTCCGTAATCCAATATGACTGGTGTTCTCATAAGAAGATGACCATGTGAAGACATACAGGAAGAATGTCTTTTGGCAATGAAGGCAGAAATGGGAGTTATGCAATTGCAACCCAAAGAATACCAAAGATTACCAGTAAAGCACAAGAAGCTAGCAAGAGGGAAGGAAAGATTTCCAAGAAGTTTCAAAAGAAACATGGTTTCAGACTTCTAGCCTCCAAGAGTGAAATACAACAAATTTTTGTTGTTTTTAAGACACCCTGTTTGTGGTACTTTGTTACAGTGGCCCTAGGCAACTACTGCAGTCACTACACAACCTATTGCCTTCTAATAAATATGCATCTTTAACTGGGGGACTCAGTAGACTCAGAGAAGCTTGACTAACAGGAAATAACAGAGAGACAGTGTAACAAACACTTATTGGTGACTACAGTGATTGAAACCAAGTCTCATAAAAAGCATTTTCAAATACTTGTGTAGTTTTTCGTACATAAGCTGGGGTAATGTGTGGGGATTGAGAACTGCCATATGGGTCTCCTTAAACTTGGAGTTCCTTCTCTATATCTTCTTACCAGCATTTTCCAGAGCTTTACTCTAGAGCTCTAAATTTCAGCAACTCTAGACTTCAGGCCCTGACCAACAAGGTTTTTGTATGTAACAAACAAAAAGGTGTCAGTTACTCCTCCCTCTGTCAAAAATTGCGTTAGAGAGAGACCTAATCCAACTATGACAAAGAAAGTTCTCTAAATAACTGGATTAATACCTCATTCAATTTGCTTTAATTTGTAGTCTTTCAAATGTGTAAGTTCTACACCCAATTTGGTAAACCAATATAAATTTGTTTTTTCACAGAATGATCTTAAAAAGCAATCCTAAGCCTTCATCGTGTAGCCTAGCCTATTGTACTTACCTGTGGTTGAGAATATAAAACACAAGTCATTAGATGTTTTACCAAACCATAAATGTTTTACCGAAAGTAGTATAGATATTGGTGAAATATTCAGTCAGATCTCCTAAATTTTTTATTTTATAACACAGGTTCTTTATAGAAGTACATTTAATTTATTTATTAAATTATTTTCATTTTTATTTATAAAAACATTTTCAGCTTTATTTTAGAAACAATAAAGTTCTTTATTCTAGAAAAAAAAGAAGGCTAATTTCCTTTCCAAAATATAATTCCAAGTAGTCTTGAAATACATTTTTGGGGGCAGATTTGGGACTGTAAGCTCCATTTTCCTATACTTAGACACTGTTGACAATACGTTCTCTTTATCTAATTGTTAATCAGTAATTAACAATTGTTAAGACCAATATAGATTCATAGTCTATACTTTATGTAAAAGTTTTTCCTTAATCACCTCAAAAATAATTTAAAAATATATTTTCTGTTGGCATACAATATTAGTTTCAAATGACTTCAAAGTATTTTTATACTTGCAATTTGTAATTATTTTTTTCTTCTGAATGACACATTTATCAGATAAATCACACAATAAGTAACTAAAAGAAGTGGTTCTACTTTGAATAAATATGGCAGCTTGATTACATATATATACATACACACTCATACACATTGATATGTTTTGAAAATAAGCTTTTCTTCTGAAATTAGAAATGTAGAATTCAAAATTTATTCATTTATCAAACGATAAAGCATTTCAAAAAGAAAAAAGAATTCCTTCAACATTCATTTAAATGTTTACAATTTGTCATGCAGGCTTTCCTGATAGAAGATTTTACTTCTTAGCAAATAATTACGTGATGTATAGCTGTCAGGAGAAAATTAAATTTACTTTTGTTAATTTATATTTTTCAGAACCATAGTCTTGGAAATTCATTCCAAATGGAATTTAAGCATGTAATATTTGAAAGCAGATCACTCAAATAGAGTAGACAAGGCTTAAATTGAATTGTAACCTACTAATATATAATACTTAAATTATCTTCTAGAATTAATGAGGTAGTTTGAAGACAGATTTTTAAATCAGGTGACAAGCATCCTATAAATTTGTTGGTTTACTTATATGAATTCTTATTTCCTTAAAATATGTGCCCCAAACACAAAGTTATATAATAGCTATATTAAACAACTGCAAATATCATTTGTGAGAAAGATCATTTGGTTCCATTTATTAACATTTGATTAAAATAGCACTTGCTTTAAAGTTCTGCATTTAGTAGATATTTTCATACTGCCTCCTTCAAATATTGATTTCTTTCTTCTTTATTGTATTTCAAAGAACTCCAAAGAAAGACCAGCTCAGTACTAAAAACAAAAGAATAATGAAGACTCTGTACTATGGGTTGATGGGTTAATGTAGAAAGGAAACCATGGATATCTAAGTGTTAAACTTGTAGACAATCCTCAGTAGTCAAAGGGAATATGAGTTACTTCCTGTAATAAATGGTTTAAGTTGAAGGGTGATGACAGGGTTAAAGGCATCTCTTGTCCCTAGTATTTTAACACGTGAGAGTATTCATTTGTTTATTCCATTCTGGGGAAAGATGGTTGTTATGGAACAATTTGTATTCTTGGTTTTGTTGCTTTGATTTTCTTTTAAACTAATATTCTATTTTCTGATTATCTTTCTTAATTTTCAAGCTTTGTATTCAAAGGTTTCCCCAATATAGTTACCATTAATTTATAGGATCTTTCAATACTTATTTTTTCTAAACCTCAGAAAGCTTTTCTAAAAATAATAGAGCATATATATAATACATATTTCTCTTCCTGACTTTTTAATTAGCTAGTATTAACCTTTAGTCATATTTATATTAAAAACAGCAATATTCTTTTTATGATTGCTAAGTTTTTGTTGGGAAAATTTGTAGATAATAGAAAAATAGAAGGAAGAAACTAAAATCATTCTAAATAGCACCACATAGAAGTATGCACTGTTGAATGTTTTGGTGCTGTTTCCATAACATTTTGACAGTGACATTTTTCATTAGTATCATATTTATGGCTTGCATATTTGCCTTAATATTTTGTGACATCATTAAATGTCATTAAGTAATTTATACTGGCAGCTTAGTTTTTCTTCATATAGCAGTATGATAATTTATACAATTCATGATTTCTTTTTTTCTACTTTTTCTGTGGTACAAATACCACTCTAATCGATATCCTTGTAGGTACATATATATATATATATATATATTCACCTAGAATAAATTTCTATAAATAGAATCAGTACCTTGAAGGGTATGATAATTTTTAAGGTTCTTAATAAATGCTATTAAATTGTTCTCCATGTTTATTCATTTTATTACATGATAGCTGTGCTTTGTTTTAATGTGTGTTTGGTATTTCATTGTATAAATGTGTTATGCATTCTTTATCCATGCAACTTCTTTCTGTTTGGAACTACAAAACTATCATGAGTTGTGCTAGTCTCTGCATTTCTGTTGGGTGTAATCCTAGGAATGGAATTGCTGGGTCATGCTGTGTGAGTGTCTTCAACATGTGTGTTTAATGCCAACTGGTTTTTCCATAATGGTTATGTCATTTTTCATTCCCACTCTGTGAAAGTGTTCTCATTGTGCCACATATTCGCCAATACTTAGTCTTGTCAGTCTCTTTTTGTAGCCCTTCTTATGGAGTTATAATGATACACTTGTTTAAATTTACATTTACTAACAGGCTGACTGCATTTTTTATATATTTATTGGCTATTTGAATACCTTTAGGGAAACTTCTGCTCATGTTCCTTACCAATTTTTCTCATGTGTTTATATTTTACTAATTTACTTATAGGAGTTCCTTTTTTATGGTGAATATGAGCCTTTTGTTTTGTGTTCATGTTATATTTTCCTGCACTTTATGCTTCATCTTTACACTCTCTTCATAGTGTTTTGTTGTTGTTGTTGTTGTTGAACAGAGTTCGTAGTTGTAATGTGATCCAAGAAAACGATCTTTTTCTTTATGGTTGCTATTGTTTGTATCTTCTCTAGGAAGACTTTTCTACCCTTAGATCATAAGGATATCCTTTCATGTTATCCATCAGACCCACACTATTCAATATGGTATACACCAGCCAGTGAATATTTAAAATAAAATTAAAATTGAGGAAACCGAAAAATTCAGTTTCTTATTTTCACTAGCTAAGTTTCAAGTGCTCAGTAATTACATATGGCTAGCGGTTCCATATTGGACAGTGCAGACATAGAAAATTTCCATCATCACTGAAATTTCCATTGGACAGCACTGTCTTAGAAACTTTCTTGTTTTAACTTTCACATTTAGATCTGCAACCAATCTCAGATTGATTTTTATTTTTGGTATGCTGCAGATGTCAAGTTGAGTTTTTGAATTCCATATGGATATTCAATTATCTTAGCACCATTAATTGAAAAGATGGTCATTTTTCTACTGCTCTGTTACACCAAATTTGATTTAAAAGTTGTGTACGAATACGCATAGACCTATTTCTACTATTATTTTTTATATTTGTGCTAATATGTCACTGTCTTAATTTCTTTCCTTTTTTTTTTTTTTTTTTTGAGAGGGAGTCTTGCACTGTCACCCAGACTGAAGTGCAGTGGCGCGATCTTGGCTCACTGCAATCTCCATCTCCCAGGTTCAAGCGATTCTCCTGCCTCAGCCTCCCGAGTAGCTGGGATTACAGGTGCCCGCCACTACGCCCAGCTAATTTCTTGTATTTTTAGTAGAGACGGTGTTTCACTATGTTGGTCAGTCTGGTCTCGAACTCCTGACCTTGTGATCCATCCTCCTCAGCCTCCCAAAGTGCTGGGATTACAGGTGCGAGCCACTGCGCCCAGCCCGACACTGTCTTAATTTCTAAATTACTGTGGCTTCATTGGTAGGTGGTAGTATCATTCTTCCCACTTTGTTCTTCTTCAAAAATATCTTGGCTCACTTTTGGCCATTTGTATTTTCATGCAAATTCTAGAATCAGCTTGTGAAGCTCTACAAAAATAGTCCGTTTGAAACTCAATTGGAATTCCGCTGAATTTATAGCTCAGTTTGGGAAAACTGATATATTTATAATATTGAGTCTTCTAATCCATGAACTTATGTCCACTAACTTAGATCTTCTTTAATTTCTCTCCATACCATTTATTTTTCCTGAGAGAGGATTTGCACATCAATTGAGAGAATTATTCCTAGGTATTGGATACTTTTATTTATTTGTACTTTTAATGTCTTTACAAGTGATATTTAAAATTTGATTTTCTGTCTGTTTGAGGCGGGTGTATAAAAATTTATTTGATTTGAATATTTGCTTTGTTTCCAAAAACTTACAAAACTGTCTTAAGTCTAAAAATGTCTTTGCAAATTAACTTGGATTTTCTACATATACAGTTCGATAATCTGAAAATTATGACAGTTTTAATTATTTTCAGTCATTTTTACTTTATATTTTAAAATTTCTGCCCTTATTCACTACCACCTCATTAGCACCTAGAAGTCAGTCATGCTACTATGTATTGTTCTCATTTCTAATCCTAAAGGAATAATTTTAAAATCACACAACTCAAGTGTAATATTTACTGTAGGTTTCTTGTTTAGCTTTTTCCTATGGAAGTTCTCTAACATATATCAAAGTAAGCAGACTATCATAATGAACACTTATGTTTCCATCACCCAACTACAAAAATTAGCATTGTCCTGCCATTCTCATTTTATCGATGCCTGCATCCATTCCCTAAACCTTCACATAATTATTATTACTTGTTTACAATTCTTGCTTTTTTAGATAAAATTTATGTATATTGAAATGCTCAAATATTAGCCATACAGTATTGACAAGGAGATACACTGCAGCTTTCTCCAGAAAATTCCCTCATTGTTCCTTCCCAATCTGCTCCTTGCCCTTTCACCTGCCAGTGGCAGCCAAAGTTCTGATTGTATTCAAGTTAGACTTTTTTTCCTATTCTTGAATTCATATAAATGGAATTATACAGTATGTACTGTTTTGCTCAATATAATGTTGAAATTTAAAAAAATAAACATTAGTAGTTTGCTGCTTTTTATATTTATGTAATATTCCATTGTATGAACTTAACACAATTTATTGATCTATTTTGTTCATGGAGTCTCAGTTTGTTTCCAGCTTGAGGTTATTAACAATAAAAGTGCTATAAACATGGTTTTCCAAGTATTTTTGTGGAAATATATATTTATTTCTCTTTAACAATTACCTAAGACCCCAAATTGCTGATGTACATTGAACTTTATATGAGATTATCAAGACTTTTTTTGGATAATTAAATTGATTGTAACATTTTTACACGTCTACCAGCAATGTAAGAGAGTTCTGATTTTAGTCATTCTGGTGTGTGTATTAGTGATAACTTGTTTTAATTTGCATTTTCCTAAAGATTAACACTTTTAACTAATTTAACTTTAATTTAACTAATGATGAACATTTTTCTTGTGTTTATTGGCCATTCGTGTATCTTCTTTTAAAAAATATTTATTAAAGTCTTTTGCTCCATTATTTCCTTGGGTTATCTTTCATATTTTATGCAGTCTGAATGTAACTCCACTGGCAGATACATATTTTGAGAATATTTTTTTCTTGTCTATGGTTTCAATACTCAATTTGTCAATGCTGTCTTTTGATTTGCAGAGGTTTAAAATTTCATGGTCTAATTTATCATTTTTAAATTACATGTTTAATACTTTTGATGTCCTGTCTAATAAATATTTGCATACAGGGAAGGCCATGAAAATATTCTGTTTTGGTGTATTTTGGAAGTTTTACGCTTAGATCTACAAACAAAGTTGATTTTTTGTGCATAGTTTGAGATAGGGTCTAGATTATTTTTCTCCCATATATCCAGTTTGCCAGCACTGATATTGAAAAGATTCTCCTTTCTCCATTTAATGCTTTTGTATCTTTATTGCAAATCACTTGACCTGTCAAGTGTGAGTCTATGTCTGGATTATCTATTAAATTAAACTCATCTATTTTCTTTCCTTAAGCCAGCGCCACAATATAATAAGCTTTAACGTCAGGTTGTGTAACTCCTTCAGAATGATTTTTCTCTTTTAAGGTGGTTTCGGCTATATTAAATACTGCACATTTTCACAAAATGTTTGATTCCGCTTGTCATTTTATATAAAAGTAGCCTATAAGCATTATGACTGGGATTGTATTCAAACCATAGGTTTTTGAAATAATTGATATCTTGACAGTGTTGGGTCTTCCAATGACCACATGGCATCTATCTCCACTTATTTAAGTTTTTTTAAAAATGTCTTTCAGTGATGTTTTCTTAAATTTAGTATAGAGGCTTTGCAAATTTGGGTTAAATTTATTTTTAAGTATGTAATGTTTTTAACATATGTTTTATGTACTTTGTATTTAAAAGGAAACTATTTTATTTTACTTTCCAGTTGTTAGCTCCTAGTATAGAAAAATACAATTGATTTATATTGTCATTGTACTCTCAGACCTTGCTACACTCACTTACTAGTTTAATATAGTAGATGTTTTATTGATTTCTTAAAATTTCCAAATACATCATTATGTCATTTCCAAATTCTTCCTTTGCAAACTATGCTTTTCGTTTCTTTTTCTTGTCTTACTTTGATTGCTAGAGCCTCCAATACATTGTTAAACATAGTGAGAGCAAGCATACCTTCCTTATTCCTGCTCTTAGAAAAAAGCATTCAGCATGTAATCATTCAGCATAATGTTTGTGTAGGTTTTTCATAGATGCCTTTTATGTCAGACTGATGATTTTTATTGTTAATGAGTGTTGAATTTTGAAAAATGCTTTTTTCTGCCTCTATTGAGATAATTATACAGGATTTTCCCTTACATTGGTCATTATGTGGCATCACTTTATCCATATATATTTGATTTGATTTGTGATATAGTTTGGATGTTTGTCCCTCCAAATCTCACTTTGAAATGTGATCCCCAATGTTGCAGGGGGGGTCTAGTGGGAGGTGTTTGGGTCATGGGGGCAGATCTTTCATTAAGGGCTTGGTGCCCTCCCAAAGGTAAGGAGTTCACACCAGATCTGGTTGTTTAAAAGAGTCTGGGACCTCCCACTGCTCTCTTTCTCCCTCTCTCGCCATTTGACACACTGGCTCCCTTTTACCTTCCACCATGACTGCAAACTTCCTGAGGCCCTCACCAGGAGCAGAAGCCAGTGCCATGCTTCTTGTGCAGTATGCAGAACTGTGAGCCACAATAAACCTCTTTTTAAATTACCTAGCCCCATGTATTCCTTTATAGCAATGAAAATGGACTAACACAATTTGATAAAGTTTTGTTAAAGATTTTTCTTTCTATTGTAATGAGAGACAGTGGTCCATAATTTTCTCTTCATGTAATATCTTTCTTAGTTTTCTCATCAAAGTTATATACTATACTAATAAAATTAGAATTATTCCTTTCTATTCTGTTTTCTGAATGTGTTAGTGTTTCTGTAAAATTCGTATTACAGTAGTCCTCCTTTATCCATGGAGGATACCAAGTCACCATGTGGCTGCCTGAAACCATTGATAGGGATAAACCTGACTACCATTTCTGTTTCTGTCTTCCATTCACAAATTGAATGGCTTTTCTATCTTAACTAAGAACTTATCATGCACTGTGGCTGTAGCTTTTGCAGTTTGGGATGCAACAGCAAAAACTAGCACAAATTTCTTTTTCCCTCTTCACAAATTCACAGATATATTTTTTCTTACTGTAGTTCTTAGCAACTTCAGCATACAATGTTTTTCTTTCCTTAAGTCGAGAACGTTCACCTTTGACTTAAAGGAAGGACTTTACAGATTCTCTTCGGCACATTCGAATTGCCAACATCCCTACTCTTGTGTTTTGGGGCCATTATTAAGTAAAATAAGGGTGACTTGAACACAAGCACTGTGATATCTCAACAGTTGATCTGATAACTGAGATGGCTACCAAGTGACTAACAAGTGCGTAGTGTATACAGCGTGGATACACTGGACAAGGATAATCAAGTCCCTGGCCTGACGAAGCAGGATGGTGCAGAGCTTTGTTTTTGTTCTACTCAGACTGGCATACCATTTAAAACCTACAAACTGTTTATTTCCAGAATTTCCCATTTAATAGTTTTGGACCATGGCTGACCATGAGTAATTGAAATCACAGAAAGCTAAACTGCAGATAAGGGAGGGCTACTATATTTATTCCTTAATTAGTTGATGGAATTTGCAAGTCAAGCTAGCTAGGTCTTGGGTTTTGTTTTGAAGAGGTCTTTTGATAACAAATTCCATGTTATTGATAGACATAGGGGAGCTGCTGCCTTGTTACTGCCAGATGGGATTAGAAGCCCAGGGTCCTCATGAAGCCTTCACTAATATCTCCTTGGGTGAAAGGGATAGGAGTGCCTCATTTGTGCTCCTCACATGGGGGTGAGGGATGCCCCCACTACTTCTGGGTGATGATGAAAGTCCTGATTTTCTACTAGGTCACTGTGAATACCATCCACGTGAAGACTGGAAAGAATTCCTCCTTACTGCTGGATGCAGGTGGAAGTTCAGACCCCTGATAGGGTCTCCACTGGCCCTAGAGGTGGGATTTTATACCACCTGGTGAAATGGAAGTCTAGGTCCCTACTCACCTTCTTTGACACTACCCCAGTAGAGAGGTTGGGTCCCCACTTCTCCTTGCTAACACAGATGGGGGCAAAACTATAGCCTTATCTTTGGGATTTTGCCTGAGTAGAATGGCTATTGTCTGTAATTTTTTTTGCCATTCGAGGGTCTCCCTTTCCTGATCCTTTAATTAGAGAGAGAAGGCTTTAGTGGGGGCTGATTTTTGTCTGCGTCTGTTGATATTTCCAAGTTTCCAGCTCCTTCAGCTTCAAGCGTGGCACATATAGGACAAAAAGAAAAACCAAGGGACTCACAATCATGTTAGTCAAAAAACTTGTTTGGGAAGACATTAAATTATGGATTATTTTGAGGAAAATAACTTCTTTAAGTGCTGAATTTCTCCATTCAAGAAAACGATATACCAGCTTAAACTGTATAAAATTGTCAACATTTTACTGTCTTGATGATCTATAAAAAGTTCAATTTCATTTATTTAATTTCCAAGGTTAATTTTTTTTAATACAGTACACTAGTCAGGAAATTTGATGTTTACTCCTTATCAGAGCAAGTTTTTCTCTCCTTGTAGATGGCATGGTTAATTTACTGAAATAATGTTGCCTTAATATTTCTCAACATTTAATGTTCATATGAACAGTTATAGGTTTCCAAACCTGTGCACAATTACATGCATAATACTGGAATATTGGACCAACCTTATATTGTGCTACAATTAAGAAAAGGAATATGAGAGAAACATCTGCCCAGCACTGTTGGATTGTTTCTCTAGGAAACCAAGTAGTATTAAGATCCTTAATACACAGTTAAATGATGGGAAAAGTGGAGTACACGGTTTCTAGTGCGAATAAGGTGACTTGACTTAGAAACTGTTCCAGCTACTGTGCTTTAGGAACTGGCTTGACTATGTCACAGCATAGATGAGATGATGCCAACTTGATAATTTCAGTTCAAACTTCTCAAACAGCTGCTGCATTTTAGCTGATGCCAACTCATGTGAAAGTGCCAATGTTTGGATTCTTTCAGATTTAGTAGATTCACCGGACTGTCCCTCCAATTACTGTGATTCCTCATCTGGAACACTTCTGGATAGAGTCCAAAAGGGAAAACATTCTGCTAAATTAGCTTTTCTACTAAGTTTTAATATCAATTGACCACTCATTCCTCATGTGATTTTTGTTTTTTGGTTTTTTTGTTGTTGTTTGTTTGTTTTTGAGACAGAGTCTTGCACTGTCACCCAGGCTGGAGGCTCACTGCAACCTTCGCCTCCTGGGTTCAAGCGATTCTCCTGCCTCAGCCTCCTGAGTAGCTGGGATTAGAGGCACCTGCCACCACACCCAGCTAATTTTTTGTATTTTTAGTAGAGACGGGGTTTCACCATGTTGGCCAGGCAGGTCTCCTGACCTCGTGATTCACCTGCCTCGGCCTCCCAAAGTGCTGGGATTATAGGCGTGAGACACCGCACCCGGCAGCTCTTTAAAAATCATGCTTGAGTTTTAAACCTATTCATTTCTCCAGCTAGAAATGAAAAGTAAATCTTGACAAAGGAAGAATGGCCACTCTACTGTCTATCAGACTCACCCAAATAGTCATTTGTCACCTATAAAGGGAACATGTTCTTCAAGGTCTTGTTTTGTTTCCTGATAAACTGCGTAAGATCTGCCTCTGTATTTTCATCACTCTCTGGAAGTGTTTGTGATCTGTTTTTATGTATTTTGATTTTCTAAAAGTTTGTACTTATTCTACATTTCTCAATCATGCAAGCAGGATCTTTTGGTGAGTTTGATGAAACTCTTTTGAGAGTGACTGAAAAATTAGTCATGTTCTTTTGGACCCTTTATTTCCCAACAGATATACCAATTTAATTGGAAAGGCTTTATTGAGTTTACTTCAATTGAAATATATGAGAAATCCCAAAATGGGATTTTATTTGTACTATACAATTATAACACGCATACCCCATCATGATTGATTAAATTGGATTCACTGGATAGAATATTGTTATATTCTATCATCTCTGTCTACAGAGGAGTAAAAAAGAGTATGCTGATGACATGGTTTTATAATCAAATGTAGAAGTGTTTCAACAAAAAACTGCTCTGCTAGCTAATTATTGTCAGAAAGGATAATTTTTAAATCCAAATGATCATTTTTGGCAGCTATTGTCTAACATTTAATTGGTATATATTTATGGAATCTAGAGAGTAGCTAAAATAATTTAGATACTTAGAGATATATTTTGAAACCTGTTCTTTTTGGACTGCTTCACTACTTGAAATTTTGCAACCAAATTTTTAATGATTGTGATTGGTTTTTAAAACACTTTTGACATTTCAAGGCTAAAATGTTCATGTAATACTGTATAAGCCCAAACATTGAGGTTTTGATCACCACTTAGTCCAATATTTGAATAGCTTCAGAGTTACAGTTGCAGAAAATATTGGCCCTGCCCATACACACAGACTTGTCTTATCTGGAACCGTTAGTGGGATGGCCTTCTACTCAGGCATGTATGCTGATTAGAGCATCTTATTTTCATAAGCTTTCAATCCAGACTTCAACTGTTTGCCATGGCAAATGCATATGATCTGAGTTGTTAGCTTAGATGATCTACAATTAAGTTTCGTAAAAATTACCTTAAAGAAAAGCAGTTCATTGTTTTAGGCATTTAACATTTCATCCTTGAACCAAATTATGCCATCAATAAGCCAAAATGCTGAGCTACACACTTTAGATGATTTACAGAATTTTGAAACTGAATTTTTATTTGATGTTGTTTTAACTTCCATTGAGGTATATCATAGGTGTAATCCAAGGGTCACCACTTCCTACTGGACTATGATTACAAGGGATATTATAAGTCAACATAAATCTCAAATTTTGCTGGCTGGCTTTGTAGCTTTGACCAGCACAGCAACAGGCTCTCTAGCTCCCTGCGAGTATCACATCCCCACACTACTCCTTACTACCTGGAATGTCTGAGTCCTGAGGAGGTGTTTACTCATGTTTCCATACAGTAGTAGCTGTGCTGTAAAAGGAGCTATCAGTCATCAGAAATGACCTTCAAGATGTCTCAGTCTCTCTGTTTGCTCCATCAAGCACAGTATTTCTTTGC
Organism: Pan troglodytes; assembly: GCF_028858775.2. Classification (NCBI taxonomy): domain Eukaryota; kingdom Metazoa; phylum Chordata; class Mammalia; order Primates; family Hominidae; genus Pan; species Pan troglodytes. Next base: position 128,923,855 of record NC_072404.2, on the reverse strand, counting down.
TTGTAGCCTGTGCCATCAGGTCCTCTATCCTATCCCTTCTCCTATTCCACATATGGGATCTCTGAGCCCTTAGGATACTAAAGCTGATGGGTAGTCTATAATAGAACTAGAGAAAATGAGCCCTCTTTGTATGTCTTATGTTATGTTGGAGGAATTTCAAAGTAGTATTGCTTAAACCACAGTGAATTACACAAATAGCTATTTCAGTTTTATTTATTAGTTTCTATGTTTGTAGGACCTAAACATATGTTGATGTGAACAAGAACATGATTACTAATGTTTTTCTGCTCCTGCCAGCTTGACAATGACTAATGTTGGCTGGCCTCTGTTTCAGAGTTATGTGTGGTTTCTGTTGAAGATTCTTATACACCTAATGGAAACACTATTCTTGCTTCTACTCTGGACACTACACTCATGACTACTAAGCTTCCCTACAGCATGATGTGCAATGCAGAGAAGGGGAGGAGTGGATGCCTCTCTTCTTAAGTATTTGATGTGCTTTGAAACGTGGAAGTTTTAACACTTGTTCCCATAGTCAAATGAAGTCATTTATGAACACAGTTCATTTTTATGGTGCTACCCTCTCCCCATCAAGCCCCCATCACCAAGTCAAGAATGAGACTGTGGCTGTAATAGCCTTTCCATTTTCTCTGTTGGCCTAACTGGCTGGTGTTCTAGCACCAAAGCAAATCTCTTACTAACCCACAAAAACAAAGGCATCCAAGCAGAACATCACATGCAAATCAATGCCTACAAGGTCACAGGCCTACAGGCTCCAGAAACAGCAATTCATTTTGGGCTCAGTTAGAAGTTTAGTACCTAGCAGGAACACCTAAGTTGCACAAGTGATAAATAAAGAAACCAGAATCTGCTGCCTGCAGCTTTGCTTTCCCAGCTTCTCTTCACATCAACTAGGCTTGTATTTCTAACTTTCTATTTGGTATAGTCCCGTGCTTTTTTGTGGAATCAACTGCTTTAATTTCTCCTTTCTGTTGTAACATGTTTCAGATAATGCAGGCTAACTCCCTGAATAATGTTGAAGGCCCTTTCTCCTAACTGTGCACAGCTCACATTGCTGTGCCTTTCTGGCCTTGGAGGTTTGGTGACCGAACTTGTAATGGCAGACACAACAGCAGACACATTGTAGGGGCCTGATGAATGTTTACTGGTGATTCTGAATTTAGTACCAATAATGAGTTACTTTATTTCATTACAGAATCACACTGTTCTGTAGCTGTTTCTCATCCAGACTGTCACTCTAAATCACTGAATTACATTCCTCAAGGCTTTGTCTGAGCTACAACCTGAGTATAAATTAGACATCTTTGGAAAATGTTTTAAATTTGTTCATGATAATAGTTTTTTGGGGGGTAAAGAGGAGGAAGAGGTGTTGTGTCGCTGGTGTTGTGTGACAATGAATATAGCCTTGTCAGTATGAATCCAAATTAAGGCTCAAATGTCATACTCAGTGGGTAGAAAAGGCTGAGCCAGCATTGGCTTTCCTAGATCTAGCTAAGTACAAAAAGCAGCCTACTTGGAAGAAATGTGCAAATGTGAATTAAATATGTTCTAGCTACAATCAAATACATAGGAAGTAAACCTGTTTATATCTTCAAATATGAATGACATTTCTATGTAACTCCTTCTTATAAGAGTTACTGATTATCTTGGAATTATCAAAATTTACTTTTCAAGGAACATTTCTTGTATTTGTAACACCAATTATAGGACTAAGTAAGCATCAGTAGCACTTACGAGTATCTATATCACCGGCAGATCTGAAAAAAATATCTACATTCATTCCATGGCATTAACAAATTATGCTACTTACAAGACAGTAGCAACTGACCATTTGCCCTATTTAGGCTTAGACATTGCACACCCTTTGGAAATCTGCCCCACCAAATTCTAAAACTGACCTTAATCACTTAAAAATATTCTGCAATGTTAGGTGTGCCACTTCTGTACTGAATTGCAAACTCTTTACTGGCAAAGACATTGTCTTCTACCCCTCCACTCTGTTCACGGTTGCATTGACAACATTCATTTAGCAGCTTCCAAATGAACACTGTTGACTGTACTCCTCCTGAAATACAACATTTCCCCAGTTTAGATATATTTTTATTGATTTATTGAACCCCATAACTCAGGAATTCTTAACCTGAAGTTCATGGATAACATTCAAGTGTGTGCTTTTATATGGGGAAAGACTGACATTTTTATTTTTATAAACCTCTACCAAAATTTAGCATTTCCTTCAATTAAGAAGGTGGACAACAGCACATACTAGTATTAATGGTAGCTATGACTATAACCAATAGAAAGCAGAAGGGATTTTCCATTTCTAATCTTTAAGTATCCTTTATACTCATAACTATTTGAAATGACGTGGGTGATGGCACCAGCCCCACTAGATTATATGTGATCATAGTTGTTTGTTTACAGATGCTAGTGTAAACCGGCTGCCAACTTGTGGGCAGCTGTGCCTGGTGATCCCTTAGGCACCTAACCATGCAGTTGCATAGGTTAACATCGGTGATTCAGACATATGCATTACTTTCAGATATCCCCTGTCTACAACTGTTTATTGATCAATATGTGGAATAAGGTTAGTCAAAGCCCACCCTACAGTGCAGTGTTCTTACCTAAGCTAAGTAAAAGCAGCCTATACAAATCATGTCTTTTAAAATGTTAAATTTAACTTTTAACTTGTCTTATATGTTTATTCGTTATAAAGAAGTATATATTATGACATTTCTTAAACATTTTGTTAAGTCTTTTGGTATGACACAAAGCTTTCAATGAATATTTGTCCCAAGGACTAGAAAATAATGGATTTGGAAGCAAGTCCAGATCTCTCATGCCAGTGATTACTCAGGATCATTGATTAATAAACCTCCTTATTTTTCTTTGTTATCTTCTTCTAATTAATTAGTTTGTCCATAATGGAATAAAACTTTGTAATCCTGTGTCAGTATGGTGCCAAAGAATTTCATGAAGGCTGCATTGTATGGCTACTTGTAAAGATTTTCCAACTTTGAGAAGGGAAAATTGCCCTTTGCAACTATTAGGCTTTCAAAAAGTAGATAGAGCAGCAAATGGTGAAAATAGAAAACTACAATTAAACCAAGTATTTGGCTTATAGACAAGAGCAACCATTTTCTCAAAGAATTGAGATCAGCAAAACTGATTTTCAGGTATAGAGATTTTATTTATTTATTTATTTATTTAACTTTTAAGTTCAGGAGTACATGTGCAGGTTTGTTATACAGGTAAACTTATATCATAGGAGTTTGTTGCACAGATTATTTCATCACCCAGATATTAAGCCTAGTAGCTATTTTTCCTAATCCTCTCCCTCCTCCCACCCTTCACCATCTGAACACACACTGAGGTATAGAGTTTTTAGGATCCCTTTAATTGAGTAAATATTTTAAGATTGCCATTATTAAGGCATTTATTTCTAAATTCTCTCTGCCACAATAATATCTAGGTATTTTCCATAAAAATTATCTATTCAACCTAAGGCTTTAAATGGAACTGAATTCAATGCTCTGGGAAACAAAGTCACACATAGTAAATAGTCAATTGCTGAGCAATCAACTGAAACAGAAACTTTGTTTGAGACCACTGATTACTATTAGGCTAGATAGAAAAGAATCTGCTAAAAGTGGAAGATTTGGTGGCACCATATGGACATGATAGTTCTGTATAGTTGTTACCTTGACAACAGACTTTGCCATAAATAAACGAAAGATTGTTTACCTGAAGCATTAAGATTCATCCCAATAGAACACTGCAATTATGCAGTTTTTCTGTGACAGAATTGCTTTTATGAACTCAGAAATCTATTCTGCACCATGTTCTATAACACTGCTTTCCCATAATTTTTTTAGAAAGTAAGACCTCAGCTATACATTTAAAGTAAACCATGATGACAGCATCTAGTTTACTAAGAAGTTTCTACAAGTCTTTGAAGATTACAGCAAGTAAATAGAACTTATAACAAAATGTTTAGTTCTGACTTGGTTTCTCTTTTACCAACTGACTAGAAATGGCAATTGGACAGAAATGACAATAGGTTGATAGATTTTGGAAAATCATTCACAATGATAAAAAATTATAATTTTACTATTATTTTTGTTTAGTTTTATTTAACATAATACTATAGTTGAAATGACATCAATTTGGCTCACTTGTCTTACTTTCACAGTGAAGAGAAATGGATATTTGGAAATTGTACTTGCGTGTGGCATGGGCCTAAAATTTACATTTTATGCTAGTGTTTCTATTTGTTTGCTTTCCTTCCAAAGACCCTGTCAATGAGAAAAACATGGAGGTGGTAGGTAGTTTAAAGACAGAACTCACAGAATTGCCTAATATGTTATATGTGGGATGTCAGAGAAATTGTATGATCCAGAGTGACTTCACCTTTTGGGTTTGAAGAAACTGTGTGTCCAATAACAAAGATTGAGGAAGGAGGAGATTTAGAGGCAGAATAAACAATTTAAAACTAATTTTAGATTGTTTATTATCTAGATATCTCAAATTTAGATACCTGTTAGACATCTACATCGAGATATTGAGAAGTCATTTGATTATAATAGTGATGAGAGGGATTAAGACTAAAAAGCCTTATTGGAATTTTGTAGCACAAAGATAATTTAAAGCCAAACAAATGGATAGGATACCTTAGGGAGTGAGTGGCTATACAGAAGAGAAGAGCCCCCATGCCTAAGACAGGGACTACTCTACTCTAAAATGTAAGAACTTTAAATGTGAGGAATTTCTAGCAAAAGACACTGGGAAGGAGTGGCCACTGAGTCAGAAAAATATCCAGAGAATGTGGTGTAAAAAAATGTTTAAAGAAGAAAGTTGAAATCAAGAGCTTCAAATACTGCACAAAGGTCAAGTAAGATGGAAACTAATAATTGCCCATTGAATCTGTCCAAAAGATCACCAGTGACCTTGATAAGGATTATTTTGGTAGAGTAATGAAAAATAAAGCCAGATTGGAATGGTTCAATACAGATTAGAAGGTAAGCAATTGGAAATAGTCAATATGCACTACTCTGTCTAGAAGTGCTACTGTGAAGGGGAACAGTTTGATTTAACGAGCTTTGGAGTTTTGCCAAGAAGACTAGGAAAAAGATGTTCATGGGTTGCAATTGTTACACTTGTTTCAGAATGGAAAATTTATACTGCCTTATTCTATTCAGGCTGCTATAGGAAAATACTGAAAATACCCCAAACTGGGTAGATTAGAAATAACAGAAATTTATTTCTCATAGTTTGGGAGGCTTGGAAGTCCACAGTCAAGATGCTGGCAGATTGGGTATCTGTGGCCTGTTTTTGTTTCATAGATGATGGCTTCTCACTGTGTCTTCACATGGTGGAAGGGCACAAACAAGCTCCCTCAAGTCTCTTTATAAGGGACTAAGCTCATTCATTAGGAATTAACCTTCACGACATAATCACCTCCCAAAGGCCCCATTAATGCAGGACAAGTGAGTCCCCAAATTGGGGCTTAGCCTGGGAGAGTTTTCAGCTTTGTCCAGGAGAGAATTTAAGAGGGAGCTGGTGGTGTTAGACAGCAATCTTTTATTGAACAGTACTGCTCCTTGTGGAGCAGGGCTAACTCATAGGGAGTGCACCTGGAGTCAGCAATGTATGGGAGCTTGGCAACTGTATTTATACACATGTGAACCCACTTTCAATTATATGCAAATTAAGGGACGAGTCAATGCAAATTGAGGGTTGGGTTATTTAGGACTTTCTAGGAAAGGTGCAATAAATTCCAGGTTGCTGCCATGGGAATGGGTGGCAACTTCCAGGTGGTTGCCACAGCTTTTGTAAACTGTCCTGGCATGATGAGAGTGTCTTATGCTAATGAGGAATGAAGGCAGCTAGAGATTGCTTTTGTCACCATGTGCTCGCAGGTCTCTGCTTTCTTTTGTCTGGATCAGATTCTGTTTTTGTCAGCAGGGTTGTGACCAGAAAGCAAGTCCTGCCAGTCTCTTACCATCTCTTAATTAATATCATCACATTGGGAGTAGGCTTTAATATATGAATTTATGGAGGACGCAGACATTCAAACCATAACATATAGTATGTTTTCATTGTGACGGAAATGATCCAGTAGAGTGAGAAAAACTGACGACCCAATTAATGGGGGAATAAGTGAAGAAAAAATATCTGAGGTAAATGATGAGGGGTAGAATTAGGTGCACGAATAGTGCGACTTTGGCTGAGGGATGGGAAGAGATAGTATATTTCTTTTAGTACAAGAAAAGGCAAGATATACCAGTATAAACAAGATTACCTGCAGCAAGATGTAAATGTTCTTTTAAGATTACTTCAATAATTTGTTGAATTAATAAGCTAGGTTGTTATTTGAGAGTGAGAACACTGGTGGGATACAATATTTAAACAGAGTGGATGAGATATAAAGCAATATTCTTAGGAAATGAGGAGTACAAACTGATTATGAGAATGTCATGGAAGTATTGGGTAGCATTGGGGGTTCACCTCAGTTTGGTGAGTTAGAATCTGAAACAGGACAAGTCAGCTTGGCTATATTTTCTCCAGCTGTATCTTTTACTCTGTTGTGCATCTGTAGTAAGCATTGAGTTTGATTTAACCAGCTTTGGAGTTTTGCCCAGAGGAAGGGAGAAAGAAGAAAAAGAATTATATGTGCATGCAAAAGAGTGATTATAATAGTTAATCATGGATCTGATTCTGTGTAAGAAAAGAAATGAGGACACAACATGGATGAAGTCAAAAGCTAATAAGGTCAATAAGTTCTGAGTTGTATTAGAAAGCAATTGGAATTGGGGTGCTAGAAAAAGTAAGATGGAAAGATGGAATTCGTCAGCAAAAACAAGAATATTTGAAATTAAAATTGTTTATGGGTTGTCCTTATTGCATACTACAAGACCTGGAATACATTAGAATACATGGCTGAGGTAAGTGAAGGGGAAAGAATCACTAGAAGTGAGCAGGTCAAGAAAATACCAAGTCAGATATTGAATTTATAGTGATACATGGAATTGAAATTAGTAAGCTGAGAATGAGAATAATGGTTAAAAAAATTCTTGAATCAGGTGCTATTATCATCAGTTAATGAGAGGACGTGGCTATCAGGAGTGGAGATGACTGGAGGCCCAATAACATGAAAATCTATTAGACATTTTATGGAAGACAAAGGAAAAGAATCTGGAAGGAGCAATGAGTCAAGGTGAACCTACCATATCTTTAGGAATCTGTGGAATGCCACTGCCAGATTAGCGAAAGCTAGCTTCCAATTATAGCAAAAATAAGGGATCATTTGTAGAATATGCAGAGCCACATGGAAAAAAGAGTCTGGGAGAGGAGAGATGCTGAAGTAAATGGAAATGGAGGGCATGATGAAGTTATTCTCTTGAGAAATTTATATTTTAGTTTACTTCTTTAAACAGTTCTCAGGTAGTCTGTAGTGTAAGTCAGTGAGTATAGTTGGCAGTAACCAAAACTGATCATATCAGGAACATGGGGTACTCTGTGCTCTCCTCCCATTTTGCAGAGAGGGAATGTTGATACTGGTGAAATAGCCTTGCTAGGAGCATACAGATTTAAAGATTATATAATGTAGTATTTACCAGATCCCATAGGGCTTTGCAGTGACATTTAAGTACATTAGCAGAATATGGTGAGATCTGTTTTTGAATTTTACAAGATAATTCTGAGCTGTTAGATCAAAGGTTGTTCTTTTATGGAAAATGGCAGACTTCGGCAAAAAGGATGTTTGAGAAATTCTCTTAGTAAAATTCATGTTTTCTCATTATTGTACTCTGAGGTACAACCAAATATTTAATAGCAGTGGTAGGAAGAATATAGGTGATCCTGGAGAGCAGTGGAGACAATGAGAATTCATTATTTTAGGAAAAAATGATTTGTATTTATACCAATCAGTTTCTGCAGCAGTATCAACACTAAAATAAAAGTAAATTCATTATTTTAAAACCTAATATGTGAATTTAAAAAGATATTACTAGGCATAATGTCTGACAGCTGTCTTCACAGTCTAGCTCTTTGAACTGAATGACAAACAAATCTAAAAACATGCCCAGTATTCTGTACCAATCTGCAGAAAGATTGTCTAACATTGGATAGATCATTACAGATGAAGTGCAGACTATCAATCATCCGGATTTGTTGTTCCTAAAAAAAATAAGCCTATTATTCAAGAAGCAGGATTTCCATTTCTATTACTATCTTTCTGCCTGCAGGACTGTGTTACTCAGAATACAATATATGCATTAGACAGAAATGCCCAGTTTAGAGAAATAGCATCATCTTCTCTAACTTGCTAGGAACAGGATGGCAAAATTATCAGTATACTAAAGACAGAGTTTAAAAGGAAGTTTTACAAGTTTTATTTTTATTATCCACATTAAAACATTCTGTAATTTCTTTCCTAAATTATTTTCCTAAATGTAATTATGTATTCATTTATTTATTCATTTATAAATATTCATTAGCACCTAATCTGTGCCACACATTGTGCTTGGCACTAGAAATATAACAGTGAACATAATATTAATAGTTGCAATTAATTTAAAGAGATAGTTACAATGAACAGACATAATAAATAATCTATAATTGTAATTAATATAGAGACAAGTACCAGTCCTCTCAGAAACTGTAAGGGCATAAGGACATTTATTTGTTTCCTTATCAATATTTTTTAAAAAATAAATTTTATTGTGTGTATGTCAGGTATACACCAAGATATTGGATACATATAGATAGCAAAAAATTACTATAGTGAAACAAATTAACATATTCATCACCTCACATAACCACTTTTTGTGTGTTTTATGGCAAGAGCAGATAAAATCCCTCCATTTAGCTTGAATCCTGTATATACCATTTTTCACCTATACTTCTCATATTGTACATTAGATCTCTAGACTTGTTTATACCACATAACTGTTACTTTGTAGCTTCTGAAATACATGCCCCATATATCCATCCATTGTTGAAAGTGGAGTATTGGTTTTCTACTATTGTTACATTGCTATCTCTTTTTCTATTTATGTCAATTAATATTTGCTTTATGTATTTATGTGTTCCAGAGTTGGATGTATATAATTTTACAATGGTTATGTCCTTTGGATGAACTGATTCCTGTATCATTAAATAATTACCATTTTTGTATTTTGTGACAGTTTTTGGCTTGAAGTCTATTTTATCAGATGTAAGTATAGCCACCCCTTCTCTCTTTTGGTTACCATGTGCATGGAATATCTTCTTCTATCCTTTCACTTTCAGCCTCTGTGTGTCTTTAATGGTTAAGTGGGTCTTTTGTAGGCAGCATGTAGTTGGATCTAAATTCTTTTTTTATTATACTTTAAGTTTTAGGGTACATGTGCACATTGTGCAGGTTAGTTACATATGTATACATGTGCCATGCTGGTGTGCTGCACCCACTAACTCGTCATCTAGCATTAGGTATATCTCCCAATGCTATCCCTCCCCCTCCCCCCACCCCACAACAGTCCCCAGAGTGTGATATTCCCCTTCCTGTGTCCATGTGATCTCATTGGTCAATTCCCACCTATGAGTGAGAATATGCAGTGTTTGGTTTTTTGTTCTTGCGATAGTTTACTGAGAATGATGATTTCCAATTTCATCCATGTCCCTACAAAGGACATGAACTCATCATTTTTTATGGCTGCATAGTATTCCATGGTGTATATGTGCCACATTTTCTTAATCCAGTCTATCATTGTTGGACATTTGGGTTGGTTCCAAGTCTTTGCTATCGTGAATAATGCCGCAATAAACATACGTGTGCATGTGTCTTTATAGCAGCATGATTTATAGTCCTTTGGGTATATACCCAGTAATGGGATGGCTGGGTCAAATGGTATTTCCAGTTCTAGATCCCTGAGGAATCGCCACACTGACTTCCACAATGGTTGAACTAGTTTACAGTCCCACCAACAGTGTAAAAGTGTTCCTATTTCTCCACATCCTCTCCAGCACCTGTTGTTTCCTGACTTTTTAATGATTGCCATTCTAACTGGCGTGAGATGGTATCTCATTGTGGTTTTGATTTGCATTTCTCTGATGGCCAGTGATGGTGAGCATTTTTTCATGTGTTTTTTGGCTGCATAAATGTCTTCTTTTGAGAATTGTCTGTTCATGTCCTTCGCCCACTTTTTGATGGGGTTGTTTGTTTTTTTTCTTGTAAATTTGTTTGAGTTCACTGTAGATTCTGGATATTAGCCCTTTGTCAGATGAGTAGGTTGCAAAAATTTTCTCCCATTTTGTAGGTTGCCTGTTCACTCTGACGGTAGTTTCTTTGGCTGTGCAGAAGCTCTTTAGTTTAATTAGATCCCATTTGTCAATTTTGTCTTTTGTCGCCATTGCTTTTGGAGTTTTAGACATGAAGTCCTTCCCATGCATATGTCCTGAATGGTAATGCCTAGGTTTTCTTCTAGGGTTTTTATGGTTTTAGGTCTAACGTTTAAGTCTTTAATCCATCTTGAATTGATTTTTGTATAAGGTGTAAGGAAGGGATCCAGTTTCAGCTTTCTACATATGGCTAGCCAGTTTTCCCAGCACCATTTATTAAATAGGGAATCCTTTCCCCATTGCTTGTTTTTCTCAGGTTTGTCAAAGATCAGATAGTTGTAGATATGCGGCGTCATTTCTGAGGGCTCTGTTCTGTTCCATTGATCTATATCTCTGTTTTCGTACCAGTACCATGCTGTTTTGGTTACTGTAGCCTTGTAGTATAGTTTGAAGTCAGGTAGTGTGATGCCTCCAGCTTTGTTCTTTTGGCTTAGGATTGACTTGGCGACGCGGGCTCTTTTTTGGTTCCATATGAACTTTAAAGTAGTTTTTTCCAATTCTGTGAAGAAAGTCATTGGTAGCTTGATGGGGATGGCATTGAATCTGTAAATTACCTTGGGCAGTATGGCCATTTTCATGATATTGATTCTTCCTACCCATGAGCATGGAATATTCTTCCATTTGTTTGTATCCTCTTTTATTTCCTTGAGCAGTGGTTTGTAGTTCTCCTTGAAGAGGTCCTTCACATCCCTTGTAAGTTGGATTCCTAGGTATTTTATTCTCTTTGAAGCAATTGTGAATGGGAGTTCACTAATGATTTGGCTCTCTGTTTGTCTGTTGTTGGTGTATAAGAATGCTTGTGATTTTGGTACATTGATTTTGTATCCTGAGACTTTGCTGAAGTTGCTTATCAGCTTAAGGAGATTTTGGGCTGAGACAGTGGGGTTTTCTAGATATACAGTCATGTCATCTGCAAACAGGGACAATTTGACTTCCTCTTTTCCTAATTGAATACCTTTTATTTCCTTCTCCTGCCTAATTGCCCTGGCCAGAACTTCCAACACTATTTTGAATAGGAGTGGTGAGAGAGTGCATCCCTGTCTTGTGCCAGTTTTCAAAGGGAATGCTTCCAGTTTTTGCCCATTCAGTATGATATTGGCTGTGGGTTTGTCATAGATAGCTCTTATTATTTTGAAATATGTCCCATCAATACCTAATTTATTGAGAGTTTTTAGCATGAAGCGTTGTTGAATTTTGTCAAAGGCTTTTTCTGCATCTATTGAGATAATCATGTGGTTTTTGTCTTTGGCTCTGTTTATATGCTGGATTACATTTATTGATTTGCATATATTGAACCAGCCTTGCATCCCAGGGATGAAGCCCACTTGATCATGGTGGATAAGCTTTTTGATGTGCTGCTGGATTCGTTTTGCCTGTATTTTATTGAGGATTTTTGCATCAATGTTCATCAAGGATATTGGTCTAAAATTCTCTTTTTTTGTTGTGTCTCTGCCTGGCTTTGGTATCAGAATGATGCTGGCCTCATAAAATGAGTTAGGGAGGATTCCCTCTTTTTCTATTGATTGGAATAGTTTCAGAAGGAATGGTACCAGTTCCTCCTTGTATCTCGGGTAGAATTCGGCTGTGAATCCATCTGGTCCTGGACTCTTTTTGGTTGGTAAGCTATTGATTATTGCCACAATTTCAGCTCCTGTTATTGGTCTATTCAGAGATTCAGCTTCTTCCTGCTTTAGTCTTGGGAGAGTATATGTGTCCAGGAATTTATCCATTTCTTCTAGATTTTCTAGTTTATTTTCGTAGAGGTGTTTGTAGTATTCTCTGATGGTAGTTTGTATTTCTGTGGGATCGGTGGTGATATCCCCTTTATCATTTTTTATTGTGTCTATTTGATTCTGCTCTCTTTTTTTCTTTATTAGTCTTGCTAGCGGTCTATCAATTTTGTTGATCATTTCAAAAAACCAGCTCTTGGATTCATTAATTTTTTGAAGGGTTTTTTGTGTCTCTATTTCCTTCAGTTATGCTCTGATTTTAGTTATTTCTTGCCTTCTGCTAGCTTTTGAATGTGTTTGCTCTTGCTTTTCTAGTTCTTTTAATTGTGATGTTAAGATGTCAATTTTGGATCTTTCCTGCTTTCTCTTGTGGGCATTTAGTGCTATAAATTTCCCTCTACTCACTGCTTTGAATGCGTCCCAGAGATTCTGGTATGTTGTGTCTTTGTTCTCGTTGGTTTCAAAGAACATCTTTATTTCTGCCTTCATTTCATTATGTACCCAGTAGTCATTCAGGAGCAGGTTGTTCAGTTTCCATGTAGTTGAGCAGTTTTGAGTGAGATTCTTAACCCTGAGTTCTAGTTTGATTACACTGTGGTCTGAGAGATAGTTTGTTATAATTTCTGTTCTTTTACATTTGCTGAGGACAGCTTTACTTCCAAGTATGTGGTCAATTTTGGAATAGGTGTGGTGTGGTGCTGAAATAAATGTATATCCTGTTGATTTGGGGTGGAGAGTTCTGTAGATGTCTATTAGGTCCGCTTGGTGCAGAGCTGAGTTCAATTCCTGGGTATCCTTGTTGACTTTCTGTCTCGTTGATCTGTCTAATGTTGACAGTGGGGTGTTAAAGTCTCCCATTATTAATGTGTGGGAGTCTAAGTCTCTTTGTAGGTCACTCAGGACTTTCTTTATGAATCTTGGTGCTCCCGTATTGGGTGCATATATATTTAGGATAGTTAGCTCTTCTTGTTGAATTGATCCCTTTACCATTATATAATGGCCTTCTTTGTCTCTTTTGATCTTTGTTGGTTTAAAGTCTGTTTTATCAGAGACTAGGATTGCAACCCCTGCCTTTTTTTGTTTTCCATTTGCTTGGTAGATCTTCCTCCATCCTTTTATTTTGAGCCTATGTGTGTCTCTGCACGTGAGATGGGTTTCCTGAATACAGCACACTGATGGGTCTTGACTCTTTATCCAATTTGTCAGTCTGTGTCTTTTAATTGGAGCATTTAGTCCATTTACATTTAAAGTTAATATTGTTATGTGTGAATTTGATCCTGTCATTATGATGTTAGCTGGTGATTTTGCTCGTTAGTTGATGCAGTTTCTTCCTAGTCTGGATGGTCTTTACATTTTGGCATGATTTTGCAGTGGCTGGTACCGGTTGTTCCTTTCCATGTTTAGTGCTTCCTTCAGGAGCTCTTGTAAGGCAGGCCTGGTGGTGACAAAATCTCTCAGCATTTGCTTGTCTGTAAAGTATTTTATTTCTCCTTCACATATGAAGCTTAGTTTGGCTGGATATGAAATTCTGGGTTGAAAATTCTTTTCTTTAAGAATGTTGAATATTGGCCCCCACTCTCTTCTGGCTGGTAGGATTTCTGCCAAGAGATCCGCTGTTAGTCTGATGGGCTTCCCTTTGAGGGTAACCCGACCTTTCTCTCTGGCTGCCCTTAACATTTTTTCCTTCATTTCAACTTTGGTGAATCTGACAATTATGTGTCTTGGAGTTGCTTTTCTCGAGGAGTATCTTTGTGGCGTTCTCTGTATTTCCTGAATCTGAACGTTGGCCTGCCTTGCTAGATTGGGGAAGTTCTCCTGGATAATATCCTGCAGAGTGTTTTCCAACTTGGTTCCATTCTCCCCATCACTTTCAGGTACACCAATCAGACGTAGATTTGGTCTTTTCACATAGTCCCATATTTCTTGGAGGCTTTGCTCATTTCTTTTTATTCTTTTTTCTCTAAACTTCCCTTCTTGCTTCATTTCATTCATTTCATCTTCCATTGCTGATACCCTTTCTTCCAGTTGATCGCATCGGCTCCTGAGGCTTCTGCATTCTTCACGTAGTTCTCGAGCCTTGGTTTTCAGCTCCATCAGCTCCTTTAAGCACTTCTCTGTATTGGTTATTCTAGTTATACATTCTTCTAAATTTTTTTCAAAAAGTTTTCAACTTCTTTGCCTTTGGTTTGAATGTCCTCCCGTAGCTCAGAGTAATTTGATCATCTGAAGCCTTCTTCTCTCAGCTCGTCAAAGTCATTCTCCATCCAGCTTTGTTCCGTTGCTGGTGAGGAACTGCTTTCCTTTGGAGGAGGAGAGGCACTCTGCTTTTTAGAGTTTCCAGTTTTTCTGTTTTTTCCCCATCTTTGTGGTTTTATCTACTTTTGGTCTTTGATGATGGTGATGTACAGATGGGGTTTTGGTGTGGATGTCCTTTCTGTTTGTTAGTTTTCCTTGTAACAGACAGGACCCTCAGCTGCAGGTCTGTTGGAATACCCTGCCGTGTGAGGTGTCAGTGTGCCCCTGCTGGGGGTGCCTCCCAGTTAGGCTGCTCGGGGGTCAGGGGTCAGGGACCCACTTGAGGAGGCAGTCTGCCCGTTCTCAGATCTCCAGCTGCGTGCTGGGAGAACCACTGCTGTCTTCAAAGCTGTCAGACAGGGACATTTAAGTCTGCAGAGGTTACTGCTGTCTTTTTGTTTGTCTGTGCCCTGCCCCCAGGGGTGGAGCCTACAGAGGCAGGCAGGCCTCCTTGAGCTGTGGTGGGCTCCGCCCAGTTCGAGCTTCCCGGCTGCTTTGTTTACCTAATCAAGCCTTGGCAATGGCAGGCGCCCCTCCCCCAGCCTCGCTGCCACCTTGCAGTTTGATCTCAGACTGCTGTGCTAGCAATCAGCGAGACTCCGTGGGCGTAGGACCCTCTGAGCCAGGTGCGGGATATAATCTCCTGGTGCGCCGTTTTTTAAGCCTGTAGGAAAAGCGCAGTATTCGGGTGGGAGTGACCCGATTTTCCAGGTGCCGTCCGTCACCCCTTTCTTTGACTCAGAAAGGGAACTCCCTGACCCCTTGCGCTTCCCAAGTGAGGCAATGCCTCGCCCTGCTTCCGCTCGTGCACGGTGCACGCACCCACTGACCTGCGCCCACTGTCTGGCACTCCCTAGTGAGATGAACCCGGTACCTCAGATGGAAATGCAGAAATCACCCGTCTTCTGCGTCGCTCACGCTGGGAGCTGTAGACCGGAGCTGTTCCTATTCGGCCATCTTGGCTCCTCCCTCTGGATCTAAATTTTTATTCATTCAGCCACTCTATGTCTTTTGACTGGATAATTTAATCAATTTAAATTTAAGGTTGCTATTGATATTGCATATTGACTTACTAGTTATTTGTTTGACTTACTAGACATTTGTTATTTGTTGTCTGGTTGTTTTGTGGCTCCTTTGTTCCTTTCTTCTTCTCTTGTTGCCTACCTTTAGTGATTTAATAATTTTCTCTAATGCTAGGCATTGGTTCCTTTTTTAAAAAAAAATCAGTTTCATATCTTCTGCAGTTTTTTTGTTTTGTGGTTATCATGAGACATATATAAAGCATTTTATAGTTATATTTTACTATTTTAAGCAGATTAGAATTGTTCTGTCATGTACAAACACTCTAGACTCTTATTCCCCCCCAGTCACAACTTATGTTTTTGATACAATTCAAGTATTTTTATAATGTGTATTCCTTAATAACTTACTTTAGCTTTAGTCATTTTTGATCATTTTGACTTTTAACCCTCATGCTAGATATGTGTATGATTTACACACCTTCATTATAGTATTATAGTATTCTGGATTTGAGTATGCGTTTACTGCTACCAGTGAGTTTTATACCTTCATATGCATTCATGATAGTAATGATCATCCTTTTGTTTATGCTATAAGAACCCTTTTGGCATTTCTTATAAGGAGGGCCTAGTGGTAATGAATTTCCTCAGCTTTTGCTTGCCTCTGAAAGACTTTTTTTTTTTCATTTCTAAATAATGGCTTTGCTGGTAATAGTATTCTTGGCAGACATTTTTTTTAAGAAGCACTTTGAATATAGTATCTCAATCCTCAATCAATGTCAGTAAGTGACTTGACAGTTTTCTCTTGCTGATTTTTTTCCTCCAGTCTCTAAGCTTTGCCATTTTACTGCTTAAAAAATTATCTATTTGTCTTTGACTGTTGACAATTTGATTATAATATACCTCAGGGAGGACCTCTTTGGGATGAACCTGTTTGGAAC
Source organism: Pan troglodytes (assembly GCF_028858775.2). Lineage (NCBI taxonomy): Eukaryota > Metazoa > Chordata > Mammalia > Primates > Hominidae > Pan > Pan troglodytes. The sequence continues at coordinate 128,907,469 of NC_072404.2, read as the reverse complement.
TTTGAGCCTCATAAATCTTGATGTCTGCACTTCTACCAAGTCTTGGAAAGTTTTCAGCAATTATTTTATTAAGAGATTCATTAAAGAATACAAAATCACAGATAGATAGGAGGAATAAATTCTAGTGTTCTAAACCACTATAGGATAACTATAGTCAACAATACTATTATGTTTTGAATATAGTGTATTGAAACTATATAGTTTCAAATAGCTAGAAGGAGGAAATTGAATGTTCCCAACACAAAGAAATGATAAATGTTTGAGATGATGGATATGCTGATTACCCTGATCTGATCACTGTACATTGTATTTCTTGAAACATCAAGATGTACTTTATGAATATGTCCAATTATTATTTGTCTATTAAAAAAATAAGAATATAAAAGTAAGCTTTTTGCCCCTTTCTCTTTCTGCCTTCTTGACCTCTCATAATATAAATATTTGTTTGTTTAATGATGTCCCATAAGTTCCTTAGGCTGTCTTCCCTCTTTTTTTCCTTCTTTTTTTCTTCCCTGACTCATTTCATAACACCAATCCTCAAGTTCACAGATTCTTTATTCAGGTCAAACTAGTCTACTGTTGAAGTTCTCAAATGTATATTTTTATTTTATTGATTGAATTATTCAGCTCCAAGATTTCTGTTTTGTTCTCTTTTAATAATATCTTTGTTGAGTTTCTCATTTAGATCCTATATTGTTTTCCTGATTTCATTGAATTGCATATTTGCATTCTTTTATATCTCATTGACTATTCTTAAGGTTATTATTTTGAATTCCTTTTTAGGCAACTTGTAAATTTTTATTTCTTTGGGATCATTTACTGGATAATCATTATATTTCTTAGGTAGTGTCATGTTTTCTTGTTTTTCTTCATGTTTTTTGTGTCTCCGTATTGATGTATTGATGTCTGTGCATTTGGTAGGGCAGTCACCTCTTCTAAACTTTACACAGCAGCTATCTCAGTAGAAGAATTCCACTTACAGATGGGTTTGAGGTTGCTGATTGGGCAGGATGTAGTGGCTCTTGTTCTGTGTGGATATGGTGGTGAAGCCTGCATGCAACTTACTCACTTGTGACCAATGTTAGCAATAACTGTGGAGGCTTGGTGTTCTAGGCTGGAGGAGTTTGTGGCAGCGATTGCATAGGTTATAAGGACAAGAACTTAAGGGTTCCTCCTGTTCTTGTCTTTCTCAGAGTGGAAAGTTTTAGCCCATGGGATTTCTCCTGGTGTTGAGGCTTACATGGATCACAGGCAGCCACAGTGGAGGATCCAGGGCACAGGTGCTCAGAACAGCTGCAAAACCATGTTCCTGGGCTCAGGATCTTGCAAAACTACTGTAATACCTGGGACTTGAGGTGTGAGTTCACTCTCCAAGGCATGAATTGCCTTGGAGATAACTCTCCCAGTTATTTGGGGTCTGTTGCTCTGATGCATATTCCAGTAGCTCAGGCCCTAGGGGTTGGGGTGCAGCTGTGGTTCTGACTGTGGAGAAAAGAGCACAGCACTGGCATGGCTTCAGGGAAGAAGGGGTCTTCTGGAGGCTCAGGCCATGGAAATAAGATACATCTGCAATTTAGGACCTGACAGCAACACGGCACAGTGGCAGCTCAGGCTCCAGGTGATGAGGTGCCACGCAATAGTGACTCTGGACCCTGAGTGGTAGAACAAGCCAGTAGTTCAGGCTTTGTGAGATCAGATGCAGCAGGAGCAAGGGCCCAGGAATGGTAAGATTCTTCTGGGCCCCGGGAGTCAGGGAGAAGTGTAGCACAAACTTCACTTCCTAGAGAGACAGGGTGGATCAGCATCTCAGAATGAAGAAGTCTAGTTCAGTTCCAGATAGGCAGAGTTCCGTGAATGTTTGGCCTGGAGGATGGGGTGCTACAGCTCAGCCAAAGCTATGATTTCCTGGGACACAAGACACTGCATCTTCTCAGCTCCAGAAGTGGGGCTACATGATTCAGTGGAGTCTCTGGCTCCCGAGTAGTGGAGTGCTGTGTCAGTTGTGGTTCTGGGAGGTGCAACTACTCCAATGTGCCAGAGCCTCAGAGCCCTTTGGTGTTGGGGTTCTTCCTTACCTGTGGTGCAAGTGTCAGGGCAACTGCTGTGGTGTGCAGTAGGCCTTAGGTCCTTGGGAGGCACAGCACTACTTCAGCTGTGTCGCTGGGAGAGGGACTGCTCTGGTAGTTTAAAGCTTTGGCTTCCCAGGGGGCAGGGTACCATTTCAGCTTGGCCCTAAGGAGCAAGTACACCGGCAATTTGGATGAGGTGGGTGGAGCAGCTCTGTGGTAGTTTGGCCCTAGTGGGTAGGGCATCGAAACAGTTCTGCTCAGGGATGGTGTGCTACCAGCTGGAATTGGCATAATGGTGGCCGAGCCTCAGGGATGAAGGGATGCAATGGCTACTCACCCCCAAAACAGGACACAATGCAGTTCTAAGATGGTGTAGAGCAGTAGCAGCATGGGCCACAGTGGAGTGGGGCTCATCATTGGCTCCTTCTCTGTGGGTAGCTCAGTGTGTGGATGCCAGGAGCTTCCTCAGCTGGGCTCACAGGTTGTGAGGACTGCAGGAGTCTCAGTAGTGAGGACTGCAGGTGTCTCTGGTGTTGATGATAGTTGCTGGGTCCTCTTATTATCTTTTCTCCACAGCGAGAAGTCTCTCCTGGTTCTGAGATGATCTCAACTGGGGGATGGTATGACAAAGATGAGATGTTTCCTTTCCTTCTCTATGCGCCCCCATCCTGGGTTTTTGAGCTCTACGGGATTTCTGCTGCTTCTTTGCTCTTCCCTGATGTTCTCCTTTAGTTATTTTGGTAAAAATGTAGTTGTTGATGCATTGTTTGGTGTTTATTTGTTGGAGGGAAGACTCTTAGGAACTTCCAGTTGACCATCTTGACACAGGTATCTGACAAATATATAAATAATCACAGAGCAATAATACAAAGAGAAACAATTCAGTTTACAAATTGAACACATTGACACACACCCACACCCCAAAAGAAGATATGTGAATGACCAGCAGCTTATTAAAAGGTGTTCAACATCTTTAGCTATCAAAGGATTGCAGTGAAATAGCTAGTACTTCCAGCAATTTGGAGGGCTAAAATTATAAAGACTGATACCAAAGGTTGACAATGATCTGGAACGATAACGTTCACTTCTCAGGTAAACAGTTACTAAATAAATAAGTAGTGAATTACATTTAAATGTTTATGTGTGTTTAATTATAAAAAAATGTGTTTTAGAAGTCTCCCTTTTAAATAAAATGAGATGCATACAAACACATGCATAGGTACAATCCTTTAGATTTGATCCCAAAATGAATATTGATCAATTTTCTGCATAGTACCAGATTAGTGTGGAAAAACGGAACATTTTATGGAAGATTTGAAAGCACTAATGAAGCAGTAGCCATATTATTTTTATATTCAGGATGTTGATGCACCAGGCATCATAGCAGCACACACATGCTGCCATTTATCTGATGGTTTGACTTGTTGCTTTGGTGGAGCAACCAAGCCAGTAGCTCCTCCAGTTGACCTCATCCAATAGATCTGATCCTTTATATGATCTGACTCTTGAACCAGGTGTATGTTAATTTCTAATGAAAGACACCGGGTTTATGGCAGGTCATCGCCAGCATCAAATGTGGAAGCTTAGATTCCAGTCTGCCCTCATCGGTTTTTGCTTATACTTGCAGGCTCTCTTTTGTTCTTGATCCCTTTCATACCACCTTCACTTCTTATTCATCTTCCCTTCCCAACTTCCTGCCCTGCTGACTTCAGGCCCCAAAATCAGATGAAGTATGAGCAATAGCATCACTGAAACTACTTTCAGTTTTCAAAGTTGTGTAGGGTCAAATTCCTGTAGAAAATAATTTATTGTAGATTACTTCTATGGTCTGGCTTTTCTGATTGAACCGTGACTGATAAATTCACCACCCCTATGATCCAACAACTGCACTCCTACATATTTTCACAAGAAAAATGAAAATGTATGTCCATAAATGGCCCTATAGAAAATGTTCTAGCATATTTATTCATAAGGACCAAAAACTAGAAACAATCCATATGTTCATCAATAGGAAAATAGGCAAGTAAAATACTTATACATGCAGTCACATAGATTTATCTCAAAAAAAATTATGTTGAATGAATGAAAAAAATGAAAAAAGTACTTTATTATTCCATTTGTGTAAAATCCCAATATGGGAAAAAAGTAACTTACTGCAAGAGAAATAAAAGTGTATCTATCCCTACGAGATGAGATCAGATTTCACTAGAAGAGGGCACAAGGGAACTTTCCGGGTTATAAAAATATTTTACATTTTGAGTGGAGAGCCAGTTTCACAGGGGTGCATTTGTCAAAACTCACTGAATATACACATTGATCTGGTCAGATTACTGAATGCAAATTTTACCTTAATAAAAATGTGATAATAAAAGTGATAGAATATTATGTATTTTATAATTTAAGTAAATGTTATGAAAATATGAGTAAAGAAGGAATTAATTCTAACGGGGGAAATTAGGGAAAATTGGTGGGAGGAGGAGCACGTACTAGAGCTTTAAGAATAAATAGGTATTGTCCTGGCAGGTAAAGTTGAGGGGAAAATCAGAAGAGTTAGCATGATAAAAGGCAAAGTGGCATGCAGGTTCATAGAAGAGTGGAAACTTCACGGAACAGTAGGGATTTCAATATAATTAAAATGTACACAGGGGAAGATATTAGACTAAGCCAAATGTAGCTAGAAAATTAAGTAGAGGCAGGTTATAAAGGGAAGATGATATATACTAATAAACTTTAATGTTATTCTATCAGCAGTGAATTATTATCAGTGGCTTTTAAATAGAGCAAAATATTGAAGGAAACTAATTTGTATTTTAGAAAGGTAAACTCATCAGTACCCAGTACAGTTGGGTTATTGTGGATAGACAAAAAACAGTAAGACTAGTTAGGATATTTGTATAACAACCCAACAAGAGATAATAATAATCTGGATGGAATAAATTATTGTAAAAAGAGGGGCAGATATTAAGATGTTTGAGATATACAACTATCATAATTTAGTTAGCAACTGGACTTGAAGATGAGAAGAGTCATATGGCTTCAATGAACATGAATTGATCAACTAGATTTGGTAATTAACTAGATGCAGATGGAAAAGGAGGTAATTTTTTTAGGAATAGAAATTAACTTAGCATTAGATGTAATATCAAGGGGCCTATAAATGAATTCCAAGTGAAGGTGTTCAATGGCAATTAAATCGGTATCTTGTTTGATATAAAGCAGAGCAGAGTTCTAGATATATTTGCATAATTTTTCCTGTTTCTCTGGAACAAGAGGAGAAAGTAAATAATGTAAGTAACCTAGGATTGCAATTGACTCTAGCTTTGGCATACAGTATGGAAGTTTAGGGTTTTAGGGAGAAGAATATTGAAATAGATGGCCAATAGGTACAGAATGTAATGACAGCCCAATGTATTCAGGCCAATAAATAAATAAAGACTTGCATGAAGTGAAAAATCAAATGAATAGAAATTCCAATGCATACAGGAAGAAAATGCATAAAGGGGGATTATAATATTTATTCAATCTTGATACTACATTAGGATAACTCACAAAGATAAAATTGATGTCACAATGCCTGGCTAATGAAGACTTTGCAATGCAAATGAAGGGGCAATAAACACACAGATTGGTAAAGGCTATAGTAAAAGTAAACTTTAGATATTATGTGAGTATATAGAAAGTCTGTCTAATCTAGACTTTTATGAGTCCTTTCTCTAAGGAGAATTTAGCAAAGCCTGAATAAGTGCCTAGTGTAAAAGTTAGAATATAAAACCAGTTTCCTTATTCCCAACCTCTCAAAATAAAATAAGTCTATAACATGGTGGTAATAGGCTATTTCCAAATTTTCACAGTCCAGGATTTTATGCACTTCTCAAAAATTTTGGCCACAAGCCCCCTATTTATTAAGCTAATTAAAAATCTACTTTGTCTTTAATACATAGCAAAATGTCCTTTGATTTATAATTCCTTCTTTTTAATGGATTAATAAGCAGAGCATATGAGCATCCAATTTACTGAATTAGACTGTAAATATGTTTCTCATGGTCATTAAAATGGAGTTTCTCTGTATGTTTTCTATTAACGTAAAAGTTAACTTTCAAGCCTAAAACAGAAATCTTCTAGAATATAGCCTAATCCAGTGAATGATTTTAATTTTCAGGTTATTTTTTTGAAGAGAAAAAAGTCCTATGTCCATAATTTCACCTCACCTTCACTAGAGCTTAACTGAATACTAAAAGTTCTAATCAAATCATGAGTACACCAATCAACTGAGAGGCTCTGGACACAACTAACACTTAATGATGCTTGAGATTAAATTGAAGATCTAATGGGCAGGGGTGGAATGTGTATATTCACATGTCATCATTGGCCAGTTTTGGTTACATTTTTGCTTGAACAATCATTTAATTTTATAAATCTGTCAAATTTTAATTTTAATAATGATTACAACTATTTGTTTGGCTTGTATAGACAGAGCTAGGATTTTATATATATAGATCTATCACATATGGCTTTCTTAATATTTTTGATGATAATATTTATGCATAAGACTATAACATTCAGCAGAGAATATTCTATGTTTATTTTACTCAGAAATGTGTCCCTGGTACTTGGTAGATTTTCTGGCAGATAGAAAACCCTCGGGAAATATTTGTTGAATAAATGATTTATGTTTAAGAAGAAATGGAAACAGTATTACTGGCAATAATTATTGAAAAAATTTGAGGCTAGTCTAGTAAGTTGTTTTCCAAATGTGCTGAACCATTAGTATATAGAAAATATAGGACAATCCATTAAGCATATACCAATTATATAATAAGCTGAAGTTGAATGACCAGCCAGCTTAGACAGAACATTTAAAATACTGGCCCCAAGAAATGGGGGAACAGGTGCCACACTCTTTGCATTTGGTTTTTGGCAATTTTTCCAGGCTTGTTGCCCCTCATAGGTTTGGACCTACTTGTTAGTCAACTTTCCAGTCTGTGGCTCATTTCATTTCATACTGTAGTGATTTGCCAAACCTTCTTTTACACTGGCAATCCAAATTCATATTGTTTCCATATTTTTTCCAGTAGTCCTTTAGTACGACACTCCAAACCTGTGTGCCAGAGTAAAGGGCAGTCTACTATATATTGGAGACGTTTCTCTGAGATAGCCAATGGTTATCAAATTCCGATTATTAGGAAATTAGGGAGAGTTAGACGGTACTAGGAAGTCCATGTATACAGCAAAGACAATAAGCAAAACAATGAGTAATTCAGACAGGAAACCAAATTTTAGTCTACACTATAAGCAGTAAGAATAATAGAAGGTGCCATAACAAGAACAGTCATGAGCACCATAGATTTGTCAAGACCTCAGATGCCAAACCATCTGCCCTATTCTGGCATTTGAGTGAAATACATTATCTGTATCTCCATTCTCAAAGGTTGAACTAAAGTTTTGATGGATTTTACTGAATTTATGATTTAAGCAATAGGATATTTTGACTACTTTAGACATGTCCTGAAAGAGAAAAAGACTAGAAAATAAAATAGGGATTCTTAAAATTAAAAATACAATCACAACCTGTAAGGATTCAGCAGTAACTAGACAACACCCTTAGCTAAATGATGTGTGAAACAATCTACAACTAATGAGGTGAGAGTTTCAAGTAGGTTTGATCAAAGCTCATACATAGACAATGCCAGTAAAGAAAAATGTCATAAACAAATGTTCTGAAAATGGCTCAAGGAAGGAACCTGAAGGAAGAAGAAAGAAATCAAACAAAATTAGCAATATTAGTAGTGTTTAAAAGCAGAGCAAAAAAAAAAAGACATCACAAAAAGGAAACTAAGAAAGCTCAAATGACAATTGAAAGGATGCAGCATTTCTAAGCTTGAGGGTGTTTTCAGTTGGTCAGCAGCTATCTCAGCTAGCTTTCCTGGCCAGCTTTTCTTCTAGCATGAAAGTCTACTTTTACTCATTCCTAAAGTTTGAAGGTCCTGACCTTCAGAATCTGTATCCTTCGGGTTCCCTCTCTTTATTTATTTATTTATTTATTTATTATTATACTTTAAGTTTTAGGGTACATGTGCACATTGTGCAGGTTAGTTACATACGTATACATGTGCCATGCTAGTGTGCTGCACCCACTAACTCGTCATCTAGCATTAGGTATATCTCCCGATGCTATCCCTCCCCCCCTCCCCACACCCCACAACAGTCCCCAGAGTGTGATGTTCCCCTTCCTGTGTCCATGTGATCTCATTGGTCAATTCCCACCTATGAGTGAGAATATGCGGTGTTTAGTTTTTTGTTCTTGTGATAGTTTACTGAGAATGATGGTTTCCAATTTCATCCATGTCCCTACAAAGGACATGAACTCATCATTTTTTATGGCTGCATAGTATTCCATGGTGTATATGTGCCACATTTTCTTAATCCAGTCTATCATTGTTGGACATTTGGGTTGGTTCCAAGTCTTTGCTATTGTGAATAATGCCGCAATAAACATACGTGTGCATGTGTCTTTATAGCAGCATGATTTATAGTCCTTTGGGTATATACCCAGTAATGGGATGGCCGGGTCAAATGGTATTTCTAGTTCTAGATCCCTGTATACTACAAGGCTACAGTAAGCAAAACAGCATGGTACTGGTACCAAAACAGAGATATAGATCACTGGAACAGAACAGAGCCCTCAGAAATAACACCTCATATCTACAACTATCTGATCTTTGACAAACCTGAGAAAAACAAGCAATGGGGAAAGGATTCCCTATTTAATAAATGGTGCTGGGAAAACTGGCTAGCCATATGTAGAAAGCTGAAACTGGATCCCTTCCTTAACACCTTATACAAAAATCAATTCAAGATGGATTAAAGACTTAAACGTTAGACCTAAAACCATAAAAACCCTAGAAGAAAACCTAGGCATTACCATTCAGGACATAGGCATGGGCAAGGACTTCATGTCTAAAACACCAAAAGCAACGGCAAAAAAAGACAAAATTGACAAATGGGATCTAATTAAACTAAAGAGCTTCTGCACAGCCAAAGAAACTACCGTCAGAGTGAACAGGCAACCTACAAAATGGGAGAAAATTTTCGCAACCTACTCATCTGACAAAGAGCTAATATCCAGAATCTACAATGAACTCAAACAAATTAACAAGAAAAAAACAAACAACCCCATCAAAAAGTGGACAAAGGACATGAACAGACACTTCTCAAAAGAAGACATTTATGCAGCTAAAAAACACATGAAAAAATGCTCACCATCACTGGCCATCAGAGAAATGTAAATCAAAACCACAATGGGTTCCCTCTCTTTTGAAATGAAACCTCAAATTCTGACCTACGTTGATTTGAATCTTGCAAGTTATTTTTCTATAAACTGGCTCTCTAGTTGCAATTTTTTTTTGCACAAATAGTACCTAGTCCTGGTAGCCATGTTTCCAGTACAGATCCTTCCTATTTGGTCCTATTTTGTTGTATCAATTTGCCTGGACAAATTATTAGACCCAATAAATTATCTGGCTCCCCTGTTTTGATGCTTGATATTCACAACATTTAGGTTTAATGAATTGATGCACTAGTTGTGTGGGTGTGTGGAGGGGAGCAGCATCCCAATACTTTGAGAGGAAGCAAAAAATTACTGAAATCTTGAAAATATCTAGCCCTTCCCCTTTCTTTTAAGCCTGTTGTAGAACTGAAGTACAGCAAGTACACTCTTTGGAAGGCAGATAGTTTGTAATTCCCTATAAAATACTTCCTGTTGTCAAGTTGCTCCTCCTCTATGCATCCCATGCCTGCTGTTAATAGAGTGGAATGCCATTTTCCCCCCAAACCGCAGAGTGTGTTCAGAATTGCACAATGTTTTGTTATTGATCAACGCTACCAGCTATCTTGAATATAGAACACAGATAAAATTCAAGTGACTAAAAAGATGAAACAAAGCTTGAAGCAATCCAAAAGAAATAGGGAACACCATACCACTTCTTATATTATCAGACATCTTCATACCTAAATTGAGATAGGATAACTAAGAAGAGATGATCACACTGTTGGAAGGGGATCTGTCAGCATCAGGGATTTTAGAAGAGGGACCTTGAAGAAGACCTGGTAAGAAAGAACATCAGTTGTTTTTGTCTAAAATTCTGTCCTATGGATCTAGCCAGAATACATTTGTCTTTGCTCTCAGCAGTTGGGAACCTGACTTTAAAAAAGGAAAAAAGAAAAAATCATTTTGTAGATGGAAGACTAAAAGAAGTCTGATGAAGAGAAAATCCTTATAGCAACCAGAGGTGAGAGGGGATTGTATTACACATAGAAAGACAATGTAAAGTAGTATCTTTAAAGTTCTGAAAGAAAAAAAAAATTGTCAACCTAGAATCACACAACCAATAACATTATCTTTCAAAAATGAAAGTGAAATGAAGACATTTAAAAACATATAAAAGCTCAGAGAATTCATCACCAAGGTAACTACAGTAGTCACCGCTTTATCTGTGGTTTTGCTTTCTGCAGTTTCATTTACTTGCCGTCAACAGCAGTCTAAAAGTATTAAATGAAAAATTCTGGAAATAAACAATTCATGAGTTTTAAATCACATGCTATTTTGAGTAGCATGATAAACTCTTTCCCTGTCCTGCTCTGTCTTTGTCAGGATGTGAATCATCCCTTGGTCCAATGTAGCCACACTGTACATACTCCCTACCCAATAGTCGTCAGCATCATGTACTCCTAACATCTAACCATCATCATTGTGGCTCTGTGATCCAGGATCACCAGAAGATGACCTTTCTTCTGATATATCATCAGAAGGTCAATAGCAAACTAATCCTATGTCACAGTGCCTACATCATTCACCTCCCTTCGTCTCATCACATAGGGATTTTATCATCTCATATCATCACAAGTAAAAGAAGAGTGAGTACAGTATAGTAAGATGCTTTTAAAAAGAGACAGAAAAAGAACATTTTTATGTAACTTTTATTACCATTGTTATAATTGTTCTATTTTATAATGTCATTGTTATTAATCTCTTACTGTACCTACTTTATCATTTAAACTTTATCATAGGTATGTAAGTCTAGGAAAAAACATAACGTATATATACGGTTGGTACTATCCATAATTTCAGGCATCCACTGTAGGACTTGAATCATAGTCCCTATGGATAAGTGGGGACTAATGCACACTACAAAAAATATTAAGGAAGTCCTTCCGGAAGGAAAATGACAACAGATGGAAATTCAGATCTACACAAAGCACCAGGAATATTAATTACATCAGTAAATATACAAGAATGGTTTCATTATTAATAAAATCTCAGTAAGAGATAATTGTCTAACAAAAATAGTAATGTTAGGATTTATGACATATGTAACGGTAAAATATAGAGCAACAATAGCACAAAGGCCATGAAAGGAGAAATTGAAGTAATTTCAATTTCTTCATACATATGATAAGAACTTTATCTTATCATATGTATGAAGTTCTTATCATATGTATGAAGTGGTATATCACTTGAGGGTAGGCTATGAAGGATGTTTATCATAGACCATTAAGCAATGACTAAGATAACAAAACAGAGGTATAATAAGGCAACAAATGTGATAAAATAAAATTATTTAAAAAACAAAAAAGGAGCAAAGAAGAAATGGGGCCAATAAAAAATAACAAGATGATAGACTTAAACCTAGCAATATTAATAATCACATTAAATTTAAATGATCTGAACACTCAAATTAAAAAGCAAAGGTTGCCAGATTCGGTTTAAAAAACAAGACCAACTAAATGCTGCCTAAAGGAAACATACTTAAAATATAAAGAGAAAAATAAGCGAAAAGTAAAAGGATAAGAAAAAAAATACGTGTATTAGTCTGTTCTCACACTGCTATAAAGACATACCTGAGACTGGGTAATTTATAAAGGAAAGAGGTTTAACTGACTCACAGTTCAGTATAACTGGGGAGTCTTGGGGACACTTACAATCAAGGAGGAAGCTGACGGGAAAGCAAGGTATCTTCTTCACAATGTGTCAGGAAGAAGTGCCTAGCAAAGGCGGGAGAGCCCTTTATAAAACCATCATATCTGGTGAGAACTCACTCACTATCATGAGAGCAGCATGGGAGAAACTGCCTCCATGATTCAATTACTTCCACCTGGTCTCTTCCTTGACACGTGGGGATTATGGGGACTACAATTCAAGATGAGATTTTGGGTGAGGACACAGCCAAACCATATGAATAAATATATACATATTTATATTTCTATTTATATATATATTTGTATATATGCCAAGCTAACAATAATCAAAGAAAGCTGGTGGAGTGGCTGTACACATATTATATATGAGAAAACATTTTAAATGGTCCATTTCCAAGGCATGATAAGTCTAAGTATTGGCAGCCAGCCTGTGAATGTAACAAACAGCATGGCTTATGCACCTAGAAGGTCACAATGAGTGAACAGAATGTAAAGGAGGAGTTAGCCCATAAAAGGGAAGAAAGTTTTGTTATTGGGAAATTGAAACTTAAACAGGGAAGGGGACCAGGGTATAACCTTATAAGGGAGATAATGAAACTTAGATGATGTCCGGGAAGATTGTAATCCCATAGTACTCAACTAGTGAGGAACTGGGGGAGGAACCTGCATGCCAAGAGATAAATTATCTGTTGTAACAGCCCTGGGTGTGTCTGCCTACCAGACACCTGATCTTGCAAGACTGCCATTAAAAGTCTTGCTTCTGCTGTGCTTCCTTATCTCCGAGTCCATTCCTTGGATTTGGACAGGTGAATGTGTGTTTCTCATATATATAGAGATATCTATATATCTCTATATATAGATTATATATATACATACACATACATATTTCTCACATATAAAATATGTATTCAAAGTAGATTTTTTTTGGTTAAAAATAATTTAAATGGTGATTAGTCAAAACAACAAAGTGGTCAATATGTTCTCAATAACTTTTACACAATTCCTCATTCAGCAATTTCTCAATCTTTATGCAACTTTAATAATTTGTGTCTGGTTTGGGAATTTTTCAGATGGTTGTGCTGTTTCTCCTAAGTACTTTTAGCTAATTCTGTAAGTCTGAGCCATTAGAATACTAAAATTTTTTAAATAACCTAAATGCTAGAAGGGAAACAAGAATTTTGTGCTATGCCCAGGAACCATAAACTTATGCAGTCAATAAATTAAAATGTAGTCACATAAAAGTATCCATTGAAATGAAAAACAAAATAAGAAGGCAATCAAATTGTACATAATGTGTTTTCAAGTTAAAAAATTAAAATTAAAAAGATACTTAAATATATATGTATGCACAGAAAGGGATTCAGGAAGGTAGACATCATTGTTCAACAGAGACCATTATTTTTTAATTTTAAATTGACAAATTAAAATTGTATATATTTATGAGGTAAAAGGTGATGTTATGTCATATGTATACAATGCGGCATGATTAAATCAAGGTAATTAACACACCCATCACCTCAAATACACATCTTTTTTTTTGGTGAGGAGAACATTTGAAATTTACTCTCTTAGTAATTTTAAGATATATGATACATTATTATTAACTATGGCTATCATGCTGTACAATAATCTCAAAAAACACTTTTCTCCTAACAGAAACTTTATGCTTTTTAACCAAATGGTTTTAAAGGGTTTAACTCACCCTTTCCACATCCCCTTCATCCCCGACCTCTAATAATTACCATTCTACTCTCTGATTCTTATGAGTGTTCAGTTGTTTTATACTCCACATATAGGTGAGTTTATGTGGCATTTGTCTCAAAGTAGATTTTAAAAGAAAGAATATTACCAGGGATAAAGGGTGTCATCAATAATGATAAAAGGGTTAATTAATTCATCAATAAAACTGTAAATGTTTATACCCCTAATCACAGAGCTTTGAAATGAATGAAACAAAGGCTGGCAGAGCTGTGAGAAGATAATAGATACATTCAAACTATAGTTACAGTTAAATATCCTTCTTTGAATAATTGATAGAACAAGTAATTAAAAATAAACTTCTACATCATAGACTTAAACACAATTATCAACCAACTTGATCTAACTAACATTTATAGAACAATCACCCTACAACAGCAGAAGACACATCCTTCTAATGTACATACAGAACATTTACAAAGATAAACCATGTTTTGTCCCATAAAACATATCTCAATAAATGTAGTAAGATCCACTTATACAAAATATGTTTCTTACCACAACGAAAATATTATAAATTAATAACCAAAAGAACTCTGAAAAATACCCAAACATTTGGAAATTAGATTATATACTTCTAATTATCCATGGGAAAATGAATTTTTTAAAATTAGAAATAATCTTGAACTAAATAAAAATGACAATATAGTATATTACATTGTGTGAATGACACAAAACTAGTTAGGGGAAATTTATAGCACTGAACACCTATAATATAAAAAAATTCTCAAGTCAATGATTTCTACTTTCACCTCAATAAAACTGGGGTAAAAACAGAAAATTAAATCCAAGCTAAACAGAGGAAGAGAAATAATAAAAATCAAAATATTAATCAGGATCAAATTCACACATAACAATATTAACCTTAAATGTAAATAGGCTAAATGCTCCAATTAAAAGACACAGACTGACAAATTGGATAAAGAGTCAAGAACCATCAGTGTGCTGTATTCAGGAGACCCATCTCACGTGCAGAGACACACACAGGCTCAAAATAAAGGGATGGAGGAAGATCTACCAAGCAAATGGAAAACAAAAAAAGGCAGGGGTTGCAATCCTACTCTCTGATAAAACAGACTTTAAACCAACAAAGATCAAAAGAGACTAAGAAGGCCATTACATAATGGTAAAGGAATCAATTCAACAAGAAGAGCTAACTATCCTAAATATATATGCACCCAATACACGAGCACCCAGATTTATAAAGCAAGTCCCTAGAGACCTACAAAAGACTTAGACTCCCACACAATAATAATGGGAGACTTTAACATCCCACTGTCAACATTAGACAGATCAATCAGACAGAAAGTTAGCAAGGATATCCAGGAATTGAACTCAGCTCTGCACCAAGAGGACCTAATAGACATCTACAGAACTCTCCAACCTAAATCAACAGAATATACATTTTTCTCTGCACCACATCGCACTTATTCCAAAATTGACCACATAGTTGGAAGTAAAGCACTCCTCAGCAAATGTAAAAGAACAGAAATTATAACAAACTGTCTCTCAGAGCACAGTGCAATCAAACTAGAACTCAGGATTAAGAAACTCACTCAAAACTGCTCAACTACATGGAAACTGAACAACCTGCTCCTGAATGACTACTGAGTACATAACGAAATGAAGGCAGAAATAAAGATGTTCTTTAAAACCAATGAGAACAAAGACGCAACATACCAGAATCAATGGGACACATTTAAAGTGGTGTGTAGAGGGAAATTTATAGCACTAAATGCCCACAAGAGAAAGTAGGAAAGATCTAA
The DNA here is from genome assembly GCF_028858775.2 of Pan troglodytes. Classification (NCBI taxonomy): domain Eukaryota; kingdom Metazoa; phylum Chordata; class Mammalia; order Primates; family Hominidae; genus Pan; species Pan troglodytes. Next base: position 128,891,901 of record NC_072404.2, on the reverse strand, counting down.
AATTGACACCCTAACATCACAATTAAAAGAACTAGAGAAGCAAGAGCAAACACATTCAAAAGCTAGCAGAAGGCAAGAAATAGCTAAGTTCAGAGCAGAACTGAAGGAGATAGAGACACAAAACACCGTTCAAAAAATCAATGAATCCAGGAGCTGGTTTTTTGAAACGATCAACAAAATTGATAGACTGTTAGCAAGACTAATAAAGAAGAAAAGAGAGAAGAATCAAATAGATGCAATAAAAAATGATAAAGGGGATATCACCACCGATCCCACAGAAATACAAACTACCATCAGAGAATACTATAAACACCTCTACGCAAATAAACTAGAAAATCTAGAAGAAATGGATAAATTCCTGGACACACACACCCTCCCAAGACTAAACCAGGAAGAAGTTGAATCCCTGAATAGATCAATAAGAGGCTCTGAAATTGAGGCAATAATTTATAGCCTAGCAAACACAAAAAAGTCCAGGACCATACAGATTTACAGCCTAATTCTACCAGAGGTATAAGGAGGAGCTGGTATTCCTTCTGAAACTATTCCAATCAATAGAAAAAGAGGGAATCCTCCCTAACTAATTTTATGCGGCCAGCATCATCCTGATACCAAAGCCTGGCAGAGACACAACAAAAAAAGAGAATTTTAGACCAATATCCCTGATGAACATCAATGCCAAAATCCTCAATAAAATACTGGCAAACCGAATCCAGCAGCACATTAAAAAGCTTATCCACCACAATCAAGTTGGGTTCATCCCTGGGATGCAAGACTGGTTCAACATATGCAAATCAATAAACGTAATCCATCACATAAACAGAACCAATGACAAAAACCACATGATTATCTCAATAGATGCAGAAAAGCCCTTTGATAAAATTCAACACTCCTTCATGCTAAAAACCCTCTATAAATTAGGTATTAATGGAGCATATTCCAAAATAATAAGAGCTATTTATGACAAACCCACAGGCAATATCATACTGAATGGGCAAAAATTGGAAGCATTCCCTTTGAAAACTGGCACAAGACAGGGATGCCCTCTCTCACCACTCCTATTCAACATAGTGTTGGAAGTTCTGGCCAGGGCAATCAGGCAGGGGAAAGAAATAAATGGTATTCAATTAGGAAAAGAGGAAGTCAAATTGTTGTCCCTGTTTGCAGATGACATGATTCTATATTTAGAAAACCACGTTGTCTCAGCCCAAAATCTCCTTAAGCTGATAAGCAACTTCAGCACAATGTGCAAATCAGGATACAAAATCAATGTGCAAAAATCACAAGCATTCTTATACACCAATAACAGACAAACAGAGAGCCAAATCATGAGTGAACTCCCATTTACAATTGCTTCAAAGAGAATAAAATACCTAGGAATCCAACTTACAAGGGATGTGAAGGACCTCTTCAAAGAGAACTACAAACCACTGCTCAACAAAATAAAAGAGGACACAAACAAATGGAAGAACATTCCATGCTTATGGATAGGAAGAATCAATATTGTGAAAATGGCCATACTGCCCAAGGGAATTTATAGATTCAATATGTCGCCCCCATCAAGCTACCAATGACTTTCTTCACAGAATTGGAAAAAACTACTTTAAAGTTCATATGGAACCAAAAAAGAACCTGCATTGCCAAGACAATCCTAAGCCAAAAGAACAAAGCTGGAGGCATCATGCTACCTGACTTCAAACTATACTACAAGGCTACAATAACCAAAACAGCATGGTACTGGTACCCAAACAGAGCTATAGACCAATGGAACAGAAAAGAGCCCTCAGAAATAATGCCACACATCTACAACCATCTGATCTTTGACAAACCTGAGAAAAACAAGCAATGGGGAAAGGATTCCCTATTTAATAAATGGTGCTGGGAAAACTGGCAAGCCAGATGTAGAAAGCTGAAACTGGATCCCTTCCTTACACTGTATACAAAAATTAATTCAAGATGGATTAAAGACTTAAATGTTAGACCTAAAACCATAAAAACCCTAGAAGAAAACCTAGGCAATACCATTCAGGACATAGGCATGGGCAAGGACTTCATGACTAAAACACCAAAAGCAATGGCAACAAAAGCCAAAATTAAAAAATGGGATCTAATTAAACTAAAGAGCTTCTGCACAGCAAAATAAACTACCATCAGAGTGAACAAGCAACCTACAGAATGGAAGAAAAATTTTGCAATCTACTCATCTGACAAAGGGCTAATATCCAGAATCTACAAATAACTCAAACAAACAAACAAAAAAAAAAAACAATCCCATCAACAAGTGGGCGAAGGATATGAACAGACACTTCTCAAAAGAAGACATTTATGCAGCCAACAGACACATGAAAAAATGCTCATCATCACTGGCCATCAGAGGAATGCAAATCAAAACCACAATGAGATACCATCTCACACCAGTTAGAATGGTGATCATTAAAAAGTCAGGAAACAACAGGTGCTGGAGAGGATGTGGAGAAATAGGAACACTTTTACACTGTTGGTGGGACTGTAAACTAGTTCAACCATTGTGGAAGACAGTGTTGTGATTCCTCGAGGATCTAGAACTAGAAATACCATTTGACCCAGCCATCCCATTACTGGATATATACCCCAAGGATTATAAATGATACTGCTATAAAGACACATGCACACGTATGTTTATTGTGGCACTATTCACAATAGCAAAGACTTGGAACCAATCCGAATGTCCCACAATGATAGACTGGATTAAGAAAATATGGCACATATATACCATGGAATACTATGCAGCCATAAAAAATGATGAGTTCATGTCCTTTGAAGGGACATGGATGAAGCTAGAAACCATAATTCTCAGCAAACTATCACAAGGACAGAAAACCAAACACTGCATGTTCTCACTCATCGGTGGGAATTGAACAGTGAGAACACTTGGACACAGGAAGGGGAACATCACACACCGGGGCCTGTTGTGGGGTGGGGAAAGGGGGAGGGATAGCATTAGGAGATATACTTAATGTAAAGGATGAGTTAATGGGTGCAGCACACCAACATGGCACATGTATACATATGTAACAAACTCGCACATTGTGCACATGTACCCTAGAACTTAAAGTATAATAATAAAAAGAAAAAGAAAACAGCGGAGAAAGTCAATGAAACCAAAAGCTGGTTCTTTTATATCAATTTTCTTAATAAACCTTTAGCTAGACAACTTAGGGAAAAAAAGGGAGAAAATAAATTACTCATTTCTGGAATAAGAGTAGTGACATGACCACAGATTCTATAATTACTAAAAACAATGAGGAAATATTATCAGGAACCTAATGGATATAAATTCAACAACTTAGATACAGTAGACAAATCCCTTGAAAGATACAAACAACCAAAACTCACAGAAATAGATAAACTTAATACCCCCATATTTATTAAAGCAGTTGAATTTGAAATTAAAACATCAGGCCGGGCATGGTTGCTCATGCGTGTAATCCCAGCACTCTGGGAGGTCGAGGCGGGTGTATCACCTGAGGTCAAGATTTCGAGACCAGCCTGGTCAACATGGCGATACCACGTCTCCATTAAAAATTAAAAAAGAAAAAAATTATCCAGGCCTGGTGGTGGATGCCTGTAATCCCAGCTACTCGGGAGGCTGAGGCAGGAGAATAGCTTGAACCTGGGAAGCGGAGGTTGCAGCGAGCCGAGATCGAGCCATTGCACTCTAGCCTCGGTGACAAAAGCAAAACTTTGTCTCAAAAAATTTTTTTTAAAAAGCAAAGAAATTAAAAAATTTTCCTACAAAGAAAATCCCACCCCCGATGGCTTTATTGTAAATTCTACCAAATATTTAAAGAAGAAAAAACCAAACACCACATGTTCTCACTTACAAGTGGGAGTTGAACAATGAGAACACATGGACACAGGGAGGCAAACATCACACAATGGGGCCTGTTGTAGGATAGGGGGCCAGAGGCGGGATAGCATTAGAAGAAATGCCTAATGTACATGACGGGTTGATGAGTGCAGCAAACAACCATGGCACATTGTATACCTATGTAACAAACCTGCACGTTCTGCACATGTATCCTAGAATTTAAAGTATAATAATAAAAAATTAAATAAGAAATAATATCATTTTTATACAAAATCTAGAAAATCAAAGATAAGGGAATATTTTTCAGCTCATCTCTCTATAGGGCCTGCTATAGCAGCCTGGCCAACATGGTGAAACCCCATCTCTACTAAAAATACAAAAATTAGCTGGGTGTGGTGGTGGGTGCCTATAATCCCAGCCATTTGGGAGGCTGAGGCAGGAGAATCGCTTGAACCTGGGAGGCAGAGGTTGCAGTGAGCTGAGATCGCGCCATTGCCTGGGTGACAAGAGTGAAACTCTGTCTTGAAAAAACAAACAAATAAAGTTTTTTTAAAGAAAGAAAAAAGAAAATGACAGGCCAATATATGTCATAAACACAAATACAGAGATTCTCAACAATAGGCTTGCAAATTAAACCTGACAATATATAAAAAAGATAAAATATCATGAGCAAGTGGGGTTTATCTCAGGAATGCAGGCTTGGGCTAGCACTCAAAAATCAATCAATGTGAATCACCATGTTAATAAAGTAAAAAAGAGCTATATGATTATCTCAATAGCCATAGAAATGGCATTTGACAAAATCCAGTCTCTATTCCTGATTTTTAAAAATAAAGTCTCATCAAACTAGCAATAGAAGGAAACTCCCAAAACATGACAAATGGCACTTACTGAAAAAGCTATGGTATGCCATACATAATTTGGTGGTAAGGACACTGCTTTTCCCTCATTATCAGGAATAAGACAAGGATGAGCACTCTCACCACTTCTACTTAACCTTGTTCTGAAAGTTCTAGTCATTAGCAGTTAGGCACTTCATTAAAGAAGATAAATGGATGACAAGCTCCGAAGAAGACATTCTACATTGTTATTAAATGCAAATTAAAAGCACAACGATATCTACATACCTATTCTCATGGCTAAAATTTCACACCAAGTGTTGGCAATGTTGCGGAGAAGCTGGAATCTTTATAGACTTCTTGCTGGAATGTGGAGTGGTACTACCACTTCTGAAAACATACCAAGGTGAGGTTGATAGGTGTAGCAAACCACCATGGCACATGTTTACCTATGTAACAAACCTGCACATCCTGCATATATATCCTGGAACTTAAAAAAAATAAAATTAAATTAAAAAAACAATTTGACAGTTTTTTTTCACACTATAAATGGGAATTTTTATTGATGCTTCTGAACCATGTTCTCCTATGGGCCTAGAGACCATGTATATTTTTGATAAACTCTTCAAGACATAGGCTTGAAGAGTTTATCTTATTGATTGCCTAATCTCATTTACATAGTGGAATCTTAAAAGAGTTGAGTACAGAGATAGAGAATAAAACAGTGATTACCAGGGGCAGGAAGCGAGTGGTGGTGGAAGAAATGGGGAGATGTCATTGGGTTCAGCACTATTTGTGGTTTCAGGCACTCACTGGGGATCCTGGGACATATCCTCTGCAAATAAGTGGGGAGTACTGTATCTGCTACTTTGTATTCTCTGACAGTTTCTTAAAATAGTACACATACATATGATCCAGCTATTCCACTTACAGGTGCTTACCCAAAAGAATAAACCGTATTCATACAAATACCGGTACATAAATGTAGCTTTATTTGTATTGAAATGCAGCTTTATTTGTATTGAAAACAATCTGGAAACAACCCAAATGTTAGCAGCAGAGGAATGAGTAAAGAAATTGTGGTATATTTATACGCAATGAAATACTACTCAGCAATAAAAAGGAATGAACAAACTTGATACACCTAACAACATTGTTGATTCTCAAAACAGGCTGAATGAGGGAAGCCAGACAAAAAGGAATACATACTGCATGATTCTATTTACATAGAATTCTTAAAATACAAACTAATCCATACTGAGAGAAAGTGGATCAGTGACTGCCTAAGGAATGGGTCAGGGGATGATGCAGGAGAGATAATTGAGAAAAGTACATTAGGAAATTTTGGGAGGATGAATATGTTTAATCTCTTGGATGTGGTGATAACTTTACAGGTATAATATGTACATAGTCAAAGCTTATCAAATTGTACATTTGAAATATATGCCATTTATTGTTTGTAGTTATACGTCAATAGAACTATTAAAATAAAATTGATATGTTTTATCTTTCTCTATCTCAGGAACTCAACTTGTAAGTGTATTCTTTAAAACTGCTTTAATTTTAATGAGATAAAAATCTATACCTTTTGGAGTACATGCTGTCATGTTGGCTTTAGGATAGACAGCCGAAAAAGTTATAAAGTTGCAGAAAAATGTCTTTCCTCCAATAAAGTCATCTGAAAGTTCTGCAAAAGAAAAATAGTAATATGGTTCAAGAAGTTACCTGGGAAAAGTACATTTAAAGATAATAGCACAGACAACATTTCAGATGAAAATTATGAAGTTTTAATTAGTCTGCAAGCTTTCAAAAATCCCTGTAGGTAAATTGCAGTAGCAACAGATGGCAGAAAATTTGGAAATCACAGTAGTGGGCACAGCATCTTAAAATGTAGATATCTGCCTAAAAAATTAACACAACGTTATATGTAAACACTCTGATCCAATGTACATGTTTAAAAATAGGTTAGTTTGCACTGACAAAGTAAGTTTAATATGCATTAAAGTTATCCACAAGAAGCCTGCATCAATATTCTTTGAGTCTTCAGAAAAAGGTGTCTTTACAAATTTTGTTTCTTTCATGATGATGACAATCTCTTGATGTGATTATTTTTTTCTCCTGATTTATCACTTAATCAGAAGTACTGAAAGACTGTAAAATTCCTAAGCTAGACCTATACCACTTGCAAATTCATCACTGACTGAATGAGTGATTAAATTGCCCAGCTTTTCTTTTTATAAGATGTCCAAGATAATTATCCTGAAGCTCAATTTATTTGGTTGGTTCATTCATTCACTCATATATTCCTACAATACTCTCAGGAATTTAACATATATCAAATTCTAGAATAGACATTAAGGATTTAAAGTCAAATAAGGCCCAGAAATCTCTGTGGTGAAGAAACAGGCAATTTAGTGTGAAATTAGACACCAACTTGAAAATATAATGGGATAAGTATTATGGTAAAATTCATGCACAAGATACTGAAAAAAACACCTCCAGGTATACCTATCCCTGGAGTTGAATGAGCTCAGTAAAGTCTGTACAGAGAAGTAATATTGGAATTAATGGGGCAAGGGTAGAAGATGCAGAATATGAATTGCCAGGAATTGAGTGAGCCACTTTCTCTTTATAATAAAATTTGATTGACCTAATATTATTTTCGCCATATAGCTTTCTGATAAGCCAATTAATCAGTCGGGCTTAACTTCCAATAAAGTGGTTGACACATCTTCCCAGACATTTGACCAAAGCTTCATTGATAAAGCAATATAAGATTTTATGTGTCTGAATGATTAAATAGATCCACAATTAAAGTGCAGCACAGAGGGTATTCTGGAACCTCTTCATCTCATACTCCACTCAATAAGATCCCAATCTGATCTCATAACATTCTCTTCATTAAAGTTTTAGATCATGGGCTTTGGAGTCAGAAGGACCTGGGTTTATCTTGCAACACTGACACCATAAATTGTTTGAATTTGGGTTTAATCTCTATCAGCTTCAGCACTGCAACATGTGTACAGTACTATCTATTTTATGTGGCTGTTGTAAGAACCAAATGACATAACATTTGTAAAGCGCATTATAGTAGTGGTTACTTAGTAAGAACTCGGTGAACATACATGCTACAGAATGCACAGCTATATACCCCAGCACTTGCTTTGATATAGTATTTTTGGACTCCAGATAAAGTAGAAATGGGTTTGAGAATCTTTATCCTGAGGTGGAAGGTGCAGAGATTTTTAACAGTGATACAGAAGCTTAAAGAGTTTTCTGTTTCACAAGGACATTTAGAATCTTATCTGAAATATCTGAAGCTCCACAATGATTGTGCTAACCTACAATAATTAACACTCTTTGCACTTGCTAAGATCAGTAGTGCAGCTTGTTAAGAATTGATTTAACATGTAGTTTTGACCTTCGCAGAGTAATTGCCAAAAGCAAGGAAATGTCATAACAAGTAGCGATATCTGGTATTCACCATTGCACCCTGCCCACTGCCATTCCTGATGGCACAACAGCCTACCCAGTACTGAGATTTCATCGAGAAGTTACCTGTGACAGAAAGGAAGTTTCTGCACCCAGAATTATTTTTATATGACATATGCAAATGTAACTCATACTACATTCTAGATATTCAAATAAAAATAAAATTCCTTTATCTTTTTAATCGATTATCTGTACTTCCATACAAGTCCCCACTGACTTTTTTTTTTTTTTTTTGAGAAGGAGTCTCGCTCTGTCGCCAAGGCTGGAGTGCAGTGGCGTGATCTTGGCTCACTGCAACCTGCAACCTCCACCTCCCAGGTTCAAGTGATTCTCCTGCCTCAGCCTCCCGAGTAGCTGGGACTACAGGTGTGTGCCACTATGCCAGGCTAATTTTTGGTATTTTTAGTAGAGACGGTGTTTCACTGTGTTGGCCAGGATGGTTTCGATCTCCTGACCTCGTGATCCGCCCACCTCGGCCTCCCAAAGGGCTGGGATTATAGGTGTGAGCCACCCCACCGCACCCAGCCAAGGCCCCACTCACTCTTTAGCAGGAAAAAAATTAACTAAATGTCCAGTGTCATTTACATTTATAATAATTGAAATAGCGATTAAGTTAACATAATATTAGACTTTCTAGGAATAGCTCAGTTTCTGGAGTGGCCGTTTTCTCTTCTTGCTTCTCTCTTCAAGGTGATGTCCTAGAGCGTAAGTGGAGGAATTCATCGTTCATGAGATCACTTACGAGCAAATGATGCAGGGTCTTTTTGCAGAGTGTTTTTCTCATGTTTAGTGTAGTGCTTAGATGTTCTCTAGTCTCAAGATTTGTATGTCTAAGTACTTACTTGACATTTTATGTGGCTATCCAACAGATATCAGAAACTGAAATATTCAAAACAGAACTCAAATTTTATTCCTCGCTTAACCTTCTCCATTCGTATAAATGGTGCCGTGATCACCCAGTTTCTCAAACCAAAACTTTAGGAGTCATTTCCTTTCCCTTACCTTCCCCATCTAATGTTCACTAGAGTCTATCAGTTCTGCTAAAAACATGTTTTGGATCTATCATCTTTTCTGTGTCATCTTTGCCATTATTCTGATTCAAACATTATCTCTTGGCATTATCTCTTGGCTAGACTCCTGTCGTAACTTTTCGTGTTTTCAACTCAATTCTTCACTTGCCAGTCAGGCTGAACTTAAAAATGTCAATCAAATTCACAATTTCCTTCAAAACTGCCAATGTCTTCCATTGCATGTAGAATGAAATCTTGTCTAATAATATAAAAATTGAGGTTACCTTGCCTTACATCCCATGCAATATCCAGCTCCTGCTGCAGGTCCAATGTCATCATTCCCACTCCCAAACACAGTGACTTCTATTCTGTTCCTTGAGCAAGAAAAACTCTTACATGCCTTAGAACCTTTTCAATTCTCTGCTCTATGTGCCTGGAAATGCTCTTCTCCAGGCTTGTAGCAAGCTAAACTGCTACTTCGTCAGAAAGGCTTCTGCCCATATTGTCAAGAGTAGCAGAATTCAGTTCTTCGCCTTCTATCACATCACCTTCTTTCTATCATATCACTTATTGCAATTTGTAATTATTGATTAATTAATATGTTCATTTTTTTACTAGCTTATTTTCTGCCCCCCCCCCTTATTATAAGTTCCATGAAGGCAGGAATCATACTTGTCTTGTTACCAATGATTTATTTTACCACCATTCACTGAGTGGAATGGATGAATTTATCACTATATGCTGCAGTTAGATATGCATTCAATTATGCTTAAAATGACTTGTCAAACTACATAATTCTTTCCTTAGTTGTCATAGAGTGGCTTTAGTTATTTAAAACTACTGTTGTTACCACTACAACTACTATTGCCTTTTAAATATTCTGTAATAAAATAACTGACGTTTCCTAACAAGCAATTGGAAACAAGAGCATGGTTCTTCAACTGGGCAGAACTGGTGGAAATTACCGGAGTGTTGGTCATATTTTCTACTATGAGAGTTAGGACTGTGTCAGTAGCATTTTAAGAGCTAGTGATGATGATTGCCTTGAAAGTTCAGTCATTCAGAAAGTTGAGATAACCTGCATTCACTTAGGAGAAATATATAGCTTCTATGCATAGATCAGCACCCTCTCTGGGGTGTGTACTTTGTCTGTAATCATCCAGATCGAAATTTTATACCCAAAGCTCTGATAAAATAGACAATCCAAATATCCTTTGCTTTTTATGGTGCTGGTCCATGAAGCATGATATTGCATGAGACAAGTATCACACAGAATTTTCACTTTTCCTGAGGCCTGGAAAGACCTGATGAAATTTAATTTGTTTTGCTTGGAGCATTATTGGCTCAAGCATATTGGATTCATCCAGAAACTAATCTCTGAAATCCTAGAAATAACAGCTTTGACATTACGTTTTTCTTCCTGTTTTGTATCATTGTGACTGTTATAATATATGCAGAAATTACTCAAAACTGAACTGTGGTGGTTAAAATTTTACATTAGACTTTCAAACGTGAACTTTCCTCAAATTTATGCAATGAAAGAGAATTCAAGGGAGTCTTTCTCCCAGGAAACTTTCTTAGAAAATAATTTTAAGCTAACCAATGGAGTGCTTGTCTTTTCTCTTATTAAAGATTCTTCAGAACTAATTTTCACAGCCACTTTTCACCTTTACACCTTTTGGTGAAACTTTGAGTCTGATAAATGTGTTAAATAGTCAGACTAGCAGATATTAATGTGGAAATTGACACCCATCAGCGCCAGTTCCTACATTTATGTCTGTGTGCCTTTGGCCAAGTTATTTAACTTTTCTGAGCCTCTACTTTTTCCATTGTAAAATAAGAATACTGCACTAAGACTGTCTGCTATGGCATATAATTCTCAAGGATTAATGGAGATAAGTAAAGGCCCTAACCAAGGGGTTGGCATTGCATGTCCAATGAATAACTACTATCACTAGCTATATTGGTGACTAACTTTTCTTTTAATTAATTCTTTGTGTCTCACAACTTTTTTCGACTGTAAATTATACATTTTTGTAGAAAAAGTTTGTTGTGTTTTTTAATGTTTAGATGCAATAATTACCCTTTTACTTACATTTTTCCTAATATTTGTTTTACTTCTTACTACTTAAGAAGGTAAAATATAGTTATATAGACATAATATATTTTAAATGTGTTTGTAACTCTAGTGCTAATTTTCAGGACAACTCTCACCACAACTTCATTGGATATAGTTGTGTAACAGAACTATTTATTCCCTTTTGTTCATACTTTGGTCTTATAAAAATATAAACATATATAAATATAAAATCACTTTCTGCTATAACGAAATTGGATGCTTATACCTTTTTTCACATTCAGGGAAGTACTGAAGAGATTTCTTTCAATCTTATATTCATTCTCTTACTAACTTTTCACCAAAGGAGGGCTAATAATGTAATTGGTGATAACCTGTGGCAGTCCTTTCCAAGGGGGCAGTATTCCTGGGCCTTAATGCAACCATATGGGAGCGTTTCCTCCTTTCATCTCATTACCTACTGAAAGGATTTATACTATTTTTTGTAACACCATTTTTCTTACATTTTATCCTCCTTATAGAAAGCATGCATGAAAATATTTGCCACAGAGGCAAGGCTGCCCACACAAGTCCTCTTTGTTCTAGTGTCTCTGCCTGTGGTTGGAAATGTAAGGTAACCCTCACTCCATGAAACTGATTAGGTAAGGAGATTTAGAGTCTATTTGAAAGACCGAGGTGTTCCATAAGCAGAAAGTAGGAAGGAAGAAGCTTCTGCTTCTAACTTACCAGAGAAGCCCTGCTTTGGGAGAGTTCTAGCTTACCTAGAATTTAGGAAATGTGCGTGATTATTTTTCTTGTGTATAGCATGCTTTAGAGGATACTCCCTAAAAGAGAAAAGGAGCCTGAAAGCTTTAAGTCATCCACAACCCCTAGCATTATGCTCTTTCTTTCAGAGCAATTCCAGTGATGATTTGATACATTCAACATAGTTATAAGAGAGGATAGTCCACTTGTATTCATAGAAGACTTTCACTGACTGTTTTGGGTTTTCACTATACATGATTCCCCTTAAATTCCACCTAGAAAATGTTTTCACAGTATACAGTTTTATTTTTTTAAAGACAATACTCCAAACGGTGAAATCAACACTAGTTCTAAATATAGCCTTCATACTCTGCAGAAGGCAGAGGTAATCTCCTCAAGAACCCAGCCATGTAATCCAACCACTATTTAATGTCACAGGGACTTGCAGGATCTATTTATATAAATTGACAGGCACTGATATGGTTTCAAATACATTTCTACAACCCCATGTCATTCTTTCCTTGTGTGTTATAACTTCACAATCTCATGAAGAAAAAGTCAATTTTACTTTTAAGATTAAACTTGAAGAAATCAACAAACAAAATAATAATAACTAAAATATTCAACTTGATGTTCCCAGAGCTATTGGTGACACAGTACAAAAAAAAGCTATTTTTCAACACGAAAAATAGCTGGAGAACAAATTACCATTTCAATGAAATCTGATGGTGAAAGGTTTAAGAGCAGAGCCACAGGCTCTGAAGTGAAACAGAACTGGGTTTGAGTCCTTAGCTGGGCGAACTTAGACTGGTTATATAATTGGCCTGAATATCCTTCTGAGTGGAAACGTGGTGAAAACTCCTTCCCCATAGGGTCCAGGTAAGTATCTGTGATAAGTTGTCAAGCTTATAGGACAGTGCCTGACAGGCAGTAAGGGCTGAAAAATGCCAGTGATCTGTTAGATTAAGTGCTTAGCAAGTCAGCACTAATCTATAAATAACCCACAATAAATTTCAGACAGTACAAGAATATTCCTGTTATTATTTTAACACATTTCATAGCTGACTTCAAGATCTTCAAAAAATATTTTTCTTTTATAAAAGAAGACATTAATAATGCATTCATGTATTTATTTGAAGACATTGTAATAGTAAATGGAATTAACATCTTAATTTGTTTCCCAACTTCAGTGTCTTCTTGCTGTCCGATTCACAGAACTACCCAATCAATCTTCCTAAAAAACAATTACCATCTTGTTATTCTCTTCTCCAAAACTCTTTACAGAGTCCCCATTACCCCATGAATGAAGACCAAACTTACTATCTTGCTTTTTAAGACCCTCCACAAATCTGTCCCTAACCTGTCCTTCAAAAACTATTCCTCACTCTTTTCCTTTATGAGTCTTATGTTATAGCCAAACTGAATTAGATTATAAATTGCTTAGTCAGAGGTCTTCATTTATTTGTCTTTATAACTCTGATATCTATTATACTGCAATGTATATGTATGTCCTTCCCAGTCAATACCAATATTAGTGGTCTCTAGGTTTGTTGATTTTGTTCTTACCCTTTCCAAAATTCACATCACAATTTATCATTGTCATTTTAAATGCTGTTTGGGTGTTCTGAAATGTTAGTGACTGCCAAACAATTCTAGTGCCTGCCATTTCAACTGCATTATGAAATTGTTAACTATAATACTAAGATGATCCCAGGGGAAACATTCTAATATCACCTGCAATATATTGTTGATGCCTTCTTTATTTGCAACCTACCTAATCCAAACTTAACCCAGGCCTTTCACATCTGAAGATAGGGCTACCACATATACTGAATCCTTGCTTAGCCTAGTGTTGCAGAGAGTATATTTTTGTGTGTTACTTGTTTAGTAAAGGAATGAGTTAAAGGCTTTATCAAAGTGCAGGATTTGCATGATTTTATTTTCCTAACTAGTGGATAGTATGCCACTATTGCAAAGAAAAAAAAGTAGTCAATTTTAATATTATTTTAAAGGACATACTGTTTTCAATTCAATACATTGTGATTATTTATATAATTATACATTAATTAGTCATAGACTTGTTATAACTGCTCGTAACATTAGTGCTTTAAAACAGAAAGGAATAAAGGTAACGCTCAAAGTTTTAAAGAAAAAAGAGGACAAATCATAGGTATTTCATGACTAGTAAGATGCTTTTCCATCTCAGTAATCATCACTGCTCCATTACTCAAGTCAAAAACAGAGAAGTCATCCTTCCCTTCTTCCCTTCCCTTCTGCAACCAAATTAATAGAACCAGGTTCTATTAGTTTTTCCAAGAAAATATGTTCTGAGTCTGCTCCCTCATCTCCACTGCAACCATATTAGTGACAGATGCACTTCAGTCATTTTCTTATTGAATTACTACAATAATGTCATCCTAATTGGTTGATCACCTACCTGTCTCACCCTTCTATAATTCATTCTAAAGTTAACCATTGATTCTTACATTCCTCCTTAAAACCTTCTAGTTGTTTTCTATTGGATGTAGAATAGCACCCCAAATCCTTACGATAGCCTGCATAGAAGACCTCCATGAGGTCCTCCCCAGCAACCTGTCCTACTCCTTCTCCTGCTAGTAATTTCCTTAAATAAATAAATCTCCTTTACAATATAGGGCCTTTGACATGCTTCTACCTCTGCCTGGAAGTGTTTGCCTCATGTTTTGCATATTTTTTCAGGCTGCAATGCAAATATCACTTTAACAGAGAATCTTTCCCTGACCATTGAATCCTAAAGATAATTTTTAGTCCTTTGCTATCATATCATTTAATTGGCTTCATAATATTTACTACAGCAATGAATTGGTTGTTAATCTTGCTCATATATTTACTGCTTTTTTGTATTTTTCCTCCCTTCCTACTTGTCTAAATTAGAAGATACTTGAGAGCCAGAAAATTGTCCTCTTGTTAACTTATATATACCGTGGTCTAGAACAAGAGTTGGCAAACTATGGCTTCTGAACCAACATAGCTTGCTGCCTTTCCTTGTACACAAAGTTTTGTTGGAACGCTACCACACCCATTTATTTAAATATTGTCCTTGACTGTTTTCTTGCTACAGTGACAGAGTCAAGTAGCTATAACAGAGATCATATAGCCTCAAGCCTAAAGTATTTACTTTCTGACTATTTACAGAAAAAGTTTGCCAAACCTTAAGACTTGAGGGAAGCTAAGGAAGTTGCAAAAAATGATCAGTTACGTAGTCAAGGGCCTAACCTATTTCAGAGCTTGAATTAGGGTATTAGCAGTAGACAATAAGAGAAGTAGAGACATCCTCCAGAGATAGAATGTACAGCATTTGACAACTGGCTAGGTGTAAGGAATAAAGGAAGAAGGTGAGGTGACTGCAGGGTTTTAAGTCTGGGTTACTTAGAGAATGTTGGTACCATTAACAAAAAACTGGGATGTAAGAAGAAGGATGTGATCTGGGGAAAGGACAATGAATATGATATTGGAAGTATTACACAAAATGTCAGCAGTACATTGTGGCAGAGATGGCAAGCTGACAGCCGTTTAGAGCTCTAGAAAGTGACAGAGACTAGAAAGCTGTATTTTAGATTCACATTTGTTTGAACAAGAACAATTTTTGAAATTTGGGAAGTAAAGACTCAAGGAGATTTTTTTAAAAAAGAATGTATTTAAGAACAGGACTTTCAGAAATTAATATATTTAATAATGAAAAGAGACACGAGAAAAAGAAATAGTCATTTAAGAAGGAAAATTACATTGGTTTCCAGAAGAGATGATTTTTGAGTGTTTACTGCTCCAAAAAGTTAAAAATGCAAAATGGAAGAGAGAAACTGGAGAAAAATTTTACACATTCATAACAAAAATTATTTTTACACCTATTAAATTATATAAACATAATTCTTATCAATTAAAAATAAAAATGCTAGTGCTGATACATGTAAAGATGAAAGTGTGATTGTTATAACAGTTGCTCAAACAACAGTGACTTAAACAATATAGAAATGAATGTCTCTCTCTCGTAGCAGTCTAGCATGAGCATTTAAGGGCTGATATGGCAGCTCCATGGGGTGGTGATGAGCACCAAGCTCCTTCTAGCTTGTGATGCTGTGATTCTTAACATGTATGTTCCTCTTTGTGACTAAACGGCTCCTCCAGTTTCTGCCATCATATTCTTATTCCAACAAGCAAGAAGAGGAGAAGAAAAGTAGAAGGCACCCCTCCTACTTTCTCTTTATGGGCACAATCCAGGTATTGCACACATTAGTACTGCTCACATCCCATTAGCCAGAAAGTAGTCTCAGAAGCACTCCAGCTGCCAAGAAGGATAGAATATGTCTTTATCCCAATGACCCATAAAATGTGTGAGTTTATTATTAATGAAAGAAAGAAAGCAGATATAGGGGACAGCCAGCAGTCTCTGCCACATACTGCCTCAAAAGAAGAAATGCTACACAGAATAAGAGAAAAAATCACAATACAAATGCCCTAACTATAGTCAAATAAATGGAAAGTATAACAAGACAGCAGACAATTCTATCACATTGACAATTATACAATATTCTCAGGTAAACAGGCCTAACCACCCATCCCTTTACCTCCACACAGTCTAGGCTACCTCCCTATCATACCTAGACTATGACAATTGCCCCTAACCCATCCCCCTGCTTCAAGTCTTGTCATTCCCAATTAATCCTCCAAACTGCTTTCAAGTGATCTTCAAGAAAATCCAAATCTTTATAAGCTTACTTTTTCCATAGGAGAAAAATCCAGGATTCTTGACATGGTATTAGACCTTATGGATCTTCACCCTTACCCCATATACGTGTATGCTGCCAGCCGTCAAGAAATGCTTACAGCTTCCCTAATGAACCTTAACATTTCACATTTTTGCTGAGACTGCTTGCTCAGCCTGAATGCTTTCCTCTGGTCTCCTGGTAAATGCCTACTCGTCTTTAGATTTGGCTCAAATGTAACTTCTGTAAGTTATTTCTGATCTCTCACTTTACCACAAATAGAATTGATTTCCTCAGCTGTGCCCCTAGTGCACCTTGTGTATACTTTTATTACTTTATCACACATTGTTGTGTTGTTTTAGTTTGGCTTCTGCTTTGCCTACCTCACTCATTAAGAAATTAAACTTTTTGAAACATAGGATGGCATAATCTCTTTCTTATATCTGCCACATAACAGGCCTTCACTAAATGTTATTGGTGAAGTTACTGGGACCAATCTAATAACCCAGTCTCCTTAAATCCTGGATTAGGGCAGAAAGGGTCAGTGTTACCTGAGGGCTCATAGGAAATTTTGCTAGACATAGCTGTCCCTGTGCCTTGACACTTGAACATTGCCCTGGCCTGGGCTTTCATAGAAAAAAGCAAAAGCAAAACCCACAGTATCTTTCTTCTTCAAAAAAAAAAATGTTTAAGAGACCACTATTACAGTATCTTTCAGTCTGCTTCCAAGTTTTAGCCCTTCTCATGCTGCAGCAGCACACTGGAAAGATGAACTCAGAGTGATTCTGGTGTTTATAGTCCAGGAATCTTTTTGTCTCCTTTGATACACAAAATAGGATATGGATAGACTCCTCCTTGATCCCAGCTATAAACATCAATTAACAGAGAAATGTACACTAATTATTTTTATTACTTCTCTTGATATGTAGGCTCTTTGTGGAAGGGAACATGAGAAAATTAAATTTGACTAAGTAAAAATAGTTCCAAGTCTCAGGAGATGTTTTTTAATGGTGACAAAATGAAAACTAGAAAGAGTCATTAGGCAATTACCTGACCAGTTCTATTTCTGCCCTGAGTACATTATGCCAGGGGCTTAGTACAGAATCTGGAATGAGAAAATTCAGAATCCCTCAGAATTTTTCTGCCACTCAGAGTTCTCTCTGATTTTATTTCTGTATTAAGTCTCCTTGTGATTCATATTAAGACTTTATATTTTGGGCCTCTAGAACCTCATAACCTGTTAATGCTTCTCAATAAAATTACAATGTTTAATGAATTTGTGTGGCAAGAAAGGGAAAAGGGGCAGTTTTTCCAACTTCAAGGGAATTCAATTAGAGGAATTCTTTTACATTTTATTATCTCTTTATTAATCTATTCTATTTTTAAAAGAAAAATACGTTGTTCCTTCGTGAAGTAATTAGCTTTTTTTTTTTTTTTTTTTTGCTGAGGCAGGAAAATGGTGTGAATGGTGTGAACCTGGGAGGCGGAGCTTTTTTTTTTTATTATACTTTAAGTTCTAGGGTACATGTGCACAATGTGCAGGTTTGTTACATATGTATACATGTGCCATGTTAGTGTGCTGCACCCATTAACTCATCATTTACATTAGGTATATCTCCTAATGCTATCCCTCCCCTCCTCCCCCCACCCCACAACAGGCCCCATTGTGTGATGTTCCCCTTCCTGTGTCCAAGTGTTCTCATTGTTCAGTTCCCACCTATGAGTGAGAACATGCGGTGTTTGTTTTTTTGTCCTTGGCGATAGTTTGCTGAGAATGATGGTTTCTTTAAGAAAAGTGTCTCTTTCCATATATTTTGAAATCAATGATTTTCTTTAGGGTGACTTGTATCACACAGGATTTTAAACTAACAAAGATTATTCCTCAGAATAGAAGCATGATCTGAACATTTATTTTTGTATTTGTCAATATTTGCTCTGGACTAAGGCTGCTTTAGTCAGAGATCATCACTGTTCTTTTGCGGTTTATTTTTCTTTTTCCTTTGAATAGTTCCCAACTGGAGTTGGGAGAGAAGCTTCTTTCTTCTATGGCTGTGAAGCTACTTAAGATAAGTTTGGAGGTCTTGGAGGACAAGTCTATGGAGTACACCGGTTTAAAAATGAAAACAAAAGAAGGATGATAGGGAGTAAGAGAGGGAGCGAGAAAGAGGATGAGAACACAAGTTCTGAAATATGAAAATCTCTGCCTCAAGTTATTCCCCAGGGCGATTTCATTGTTGCCCTCTTTATAATTGTATCATGTCAACCAACATTTCCCCTTTTCTCCTGAATCTACTTTGAGTTTGGTTTATATTCTTTGCAATTGAGAAAGTCCTGACTAAAAAGTGCTCTTCAGTCTTTGACTATAATAAAAACTTAAATTTTGGTTTTCCTCTCTGAATATACAAATACAAAAGCCTTAATTCTGAAACAAAGAATACCTTGACATGGTGAATTCACAGTATGGTAACCCCCACTGTATCCTGCTGATGAAAATGATTATGGATAAACTAAAACATGGGGGAAAATGAATGACTATCTCACAGAATCTTAAAAGCTTTTGAAAATGTTAACATTTCCCACTTCCTTGTTTTAAATGTAAACGATACAAAATGTCTAACTGCTGCTATTCCGCTTTCTTGGGAGAGCTGGCAGTACTGCCACAGCTGTGTATGCAGAGCTCTGAGGAGGACATTGACACCTTTGCCTAATTAATGCGCAGCTTTGCTGAACTTCTGTCCAATCTCTGACAATGCCAGCAGTGATAAGGGACCATTATGGTCTAATGAGCATGGAAAAATTGGAAATCCAAGCCTCCTATAGAAATGTTAAAGCCCATCTACTAATGTGGGGGAGAAAAGGTCTTAAGCCATTCATTCTATTCATTATACATGTATTTTTGAATTAGTAAAAAAAATCTTATAATTTGATAGCTCTATTATGTAAGTGTACTTTTTAGTTTTTAAACTGCAAGCTGTGTTGACTAGTCACAGCAGGGAGGAACAAATAAATTAATCTTTCTTTTCATCAAGAAGCAAAACTGAGTAGGTCTAAATCAAGCTTTTTCTCTTTGGCTTTAATGAGGTATAATTGGCAAATAAAAATTGTATACATAAGGTACACAATGTGATGTTTTGATACATGTATACATTCTGAAATGATTAGCACCATCAAGCTAATTAACATGTCAATCACTTCACATAGTTACCTTTTTTTATGGTAGGAATACTTAAGATGTATTCTCTTAGCAAATTTCAAATATACATTATTATTAATGATAGGCATCATGCTGTCACCAGAACTTTTTCATCTTATAACTGAAAGTTTGTACCCTTTGACCAACATCTCCCCATTTCCCCCAACCTGCCCCTCTGTCCCCCTGCCCCACAACCACTATTCTATTCTGTCTCTTTGTATTTGATTTTTGTCTTTTATAGTTTCCACACATAAGCAAGATCATGAACCATCTTTCTATGTCTGGCTTATTTCATTTAACATAATGTCCTCCAGGTTAATTTACGTTGTTTAAAGTGACAGGCTTTCCTTCGTTTTAAAGGCTGACTGATAATTCATTGTGTATATATATCATAATTTCTTTATTCATCCATCGACAGACACTTAGGTTGATTCTATATCTTGGTTATTGTGAAAAATGTAGATACCTCTTTGAGACAGTAATTTCATTTTCTTTGGATATATACACAAAACTCAAAATAAATTAAAGATTTAAACATACGAACTAAAACTATAAAACTCCTAGAATGAAACAGGGGAAAAACTGTATAACATTATATGTGACAACAAAAGTTCAAGCAATACAAGCAAAAATAAGAAAGTGGAACTACATAAAACTAGAAAGGTTCTGTACAATAGAGAAAACAATCAACAATAAAAAGGCAACCCACAGAATGGGAGAAAATATTTGCAAACCATATATCTGATAAGAGGCTAAGATCCAATATATATAAGAAACTCATACAAATGAATAGCAAAAAAACCCAAAAAATTCCTGAATAACTTGATTTACACATGAGCAAAGGTCCTGAATAGATATTTTTCCAAGTAAAATACAAAAATGGCCAACATGTGTAAAAAAAGTACTCAACATTACCGATCATCAGAGAAATGCAAATCAAAACCACAGCAAAAT